>NC_136498.1:65438098-65503098 GCF_053919585.1 Euprymna scolopes | reverse complement strand
CTCGATATATAAGTAGAGCTTGGTAGTAAGTTTTGAAAATATATATGACAATTAAGTTTCAGCAAGAAAATTCTCCTTAGCTTAATTGCCATATATATTTTCTAAACTTACTATATATATATATATATATATATATATATATATATATATATATATATATATATATATATATATATATATATATATACTCGTATCTATATATGGAATAAAGTAGAAAGAAAACCTCTCCTGCGGCGAATAACCGGATCAGGTTTTCTCTTCAAACTATGAATAACTATTTTTATTGGCGGGTCGACGCTTTCCGTCAGTAGCATTTTGTTATCACTTTTAAAGTCCATCACATGGGCTTGATTATCTTTACAAGTTTACACGAAAAGATGACGTTACCAACTAAGACCAGATGACAGAATGAGACGTTCATGTTAAAAAAAACAAAAAACACATAAATACTCTTTTCCTAAATTCAATCATACTCGTTCGTAAAACTAAAAAAAAACAACAGTAAGTAATGCAACCCCCCCACACATATATATATATATATATATATATATATATATATATATATATATATATATATATATATATGCCATTATCCTAGGCTATTTGTCACATTTCCCATACATATTGCCTAGCCCATTCTTCATCTTCTGATGGTGAGTATTAGGCTTCGAAATATCAAATCATAAAGAGCATTTATATCCCCTCTTTCTATTGATGTTTGCCACATTGACCTCACAAATGCATAAATATACGCAATATTTATTTTATTTTGTCTTGTCAATAGTTCTCCCATTATTATATATATATATATATATATATATATATATATATATATATATATATATATATATATATATATATATATATGCGTTTTATTTTTTATTACCGTATCTTTCTGTTAAGTTACATTATTTTTTCAGCTACCTGGCCGTTTTTTTGTCCGTCTGTAGCTTCCTCAGACTTTTACAGAAATGTTCGTTATTATGGGAAGCTACAGACGGCCCAAAAAAAAAACGGCCGGGTAGCTGAAACAATAATGTAACTTAACAGAAAGATACGGTAATAAAAAATAAAACGCACATTTGCTCTACAACAGTATTGAGCACTTTCTTCAGTTTTTATTAATTACCATTTCCACTATATATATATATATATATATATATATATATATATATATATATATATATATATATGGCACTGATTCGTAACCGAATGGTGAGAGCTGCCGACTGTCAATGCGACGGTTGTAGGTTCACTCCACGACTGGGGAAAGGTGTTAGTCTGACCCACTGATGAGTTGTGATACAACGAAACAGTACTGTACGTGGATGACAATATATATATATATATATATTTATATATATATACGAATTCATATATGTCATGCTACTAGTCTCTCGCCCCTAGACAAGGTTCAAAAGAGAGTCGCCAAGCTGATGTGTCCTGAACTGTCATCTAAGCTTCAGCCTCTGTCCCATCGACGAAATGTAGCATCCCTCTGCCCGTTCTACAAGTACTTTAATGGTGAATCTTCCGACGAACTGCAAGCACTCGTAACCCTTCGTCGTAAATACCCCGGACAAACCCGACAAGCAACTTAATCCCACCCCTTCACAGTAGAGAACCCTAGATGTAAGAGAGCCTGCTACTCCAGTAGGTCCTTCCCCAGAACCGCTATACTTTGAAATTCCCTTCAGGTTCCTGCTTCCTCAACTGTACTGACATGCAGAAGTTACAGTGTAACGTGAACCGACATCTTGCTGCCCAACTCCCCACATAGTACCTCTGTATATTATGTCATTGATAGTAGCCCCCTACATCAAAGTGGCAATGTGCATTGTTTGGGGTGAAAACGTAATAAAAAAATATATGTTTATGAATTCATATATATATATATATATATATATATATATATATATATATATATACTCCTATAAATTCGGTTTTCTTTTGTGTGTATCGATATTCATATTAAACCCCCTCTCTTCTATTTATTTAAAAAGAAAATACAATTTTCTTATATATGGGTCGTAGAATTGCATTCACTAGCAAAAGATTTAGCGAATTTGCATATTTTTTAAACATTCATTTTAACTAATTCCCTATGAGTTACTTCGGTTTTTTAATGGGATAATCTTCTTTAGTTAACTATTAACTGTAATTATAATCATGCAGATATTCTACATGATTTATACTTGCATAATATTTGCGAAAAAAGTTTATCGTAAACACAAAATTGTTTCCATATATATTTATGTATATATATTTTTGTTAAACAAATCTCTATATATATAAAAGTGAACGTGTCTGTATCTGTCTGTGTGTCTGTCTGTGCGCCTGTCTGTGTACATTTCCCTACGCAATAACTCTGTCAATTTTTAGTCTATAGACTCGAAATTTGATATACAGGGTAATGAGATTTGGGAAAATCTACCTGATCCGTTTTCGGACAGAAATTTTGCTGTTAAGGGGTCAAAGTTCAACGATTTGACCTTTGAGAACTCTACCAAACTCCTCCGACAATTTTGGGTCTAAGAACTTGAAATTTTAGATATAGGTTCCTTGGACATGGATTTAACTTAATAACTTGATTATAGCCCTAAACAATAAATGTTAAGGGGTCATAATACGGGTGCAAGTTAAAAAAATTGACCGTTTTTTTATTATTATTTTTGCTCAGAATACACCTCACACGTGGGCAACGCCGGGCACCCATGCTAGTATATATATATATATATATAATTCTATCATTGTCTTATATATATATATATATATATAATATATATAATATATATATATATAATATATATATATATAATATATATATATATATATAAATTCCCGTTCACATACACCTTACAGGATAAAGCTAGAACCCAGAATTAGATAGAATCGAGCAATTGCATCGACAACGGACAACGCCAGACCCAAAGTGGGTTTCGATGTACTGCATCTCATCAGTGACGTGCTCCGACATAGGCGCGAACCCAGGTCGTCGCACTCATGAAGTGTGCAATACTGACGACCTAATGATATGGGCCAAGGCGCAATCTATTGACTATGCCTCGATTTTTTTTTTAATTCTTATATTTTCATCCAGTTCTACATTCTACGATGTGACAAGCAACGCGTCACATACAACTAAGATAGTTACTGCTGGTATGCAGGCGGTAGATATCACATCAACAAACATTAACTGAAATTAGCCGACACGATTACGGAAAAACCTTATTTGTTGAGGGACATCACGTCCCTACGAAGGATGACCCGCTCTTTCTACATATATTAGACATTAAGAGGAGATTATAGATAGATAAATTCCCGTTCACATACACCTTACAGGATAAAGCTAGAACCCAGAATTAGATAGAATCGAGCAATTGCATCGACAACGGACAACGCCAGACCCAAAGTGGGTTTCTATGTACTGCATCTCATCAGTGACGTGCTCCGACATAGGCGCGAACCCAGGTCGTCGCACTCATGAAGAATGTAGAACTGGATGAAAATATAAGAATTTAAAAAAAAAAATCGAGGCATAGTCAATAGATTGCGCCATGGCCCATATGGTTAGGTCGTCAGTATTGTACACTTTCATCCAGTTCTACATTCTTCATGAGTGCGACGACCTGGGTTCGCGCCTATGTCGGAGCACGTCACTGATGAGATGCAGTACATCGAAACCCACTTTGGGTCTGGCGCTGTCCGTTGTCGATGGATAAGACGATGGACTGAAATACGTAAGGTCCAGGGTTCGAGTCCTAATAACAGTCAAGCTACGTTGAAGAGGGGTAGGCCCCCGAAATATACATATAGGTGGATTGCTGTTTTATATATATATATATATATATATATATATATATATATATATATATATATAGCTGAATGTCTGGTCACGAATAGGCTCCTATATGGTTGACTATTTAAAAAAAAATATTACATATAATGATAGAAGATGTTTTGAGACACAGGAATGGGTATGTTTGATCTGTCAGAACGGTGGTTCATTAAAATTGTGGGGCCTGCGTTCGCGCCTTGTCCACAAAGTATGAAAATTAAAAACAAACGTTTACAAGTGTTTTTGATATAGATGTACATAAGAATACTTTGATAAGTATGTTTTAACTTAAATAGGGATGGTATGATAAAATTGTAGGGTCTGCGTTCGCGCCTGGCCTACATAGAATGGAAAATAGGCACAAACTTTAATAAAGACTTTTCATATCTATCTGTGTAAGTATATTTTGATAAGTATGATTCAGTTTGAGAAAATATGCTATAATAAAATTATGGGATGTTCGTTCGCACCTGACCTCCATAGAATGGAAGTATGTCACAAAATTTAAAAAAAGTTATTTTTTATATAGATCCACAGAATATTGTGATAAGTGTTTCAGTGTGAACAGGTATGGTATAATAAATTATGTGGTTTATCTATTTTATTTTTACTTTCATCATATTTTGCTTTGGTTTTGATACCCCCAAATTCAACCCAAATTTATAACCCTACCTTTTCATAACCTATCATACTTTCATAAACCAGAGTCCATTTTTTGTAGGCTGTTTTTTAACCCAGTCAACGACTATTGCTAGTATATATATATATATATATATATATATATATATATATATATATATATATATATATATATATATATATATATATATATATATATGGATTCGTAAACACTTTAATGTCAGTCAAAACGCCAACGCATATTTACTAGGTGATGTTTCTTATTTCGGGTACCATTATTTATAGTTAAACTTACATTAGTTCGAGAGCTTATAAGATGTTTCTCAGTGTTGGTCACTTTAATCAGCTTCTCTTTAAAGACATTACCAAATCCTAGACTAAAAGTTCCCTCTCCCATTCATTGTTGTTTTAGTGTTTCCACTTTAAAACTGCTTAACAAATAAGTATACGAGAATGTTATTTTCCAGCCCGTCTTTATTCGGAAGATACGCATCATTGCGTCCAGCATAGATCTTCCCCGGACCAACATCTTAGTAATCGATGTTATATCTATTAACCTATCTATTCCTTGATGTTTGTTCATCTATTCACTCATCTCTTTGCTTCGCTAAGTCGTTTCTCTTATTTTTGTCCTAGAAATCTGGAAAAGATATTCGTTGAATTCCATTAAGTCTAGAACAAGGCAATCCGTGTGATTCAAATATTACCAGACTTATACTATGCTAGAGTAAAAAAAGAAAGATTTTTAAAAATGAATATAATCAAGTTTTATATTAAGACATTTCTGTGAACTTGCGTTTATTATATAATCTGTAATTGTCAGCTAGTTGTCTTTGTCCAAATTATGTATTCGATTTCAACGCTGGCCGCAGTGTCATTGATGTGGACTAGATCATTGTGGTAAGAAAGGGTGTTCCCTTTCCAAATAAAATCATAACTTAAATTTAGTACAATACAAGTGTTTTATTTTTAGAAGTTTTACAATGCACATAGTTTCTCTGCCAAACTAAAAATCATTAATCAAAACGATCATATATTCTAAGTGAAAAACATATTCCTTCAGTTTAGGCTCTAGGCGCCCTTTTATAGCTTACACCAACAGAGGCTTCTCTGTACGGTTTTCTGAAATATATAGAGGTTAAACTAAATAATGAAAAATAACCGAAAGTATTGCTTTCTGATGGCAACTCTCTAATAAATTCCAGTTTTGTCAGGTTCTCCGGTTTGTTGAAACAAGATTATCCAAATAGTTAAGATTTGCTATAATTCTGCGTTATCTGGTTTTGTGTGTTTTTCTTCACAATCCTTACAAGAGCTCTACAATCTCTTTCAGACAACTTCAGCTTTTTCTTAGACATTTGTTGAGAGGAGGATATTTCCTCTGCTTTTGTTATTACTTTCGACATTGTTCATTTCTATACAGCCACCATCTTAGCTATCTCCGTTACAGAAGCATTTCTCATACAAACACCAACATTTTGCCCTCTCCGGAAGTCAGATACATCTGTCATTTTATTTTTTTTTCTAACTTACTCTATGCATTATTTGAAATCAAAAATACATTTAACCTATTAAATTATGACAACGGTAAGCATAAATTAAAAAAAAATGAAACCAATATTTTTGCTAATTTTATAAATGCTTTCAAATTGATGCAAACTTCACAAGTTTGTTTTCATTATTTTGTCGAAGCCCTGTAGATAGATAACCTGCTATTTCGGTAGACTACACAGAAAACGAGCTTGAGAATTACTGTTTATGTTATTTTTAGTCTATGGACATAAAAACTCATTGACCAGTTTGTTTATTATCTGCAGTGGACATTAAAACTATTTAATAATTTGTTCTCTCAGCATGTAATCTCGCCTTAAAAAGGCAGTTACTTTTCCGAGTGAAGAAATCAAATTGTAGTTTATTCAAACCCACGAAATTTTCCATTACATGCCTGTCGTTTTCACGCATTGCAACGCCACAAAACATGCATTCTTGTGCATGTTACCATTTCAATTATCGTCACATTATTGAAGACGACGTCTCTCCAAAAATGCCCTCTCACTTTAAATTACCAGTCGTTTGTAGCCATTGACTTAAAAAAAAAAAAACAGGAAATAATTTCAAATTATAAAAAATAACAAATAAGACTAGACCAAAAGTAAGTTTCATAAACAAATCAATGTATTGCAAAAAAAAAAAAAAAAAAAAAAAACTGAAATAATAATTTTTTTAAATATAATTTTCTGTGATTTTGCTTGCATATTGAAACAATCCCTTTTCAACGAACAACAAACAACATATATTTAATTAAATAGAACTTTACTTAATTTTTTTTACATGGGAGTCATCACTTATCAAGGTCATGAGGCCACTCAAGGATGAGGGTTATTGAGTGTATAGTAATCAATGGGACAATATCGTAGTAATCGTTATTAATGGAAATTTGGTAGATTGGATTACTTAAGGGGGCGGTTCATCAAGAATTTGTTTATGTTGGACTTGATGACAACCAAGTTGTAGTCAGCTGGGAAACAGGCAAACGATTAGCTTTCAACGACCTTTTTTTTGTTCATTTCAAAATCCTGGGTAATTTCAGACGAGGTGACGTTATTCCTCCTTCGGTCACGCGTGACTTTTCGTCTCGGTTGTAACGTCACCCACGTGCCTCTTTTTATAACCTTCTTCTTCCCGCACACGTTATTCTTTTTGTAACCTTTCTTTTCCTTGCCGTGATGCCCCTTGCACACGGCTCGGTCATTTGTATATAGCTGCAATATGCGAGTTTCCATTCTGTTGCAGAGTGATCTTGCAATCCGTCATTGAAAATATCTTGGAAAAGGCACGAATTTGTGAAGCTGAAAACACAAATAATTAAAAGATTATTTTTTTATGAATAAATTCTTGTTAATTTTGCAAACAAATTTTCATTTACTATTTTTACTAAAAAATCCACTGCTTATTAAGGCACGGGGCCATTCAAGGATAAGGTTTTGTAAGTGCCCTGTCAGACAAAATCGTGATGATCGGTGGTTGTAGAAATTAAATATAAATTAATCATTTAAGAAGACAGCTCAACAATGACCATGTTATATTTAGTTGTGAAGCAGCTCCGTGATATTGTGTCTCACAGACGAACACTTCTGAAAAAAAAAAAGCGTAAATGAAATTACCGACGTAGGTTGTAGTTAAGCATGTGTTTGCCGTGGATATTGGGTTGGACGGCATACAATGGAGCTCAGTCGAGCATCTACTATGAAAAAACGCAATAGAGCAGAGATTCGTCATCTTCTGTGAAAATTCGGTTCAGTCGCCATAAAAATACAGAATCTATTCAAATTAAAAATTATTCTGTGACTTTTTAGCCACACTGTGTGTGTTACCCACAATGCTTCAAGCAAACTACATCACAAAAAAGTAATTCCTTGATTCGTCCAGGAGACCTGGCTACCGTTAGGTTAACTTAAAACGAATGCTAAACAAAACTGAAAAATATTTATTGAAAAAGAGAAAATGTTATTTTAAGAATACTATCTCATGTCTATATAAACAAGAGGAATGAAACTGGGTTAAGATGCAAATTTAGAAGGGAGAACGAAAGATTAGGCAAAAGAGAGAGGAGGGGAGTCGAGATCTTCTTGTCTGGAGGATAGATTTTGACTCCCGAAAAATAATAAATACAATGTTACTTACAATAAACGACAGTTTCCCTATCTTCCGGATTGCAATCCACGGAATTTTATTGATTGAAAAGGAATGGAGAGACTATTTTCGTCCTAAATATTAACGTACTATTCGCTATATATAACAAAATACCTAAATAGAACTATGCGCTTTAATTATATAGAAATAAATATCATCGAAAGAGAAAACAATAAGAATGAATAATGAATTAATGAGATCCTCTTTTGCAAAGCAATATGCAAATTAGCTAACAATTTCACGCTGTTTTGTTTATCTCTATGACAATAAAAGGTCGATATCCATCTGTAACGAAACCTACGAGATGCCTTCAATAAGTCTCCAGACTTTATTTTTTAGTATTTGCACTTTTATTCCAAGTATACACATTAAATTCTAGTCTCATTTGAAGTAATCTCCTCCGACTGCAATTCACTTGTACTATTCCAACAGTTTCTGGGAGGCCCCATCGAAGTCTTTAAGTAGGAGCGTGTCAATGACCCTTGTCACGGCCTCTTTCATCTCCTCAATTGTCTCATAACGACAGCCTCTAAGATTTTCCTTGAGTTTGAGGAATAACCAAAAGTCACAGGGAGCAAGGTCTGGATTACAGGGAGGGTGGGGAACTGTCTTCGTGTCAATCTAGGTCAAATAGTCTTTGACAAGGATGGAGTTATGGACAGATGCATTGGCGCAAATTTTCTGTATCTTCAGTTCCTAGCGAATAATTGTGTGTACAGTTCCCACACTAACATCAAACTGTGCACTTAGTGTCTCTATAGACACACGACAGTCTTTATCTATGAAATTCTTTATTTGGCTAATCAGCTTTGGTGTTCTAACTTCCAAACTCCTCTCACACCTCTCATCGTCTCTCACGGAGACTCTTCCTTCCTTCAATCCCTCATGTTATTCAAAAACTGGTGATCAATTGATACAAGAAAGTCCAAAAGCAGTCTGAAGTATTCCATACCTTTCTGTGGCATTTTCGTTAAGTTTAAAACATAATTTCATTGCATACTGTTCTTTTAAAGAGTTCTCACGTTAAGATTGCATTTTTGAAATTCACAAGCTGTGTCATTCAGACTTTAGTAGGGCGTATCCCAATTCCTGCTGTAGCTGTTCATTTGAACGTGAAATCATAAAAATTGGTCTGTCATCTCATAAGATGTATGGCAATAACATACTGAATTTTCAAGAGTGTACGACAATTTCAAGTGGCTGTACAAAAACGCCTTGAAACTTATTGAAGACATCTCGTATGTCACAGTTTAAAATTTATTCCCAAAACCGGTTAATCTTAGGGCATAAAATATCATTAAAATTATGACACGCTTTCTTTTAGATCAGGTATAATTCAGCGATTCCAGATTTTTTCCAGATAACGATAAATTACTTGAGACGTTTCCCGCAAAGAAGATAGATTCGACTCATGAAACAACTGAGAAAGAGAATGACACTAATAATCAGCGACTGAATTTCCTTCTTCCGGATCGCTATCCACGGAATTTAGTTTACCTGAAAGGAACGGAAAGATAATATTCATCCCAAATGCTAATTTTCTGTTCGCAATAAAAAAAAAATGCTCGAATTAGAATAACGTGCTATCATAAAATAAAAAAGATATCATCGAATAAGCCAACAATAAGAACGAATAATGAATTATTGAGATGTACTTTTGTAAAGCAATATGCAAATAAGTTAACTTTAGGACATTACTTTCGTACATAGTCGCTTTTTTATTGATATTTAATTTGCGTTTATCAAAAAGTTTAAATTTCTATCAACGATATAAAATATGCTATTTAATAAAAAGATGAATAGAAATGAAACCGATCTTAGAACAATAAGAACTAATGCAGATTTAATGAAATGGATTCCTATTATTAGGATTCTTAGGACTACTGTTCTCGTCTTAAATGTTATTTTTACAACGCTTCGGTAGATGTAACCTCCGACTTTCTTCAGGCATCGAACTCGGGAATCTTTCTGTTAAACTTGGAGATCTGCAAGGAATTTCTAACGGGCCCCTTTATTTAATTCACGGGAGTAACATGCTCTGACTCCCTGAGCCATGATTAAGTAGAAGTCCCAAGCAATTCGCACCTATATTTTGAGCGTCGCCCGAATTTCGGTTTGAACCTTCAGCCTCCGAAAGAGTGTAACTTTACAACTTAATTTTACCAAGTACTTGTTTGGTAGAGTATCCAGTCTTATGCTGTTAGTTGCGGTAACTTCACTTGGAGAAAGTGCACCATCCTCGTAAAAGCTAGTGTGGGTTAGCCATGTTGAGATCTTATTTGAGCCGAGAATACGGTGTGATTCTGAATATTTAGCCTGCGTTTACTTGTATTCTCGTGCCAGGTTGTCGTGACAAACCCCTGTACAGAGAGACCATGGACACTCAAGGATAGCATCTAGTAGGTATTTAAGTCCCCCTCCCTGGAATGTAAAGACATATACACTCTAAAGCACTTCTCTCTAACTTCTGTATTTACAGCAACAAGTATAATAATCCCAGATGGCAAATTAACTTTTAGTTGATCTTATAGAGACGCTTCATTCAAATAACTCGATTTGGATAAAGAATTCATTTCACATCACGAAACTACTTTTTGTATAAGTCGAAGCGAATCACGACCTCTGTCTCGGTAGTTTCAGTTTAATACACTACAAGTCGTCGTCGATTCGACTGACGTTGGTGTCCGTAATCAATGAGTCAGTGATGTTCGACATCTCATTGATATGAGAAATGGTGCCTAATATACGCATTCTTTCGCAGTACCGTTCGCCATTCTGTTCGTTAAGGTTGAATGTAAATATAGTATGTAACGCCACTGATAAATTTCTAAGTAAAATTGCGTTTTAAGTGATACTTTTCTGGAAGTTGAGGGTTCAATTCTCAGTGGAGGCGATACTAAGCTACAACTGCGAAGTACTTGAGATTTCAATCTGGTCATGTTGCCTCCGTAAGTTAAAAAAAAATAAGGGTTTTCCGTTCGAAAGTCCGTACAGATTCTCGAGTTTTACAGAAAGATTCTCTTAGTCCGACAATGGAACCTGAAGACAGTCAGAGATTATATCGGCCAACACATTGTTAATAACACTCAAAATGAAGACAGTACCATGCATAATCCAAATAATACACAGTTTATGTAATAGCTCGAAAATAATATATTCCAAAAACAATTTAAAATAAATAAAATATACTTGATGCGATTTCTATTAAAACAGAGCAACCTACAATCAATAAGATTATGTATGAAATCAGCAACACCATTTTCTAAAAAAAAAAAAAACATTAATGCAATATAATTTTATCTTGTGACACTAATCGCGGAAATTAAATTGTAAAAATCATTCGTGGAACAATGCGAAACGCTTTTTGACATCTAACCGACTTCACGTGCGTGTTTCTCCGCTAAGTCACTAGAAATATTTTTTTTTAATAAAGACGGTATAATTAAGCGGTTGCATTCCGTTATTTTTTTAAATATTTGCTTAAAGGAAAAATGCTGTCTAATCATGGCAATAAATAGACATTGAACATATGATTTGCAGACGCCTCTCCCGTAGATTAGTTGGAAGAACTGTGTTACAGTAAAACAGCCTGTCTGTGGATGATTATATATATTATATACGTATATATATGCGTAGATCATCGTGTAACGATTTGATCACTGTCTGCCTGACGTAATGAACATTTAAATTAAAATGTTTAAAATTCAACGCTATTTCACACGGTTAATAGTAGCCGAACGGATACGGCCTCCGCTAATCGAGCCAGAGATGTCTCGTGTCGCGGGGTTCGAATCGTTCGACTGGTAGTAATCGTGACACCCTGCACTGAAGAATCCCGAAAGGATGAAACACTAGTG
The DNA here is from genome assembly GCF_053919585.1 of Euprymna scolopes. Lineage (NCBI taxonomy): Eukaryota > Metazoa > Mollusca > Cephalopoda > Sepiida > Sepiolidae > Euprymna > Euprymna scolopes. The sequence goes on along the minus strand of NC_136498.1, from coordinate 65,491,071 downwards.
TCTGTAGGTATTTAATTATTATAGTAAAAAAAATAATTATATATATATATATATATATATATATATATGTGTGTGTGTGTGTGTGTGTGTGTGTGTGTAATTATATATTGAATATAATAGATAGATAGATAGATATTGAATTAAAAGGCATGTTAAATTTCAGAGGAATTTCCGATAAGATCTGTATAAGTCCTGGAAACGAAAAAGTGTTTTGAACTTAACAAAAAGTCTTGAACTTTAAAAGTTTTCAGACAAAGAGCAAAGACCTTTTTCATGTTGACACAAAAGAAAATTCTGTGGAAATTCTAAAAGATCCAATAATTTTATGGAGCGATTTCGGTTTCTGATCGGTTGCTAGCAGAACATGTTTACATTTGATTGGCCAGTTCTTATCAGCAGTGTCTTTAAGTGTGTGTGTGTGTGTGTGTGCTGGATCGATTATTCGGAATTTGAATCGGGAATTGGAAAAATCAGCACTTTTTAAAGAATCGAAATCGGTATCGGAAAATGCCAAAAACCGATTCTTATAATTGTTGACTTTTTGAGTTGTTTTTGTTTAAAACTTCAATTTTTGCTGCCGGTACTAATATTAAAATAATTATTTTAATATTAGTATCAAAGTTAAGATCACCGAAGTTAAGCAACGTTGAGCCCGGCTAGTACCAGGCATTTGGGAAGGCGAGACGCTGTATGTACCGCGAGGTAAAATGCCAGGCTGAGAAGTTGGCGCGGTCTATCCTTCTCTCGAGGATAGATGGGACTCTCTTAAGCTGTGGTAGGCACCCCGTCTAGTGATGGCGTCACGATACAAAACATACCCTTGATATACCTGGCGATGCATCAAATATTGAGCTACGAACAAGGTTTTAATTGCACTACAAACACGTGTTGTGAGTTCAATCTCAGCTACGACCGCACTGAATGGATGGATGGATTAGATGATTGGTCCTATTTCACTATTAAACTAAATTCTATTTCAGGCATAGTTTTTACATTGTGCGTAGAATTTAAGATGATAAAAATACATATTAGCATACAGATATATATACATATATATATATATATAGTAAAACTGGTACAGTAAAAGCCTGAAGAGAGTGCTCAATACTATTGCAGAGCAAATATGTGTTTTATTTTTTTATTACCGTTTTATCTGTTTGGTTACATATGTTTCGGATGTTGGACCATGTTTACGATCCAACAGCCTCGTCAGACCTCACAGAAAATTATATAATAAAAAATAAAAAAAACCCACATATATATATATATATATATATATATATATATATATATATATATATATATATATATATATAAGTTACATTTGATGATAGTGTTCGTCTATCGCTTGTGAAGATGACAGTGATCATGCAATTGTTCTTTTAGTCCGAATAGGGCTTGTTAGATCGATTCGAGCTCTGAAGTATTTCTCGCATGTTAGACACCGGTGGGATAATTCTGTGTCAGAGATGCTGACTGTATGTCTTTACTGATGTTATGTTTTCTCTCGCGTTCTCCATTGCGTGCAGATTCAGCAATTGTATCCCCTTTGTGAGTTGCGGCACGCCGGGAACATCTGTCTTGAGTGAGTTTTTCCATGAGTTAGTTCCATTGAGTAAAACCCGATTTGTTTGAGGGAAACCTTCAGATTGTCCTTGAACCGTTTCCGCTGTCCTCCAGCGGGTCTTTTTCCTTTGGACAGTTCACCATAAAGGAGCTGTTTTGGAAACCTTGAGTCAGACATGCGGCATACATCACCTGCCCAACGAACCTAGCACTGCTGTAACATGGGGTGTACTGACGGAACTAAAAACCTCTGTGTCTGGTATCTTACCTTGCCATATGATTTTTAACAATCTACGGAGGCGGTAAATAGTTCAGTTTCTTGACATGTTTGGCATATACAGTCCAAGTTTCACAAGCATACACGAGGATGGTAAGAATCACAGCACGGTATATTTGTAGTTGGGTCTGCAGCCGAATTCCTCTGTGCTCTCACACAGTGGTTTAGAGACGTCCAAAGGCAGCACTAGACTTGGCTATCCTACAATCAACTTCGTCGTCTATATGTACTACTCTTGATATAATACAGCACAAGTAAGTGTACTTTTTAGATTAGTTCCACGAATTGAGATCTGGTGCTCAACATACCTTTTTCCAGGAGCAGGATGGTACATTACTTCAATCTTTTTTAGATTTATAGTAGGGGCGAAATTTTCGTATGCCTTAGAAAAACAATCAACAATATATTGCATATTTGGCTCTGTGCTGGCATTGAGGGCACAGCTGTCGGCAAACAAAAGGTCTCGTATGATGGTGGTCTTTAATCCTGGTGACAGAAGCAAGTCGTTTTATGTCGAACAGTTTGCCATCTGTCCGGTAGTTGATTCTTACTCTGGGATCTTTTGCGTTAAATAAATGCGTCACCGTCGAGAACAGAACATCATGCTGAGGAAGGTGGGTGCAAATACGCAGATCTGTTTGACACCACCATTGATTGGGAAGTCATTGGAAGCCTCTCCATCATCTATGGCACGACATCATGCAAACCTGCACACAGACGGCTCAGGCTATATGATCGTCTTCCTTCTGACTGAAGTAGCAGCGGAAACCGACAGACCTCTGACTGACTGAGCGGCTCTCTTCAGGAATTCACGGCTCACCTCCGCAGCATGAGAAAGTGGTTAAAAAAGGTGCTCTGAAAATTGTCTGATTCATCACGCCCGAGCAAGTAGCTGGGATCCCGAATTCAGTGGTCGAAAAAAACAAAAAAAAAAACAAGCGGTTACTTCACTCACCCTGGATCATTTTTTTTTTTACATAGGCGTCAATATGTAATCGATAGTAATGGAAGTTCGGTAAATTTGTTAACTTAAGTGAAACGGCTCATCAGAAACTTGTTCACGTTGGACTTGAAGACAACTATATTAGAGACAGCTGGAAAGCAGGAAAACGGAAGACAATTCCACAAGCGTGCAGTTCTAATAAAGAAGCTTTGATTATGGAATCTATGTTTAGGTTTAGGCACAGATAAAGAGTGGGGAAAATTATTGATAATATTTTCAGCTAGTCTAGTGTTTCTTGTGAAAGTTTGGCGAGGGGGGACCATAGATTGAAGCTCAGTCGAACACTTTCCATGAAAATAACGATAAAGCAGAGACAAACTCGCAGCATCTCGTCTGTGAGATAGAGGTTGCAGCGAAGAAAAAAGGACATCTCCCACCAGGCCACGAAGTCTATTTTGAACCCTATCAAGGCAGGACAAGTCTTTTCTAGCAGCTCCTGCCCATATACGGCAACGGTATTCCATCCTTGGACGTATCTGGCTCTTATATAGATAGAGAATTGCATCAGCAGTGAGATATCTACTGGATCGATAGAAGGATCCGACCATTTTTCTAGCGGCCTTGGCAACATTTGATGTACGTATTCAATTTAAGATCAGAAGTAAAGGTCAAGCCCAGAAGTCTGTCAAAACTTGAGGCCTCCCCAAGACGAGAGCCATTCATTTCAATTGATGCCAGATGTGGATCAGAACGTTGATGATGTAAAGATAGAAGCTTGGTTTTAGATGCATTAAAATTATCCAGCCACTCCTTTCCCCATTGTACAACGTGATCAAGATCAGAGGAGAGAGAATCGGAGAGAACTTGGTCGTTTACTGTCTTAGATGTGCTACCATAGATGGTAGTGTCGTCAGCAAAAATGTCTACGAATGATGTAAGGATGTGATTTGGAAGATCATTAATGTAGATCAGGAAAAGAGTTAGACCCAGGATTGACCCATGAGGGACTCCAGAATTTACACTGTGAGCTTCTGATTTTTGCCCATCAACTACTACTCTTATGAACCCATCAGAGAGAAATGATTTAATAATTGAGAAGACATTTCCAGCTATACCATAGCTGGAGATTTTGTGAAGTAAACCTTTATGCCATACCCTATCAAAGGCCTTTGATATGTCAAGAGCAATTGCCCTAGAAAGGTTGCCTCTGTCGAGAGATTCGCTTATCCTATGAAGTATAACTGTAAGCACATCTGCTGTAGATCTAGCAGAACGGAAACCATATTGTGTGTCACTAAGAAGGTTATTTTTGCTGAGATGGTTGATTACTTCTCTATTTAACACAGATTCCAGCAACTTACTCATGACGCACAGGAGTCTTATTGGCCTATACTGAGAGGGGGATGAACGATCACCTGAATTCTTAAATACAAAGCATACTGGTGAGATTTTCCAGGGTGATGGGAAGCAATTTTCCTTAAGACAACGTTTAAACAGTTTTGTAAGTATGGACGCTAGTTCTGGTTGAAGATTTTTGAGTACTATGATTGGAATACCGTCAGGGCCGGTTGCTTTACTGGAATCAAGGTTTTTGATTAGCTTGGCAACATCACATACATATATTTGTATATCACATAGTGTGTTTTCTGATACAGGAGGAAATATTGGGGGTTGGCGGCCTTGGTCGCAAAGGGTAGAATTGGCTGCAAAGTTCTTGACAAAGAGTTTGGCTTTGTCTGATGCTGACGAGATTACCTCAGGTTTATTGATGATAGTTGGGATAGAGCACACGCTTCTGTTCAGGATTCTGTTTGCAATTTGCCAGAACTGGTGGGAACCAATCCGCTGCTCAGCTACTTTGGACTTGACGGACTGAGCATACAACTCTCTTGCGTTCTTTATTACTTTCTTACAATGGTGTCTGGCAGTCCTGAAAGCGGCTTTAGTTTCCATACATCTATTACGTTGGAAGCAGTGGAAAGTGATTTCTGTGCGCAATAGCAGCACATTCTGGAGAAAACCATGGCTGGCTGTTAGGTTTTTGCTGGAACTTTTTCGAGGGTATGAAATTGTCTATACCTACAATTAACCATTCTGTCAGGTCTGATACTATTGACGACACATCCTTTTTAAACATGGAACGCAGATGGAACGTAGTACTCTTATTAACAACACAGAAGCAAGCATATCCGAAAGGCGAATCGCCCTAGTAGCCAGATAACTAGGCCGCCTTAATAGTTGCTGTCCGAAACTCGTATCTCTGAAAAAGGTTATTATTCTTTAGTCTGGAGTGGACGTAGTGTTGGAGAACGTAGAGAGGCAGGAGTTAAACTTTCAGTTAAAACCAAACACATCAGAAAACTGGTTTCCCTACGTAAAGGGGCCAATGATCGTCTAATAACAATGCGTTTACCGGTTAGGATGAGGGGTCATGCGATACGAATTAGCGCATATGCTTCAACGATGACTAATCCAGATGTGGTGAAGGACATGCTCTATCAAGAACTAGAAAACCTCCTGACAATAGTTTCCAAATTTTTTTTTTTTTTTTACACAGTGATCACCACTTATCAAGGCCCGGAAGCCACTCAAGGATAAGGGTTATTGCAAGTACATTACGTTAGTGTGGAGATTTGATGAGGTGTTTACTTAAGGGGGCGGTTCATTAGGAATTTGTTAACATTGGACTTGAACACATCCAAGTTGTAGTCCGGTGGGAAGCAGGCAGACGGAGCAGAGTTCCACAGGCGTGCAGTTCTAAGAAAGAAGCTTTGTTCATGGAATCTGCGTTTTGATTTAGGCACAGATATAGAGTGGGGGAAATTTTTCACAGTGGATTCAGCTAGACGGGTGTTTTTCGTGAAAGATTGGCGTGGGGGGACCAGAGATTGGAGTTCAGACGAGCACCTGCCATGGAAATTACGATAAAACAAGGACAGGCTCGCAACGTCTCTTCTGTGGGAGAGAGGTTGCAGGGTAGAGAAAAGGGCATCCGCCACTAAGCCACGAAGTCTATTTTGTACTCTGCCAAGGCAGGATAGGCTGTTTTTAGCAGCTCCTGCCCAGATATGGCAGCAGTATTCCATCCTTGGACGTACTTGGCTTTTATCTAGATAGAGAATTGCATCAGTAGTGAGATATCTTCTGGAGCGGTAGAAGGATCCCATTATCTTTCCAGCGACCTTGGCAACATACTTGATGTACGTGTTCCATTTCAGATCAGGAGTAAAGGTCAAACCCAGAAGCTTGTCAAAACACGGGGCCTCACCCAGACGAGAGCCATCCATCACAATTGATGGCAGATGGGGATCAGAGCGTTGATGATGTAAAGATAGGAGTTTGGTTTTGGATGCATTAAAGGTAACCACACATCTTCCCCCACTGAACCACGCGCTCGAGATCAGAGGAGAGAGAATCAGAGAGAACTTTGTAATTTACAGCCTTTGATGTGTTGCCGTAGATGGTCGTGTCATCAGCATAGATGTCAACGAATGATTTAAGTATGTGTTTAGGGAGGTCATTGATGTAGATCAGGAAGAGAGTTGGGCCCATGATTGACCCCTGAGGGACTCCAGCATTTATATTGCAGGCCTCCGATTTTTGTCCATTTACCACTACTCTTATGAGCCTATCGGAGAGAAATGATTTAATGATTGAGAAAACATTTCCAGTTATACCGTAGCTGGAAATCTTGTGAAGTAAACCTTTATGCCATACCTTGTCGAAGGCCTTTTATATGTCAAGAGCAATAGCCCTAGAGAGGAAGCCTTTGTCAAGAGATTCACTAATCCTGTGGGATATAACCATCAGCACATCTGCGGTAGATCTTGCAGAGTGGAAACCATATTGTGTGTCACTAAGAAGGTCATTCCTGCTGAGGTGGTTGACTATTTCTCTATTTAATATGGATTCCAGCAACTTACTCATAACACACAGGAGACTTATTGGTCTGTACTGAGAGGGAGATGACTTATCACCTGAATTCTTAAATACAGGATTCATTCTTTAATGCCAGAGTTGGTGCAGACTAACAAACTTGGGAAGTAGCTAATCATAAAAAAAATGAAGTTGGCAAATGTAACAGTAATGGATTGCTGCTGCTAAAGACCTGTATCGTCCATAATTTGCTAATCACGAATACTGCATTTCGGCAATCAAATAGGAACAAAACCACCTGAATGCCCCTAAGATCCAAGCACTGGCATCTCATTAACTATGTAATCACCAGAAAGATAGACAAACATGATTTGCTGATTATTAAAGTCATATTGACGGAGCACAGGCTTGTTATATCCAAGCTAAGACCGAACATCGTATCCAAGCAGCGGCCTCAGGAAAAGAAGATGGCCAAGCGCATTAACATCTTCAAAATAAAGGTGGAACCAAATGCAACCCAGCTTGCGAATAAGCTAAATCAAGACTACAGTTTGGTCTTTCTGATATTTAATACGACTGAACAGCCTTTAAAGAAGCTGTATAAGCGTCATAACTGGAAGTGCTTGGACCATCCCAGAAGAAACATCAGGGTTGATTTGAGAAAAATGATGAAGAAATGCAAGAACTACTCACAAAATGTCTCAGGATCCAAGCTCTGCCTTAAAAAAGCACTTTCGAAAATCCGCAGTAATGTTCATACAAAATTGCGCAAAATACAAACTGAATGGCTCAATGATAAATCTGTGGAAATACAGAAATATGCAGATATGCATGACTCAAAGAGCTTCTATGACTTCCTCGACACAATATACGGCCCACAGGCTATCGGCACTTCTCTACTAAATGCTAATGAGTTGACTGATAATAGAGCGACCAAATATTTTAGACAATAATGAGGCAATCACACAACTTCGACAAATCGAAACAAACCAAACACTTGATGAGTTGGCCATCATCCCAGAAGTTAGGAAAGCTATAAAACAACTTTCTTGTGGCAAAGCTGCAGGATCTGATCGCATACCTTCAGAGATGTATAAGACAGGTGGCCCCACATTGGCAAAAAAACTGCATGACTTATTTCTTTCATCTTGGGTGAAGGATCTAATTCTTCAGGAATTCAAAGATGCATTCATGTTGCGTATTTACAAGGGGGGAAAGTGACAAAGCCGTGACAACCACAGAGGAATATCTCTTCTCAACATAGGTGGTAAAATTTATGCAAGGCTGCTACTCAATCGTTTAATCAAACATCTGAAAGTTGGTTTCCTCCCGGAAAATCAATGTGGTTTTCGTATAAGGGATGGTACAGTTGGCATGATATTAATCTTCAAGAAAAATATCAAGAACAATACTAGGACTTTTACACAACATTTGTTGATTTTGTGTAAGAACTTTCACATTGTAAACCGGGCAGGTCTATTGAAGATGATGGCCAAATTTGGATGTCCTGACAAATTCATTTACTTCTGTATATGCCATGTGGTGTTATAATTATTCTTTGCAATGCATTTTTATAGATGGCTCTCGTCTTGGGAAGGCTTCATGTTTTGACAAGTTTCTTGTTTTGACCTTTACTCCCAATCTGAAATGGAACATATATCAAATCTGTTGCTAATGTTCCTGGAAAAATGGTAGGATCCTTCTACCGCCCCAGTAGATAACTCACTCATGATGCAATTCTCTATCTATATAAAAGCCAGGTACGTCCAATAATGGAATACTGTTGTTATATCTGGGCTGGAGCTGCTAGAAGCAACTTATCCTGCCTTGACAGAGTTCAAAATAGACTTCGTAGCTTAGCGGGGGGGGGTGCCCTTCTCTCTTCCCTGCAACCTCTCTCCCACAAAAGAGACGTTGCGAGTCTGTCTCTGCTTTATCATTATTTCCATGGCAGGTTCTCGTCTAAGCTTCAATCTATGGTCCCCCCACCACGCCAAACTTTCACGAAAAACACTCGTCTAGTCAGAACCACTGCCAATAGTTTCTTACACTCTTTATCTGTGTCTAAACCTAAATGTAGATTCCATGAACAAAGCTTCTGTCTTAGAACTACATGCCTGTGGAACTCTCTTCCGTTGGTCTGCTTTCCAGCTGACTATAATCTGATTATCTTCAATTCCAATGTAAACAAGTTCTTGATGAACCGTCCCCCCCATGTAACCCAACTTACAAAAATTCCACTACTTATGTTTACTACGCTATAATCACATTGACTAATGTATACCCATTAACCCTTATCCTCGAGTGGCCTCCTGGCCTTTATAAGTGATGATTCCTGTGTAAAAAAAAGTCACAGAGGTAAAATTGTTCAAACGTGGCATTTAATGTTTTACACACGCAATGTTTCTATTGGCATTCATTATAGTCAGATTATATCATTTTAAAACGATACACTTTACTTGGTTCAACGGTCTTTTGTGCGGCCTTATTCGAAATCTGAGCTCTCTAGTCCTAAGTGCTTACAAAACTTAATCATGCCACCACTCAAAAAATAAATAAATATCGTTTAATAACACTAAATCTATGTCCACATAATTTTTTTTGTTTTTGTTTTTGTTTTTGCATCCTGACCGTCGTTAGCGGTTCATGTTTGTCGCGGAGTAATGGGTGAGTCAAGCTTAGGATGGCGCCAGCGCTTCCGGTCAAGTTGAAATTCTGATTTCTATCTGGCCACTCGCCGGTCCTCTCCCCTAACATGTTTTTACAAGTGTCGTTGATGGGACAACGTCTTCAACCGGAAGCCGGTCATCTTACTGCTCGGTAATGGCGACTCTTGCAAAAAAAAAAACTAAAAGAATAAGAACAAAAAATGAAACATTACGAAGAAGAATTATTGAAAAGATTTTGTTTGCCTTTATTTTGCGGGTTATTATTATATGAACTTGTATATATATATATATATATATATATATATATATATATATATATATATATATATATATATATATATAAAGATGATTTATTATATTTATAACTCAAATCTGCCTAGCACACACACACGTGCGTGCACACACACATACACAGATATATATATATATGCGTGTGTGCGTGCATGTGTAAAGTCGGCCTCACACACATGTATATATGTTATATATATCTCATATATATGCACATATATATGCCTGTATGTGTACATATACATACACACACACATATATATGCATATATACATATATAATTTTACAAAGATAATAAAAATATTAATTTTCAAAATTAAAACCTATCGAGTTAATCAAACGCTCAATATATTAGATAGAGCAAATTAAAGAATAAAAAAAAATAAATGTTGAAAATAAAAGTGAATAATTTACAATATTTCATTAAATCGATCAATTTTAGACAATCAATGATAATAATTAAATCCATTAATCCATGGATTTTTTTACACAGTGATCACCACTTATCAAGGCCCGGAAGACACTCAGGGATAAGAGTTATTGCAAGTATATTACGTTAGTGTGGAGATTTGATGAAGTGTTTACTTAAGGGGGCGGTTTACAAATATATGCGCTTTTTCATCAGAGGTTAAACATTCGTAAAAAATACACCACCGATTCGCATAAATTTAAAATATAATTGTAAATTTATGACAAACAAGGATTCATTTTTACTAATGTTTTATAGCATAGTCAGGTAGCACAGACTTCTGGTTTGTCCAGAAAAATATCGAAAGAAAAAGAAATGAGTACTTACGTTTTTAAAACATTCATAAAGTCATTGTCTGTATTTTTGAGATGAGGTGTTTTCATTGATTGAGATTGTCGGACTGACTTCCTCAGCTTGGTTGTTATTGTCACAACGTTTCGGCCTAGTGACATATTAGTATTACAGTTACCCAAAGGTGCTGAGTTCAATCCTGAACGAAGGCAGTGAAAAAGTAACACTCAAAAACAGAGAATCAGCAACTATGCCCCAAAGCCTAGCTGGAGTTCGAACACGGTACCCCCGTAACAATAATAAAGGGTTGGACGAGACTCCTAACAAACGGTTCCCCAGTTCGATACAAAACACCTGACGAAGGCCGGAGGGCAAAACGGCCGAAACGTTGTGACAATAACAACCAAGATGAGGAAGTCAGTCCGACAATCTCAATCAATGCACAAAGTCTTGGGCTAATTGGATTGCAGAACAGATTAGCGTTTGAAGGTTTTTGACTATTAATCTATTATGTCTGAATGCGAGTGGGTGAATGATCGTCTATAGTTTATTATATAGATATAGACCTTCTTATACGTGGAACACTATGGCGTAGGAAATAATGATTTCTACTTAGTGCCGATGCAAACCTCTAATAATTGAATACTTTAAATAATGAGTACATTAACCATAAAAAATAAAAGCATAATTATAATGTGATACATTTTCAACTAAAAGCTTACTTGGGAATTCACGGGAGATCGTTAAGTGGTGGCGTTACTTTTGAATCTCGCAAAGGCAGGCTACACTGATGAGGCTTAGTTAAAACTAAGCACGTGTCCGTGAATATCTTTACAGACATACGCACACACTACACACACGCGCACACACTACACACACGCGCACACACGCATATATAAATATATATATATATATATATATATATATATATATATATATATATATATATATATATATATATATATATATATATATATATATATATATATATAGTCGCTGAATGCGGACTTTATTAATTCTTAATTCCTTTCATTTCCGTGGCAATTGTTTTGTGGCCCTGCCTGAGGTACAGGCTAAACAAATGAAGCAAAAAGTAGCTTCGTGGTTTGGTTCGAATATCATGACCGAACACTGTAATAGCGTAAGCATGAAACACTATCACGTGGTCCCTCCTGTAAATCGCCGATACACTTCTAGAAATAATTCTTAATAGAAAGATCGAAGAAACGAATGCTAACAGAACGATCATGAATGATGTTCTACAAAACAAATAAAGAGCAACCGCAGCGACAGCTCGCGGTTTTGAATCTCTGAGCTCGTCACTGTTTGGTGAAAGCATTTAACATTGTTTTAGCTTGCATAGTCAGACGCCATCTCTCAGGCGAACTGAGTCACACTTCCGAAGTACCAACTATACCCTCCCCTTCACCGATATGGAGATCACCAACAAGCTAACCTATTCCATGGTCCTTTTTTCAACCCCCCTTTTCTAATCATGACGAGTAAAACAATTTTTTTTAAATGTGTTATATTTTGAAGAAACAGTAACTCACTAGAATATTACTTATGATAATTAAATATTTGTTTATTTTACAGAATTTTTGTTGTAATTTTACTTACAAACCTATTTTATACGTATTTTATTTCAAAATTTAAACAACGCTTATATTACGGAAAACATATCTCTGAATACGTAAATGCTACATATTGAAGTCAAAAAGACCGTGAAATTGGTACATGTTCTGCTAGTCAAATGTATATTCTACCAGGAATATAATTTTTTTTAACATCAGCGAAGTTCAAAAAGGAACATTTTTATGGAATTAAGATGTTAACAATACTAACGGATAATTAAGATGTTAACAATACTAACGGATAATTAAGATGTTAACAATATTAACGAATAATTAAGATGTTAACAATATTAACGGATAATTAAGATGTTAAAAATACTAACGGATAATTAAGATGCTAACAATATTAACGGATAATTAAGATGTTAACAATACTAACGGATAATTAAGATGCTAACAATACTAACGGATAATTAAGATGTTAACAATACTAACGAATAATTAAGATGTTAACAATACTAACGTATAATTAAGATGTTAACAATACTAACGAATAATACACCTTCTTTCTCTCCCTACTTCTATGTTTCTTTATCAAGTTAATGACGAAATATTAATATTGCAGGGTTTTTTTTTAATAAACAAACGTAATATTTTATTAAAATCAAATTCGATATTTCGATCCATAACAGAATCTTCATCAAGAAATATAAGTTTTTTTTCTTTTTTCTTTTACATACCATTTGGTAGTGATAAAGCTTGGCAAATCTCTCTCAGATATTTTAGTGAGGTTCAAGTCCGATTCAATAGAAGGACGTTTGTCTTACGTGTATTGGAAATTATAAAATTCTACTGTGTTAAAAGCACCGATGATATGAAATTTAAAGTTTACCGGTTTAAAGACCAAATAAGTGTTGAATTTCTTTGTTAATAAACAAACGTATTATTTTACTAGCAGGACCCGTTAACCAACATTTCCCGCTTGAAGCATACCCCCATCCGCGTAAAAAGTAAAGTGCGGTTGTTGTTGGTGGCCATCTACCAGCCTCCCTATGTAAAGAACGGTTTTCGGAATAGACTCCTCCAACCTCTTCAAGTTAATTTCAGTGCAGAATGCAACTATTTATATCTTGAAAACTACCTGTCTACGCCAAATATAAATGACCTTGTCTTAATGAGTATACTGTATAACATAAAATTCGTCATTCTCAAGGAAATTGTGGAGTTGGACCAAATGTAAAATTTCCCCGCCCTGCCAAAATAAAAATGTCAAAAAACTTTGTAGAAGTCGAAAAGTATAAAAAGTTGTAGAAACTGAAAAGTGGAAAAAAAAATAAATAAATAAACATAGCTCGTCCCCTCCCGAAAAATGGGTTCCCGTAAACTTAACTATGCATTATTGCACCCTCTCCCCAAAGGAACCCTGGGTAAACGGTATGAAAATCACCCCCTCTCTGAAGTGAATAACATGAAACTTGTGTTCTTCTTTTGCGTTCTTCCTTGATAGTGGTCTGTTTATTACTTCCAATATATATGAGGATACGCACTTAATCATTGTTGAGTCAGTGAAGGAGAACATCTTGCTTTTTTTTTTTGCTTTTTTTTTTTTTTTTTTTGCTTTTCTTTACTTGCTTCCCCACGAGGACAGAATTAGACATAAGATCGGTTATTAATGGGGGGGGGTAAACCAGCTCCTTAAAAAGGGGCACTGTGGTTAGTAACAAAAATAAAAAATGTATCAGTTATAAAATATTTCTCCTCCATTAACCGAGACTAAAAAATGAGCGCAACGCAACCGCTCCATATACAAAAACAAATAAATTTAGAAAACGATTTATGTATGTATCTAGTTCATAGTAACCGTAAGTTTTAAACAAAAAGTTACTTATGCATATAAAAATGTAAATATCGGGAGAAAATGATATTGTACGTAACCGTTACGGAATGAAGTTTTCCGAAAGAAAATTTTAATAAATTTGATCGCGGTATCATTACATTTTTTTTCTTTTTGTGTGCTGTAAAAAAAACAAACTACTTGAGCAAATTAAGTGCAATTTTTTTTTCGGAGAACTTTTTTTCCATAACTGATAAGTATAATATAACTTTTATTCGACAGTCTAATTTTTTAATGTCTTGATTAACCTGTAAAAGGAATATCTCGTCATTTTTTTACAGGGAGAAAAAGAGAGGAAGAGTGAATATCGAATGCCCACTCTGTAATAATAAAAAAGACAAAAGTTATGGTTGTATATGAGAACGAATAAAAGGAATATTTCAAGTTTCTTTTTTTTAAGAGAGAGAATAGCGCTGAAAGCAATAACCCGTGTAGTTTTGTAGAGATAGATAGGGTGCGAGAGCGACAGAGAGAGAGAGAGAGAGAGAGAGAGAGAGAGAGAGAGAGCGAGGGTAGATGAAAACCTAACTGCAAGCTAAACTGTAACCAATCGGTTTTGTTAAAATATATGCGAGCGGCTAAAAAGTAAATAATCTACGTGCAATGTTACTCGTTAGTGTGTAGATGGGTGAAACTATTTGGCGTAACTTGTCTTGCAGACGCCATGTTGTGACACACACGTATGCGTTCGTTTTTTCGAAGGTTTCAATTCTGGAATAAGAGAATTACAGTTGGCAGCCAATGAGAAAAACACATACTCAGATCATTCGAAGACATTTATGCTGACGACACTACCATCTATGGTAACACATCAAAAGCAATAAATGACCAAGTTCTCTCTAATTCTCTCTCATCTGATCTTGAGTACGTACTACAATGGGGAAAGAGGGGACTGGTTACTTTTAATGCATCTAAAACCAAGCTTATCTCTTTTTATCATCAACGCTCTCGTCCCCATCTGGAATCAATTGAAATGAATGGCTCTCGTCTTGGGTCATATCTTGGCAGGAGCTTCTAGAAAAACTTATCATGCCTTGTCAGAGATCAAAATAGATTCCATAGCTTAGTGGGGGATGCCTTTTTCTCTTGCCTGCAACCTTTCCCCCATAGAAGAGACGTTGCGCCCTGTCTCTGTTTTATCGTTATTTCCATGGCAAGTGCCCGTCTGAGCCCAATCTATGGCCCCCCTCGCCAATCTTTCACGAAAAACACTCGTCTCTCTGAAACCACTGTCAATAATTCCCCTCACTCCTTATCTGTGCCTAAACCTAAACATAGATTCCATTAACAAACCTTCTTTCTCAGAACTGCACGCCTGTGGAACTTTCTTCCGTTAGTTTGTTTTCCAGGTGACTACAAATTGGTTGTCTTTAAGTACAACGTAAACAAATTCTTGCTGAACCGCCCCATTAAATAATCCAATTTACAAAATTTCTACTGCTGACAATTACTAAAAAAATATCCCATTGACTAATGTACACTTAATAACTCTTATCCTCGAGTTACCTTCAGGCCATGATAAGTGGTGGGTCCTTTGTAAAAAAAGGGGGAGAAATCATTATTTTCTGAATCTGCGATTTGGAATTTATAATACAGTCAATAAGAGTAAATATAAGGCTACTGTGTGTAATTTTACGCGGTGAAGAGTGGGTGCAGTGAGAGCAGTTATTAATTAGAGGAGAAAACAGGAACTACTTCCTCTAATGCTAATTACGATAGTGATGGTGCTACTCCGAGGATTACATATTGGGTTTATAATAACGAATAAATATGTCAGAAATGTCTTTCTATAGTTACATAAGATAGTGGCTAATAGTGTAGACATAATAAATTTGTACGTGGCCTCTGTTTTTGTAAATCTTCGGTATTTTGATCCAGAGGGATTATAAAAAAAATTCGATATTTCGATCCATAACAGAATCTTCATCAAGGAATATATATATATATATATATATATATATATATATATATATATATAGTCATCCACATACAGTACTGTTTCGCAGCTCATCAGTGCTGCTAGACAGGAAACTACCTGAAGCCAGGATGGAAACCTGATCGTCTGTACGACAGTCAAGCCTCCTAACCATTACGCTAGTCGGCAGCTGGTCTGCGAGTCGTGAATAAACGATGTTTTGACATCGTCCGAAATACCTAAGCTCGATTTGTTTACACAAAGAGCATCGCTTAATACACTAATGGTAATTCGTGTATCACTTCTCAATATGTTCAACTCAAGATGAGGAGCATCATAGTCATCCACATACAGTACTGTTTCGCTGTTCCACAGCTCATCAGTGCGGCTAGACAGGCAACTACCACAAGTACGGATATATATATATATATATATATATATATATATTCTAGCAAGCCGCCTGGCATTTTTCCGGTCGTAAAATACGGCTAAGTATGATATTTGATTAATGCTGATATCGTAGTTATTATTATATTATATTGGACCCAATATACAGTAATGAATTAAAAAGTTTAAAAACAAAAATGACTCGTGCGCCACCACCGAGAATCGTAA
Organism: Euprymna scolopes; assembly: GCF_053919585.1. Taxonomy (NCBI): domain Eukaryota; kingdom Metazoa; phylum Mollusca; class Cephalopoda; order Sepiida; family Sepiolidae; genus Euprymna; species Euprymna scolopes. The sequence goes on along the minus strand of NC_136498.1, from coordinate 65,474,694 downwards.
CCAAAACGTTTAGCTTACGATTTTTTTCCTTTGACGTTAATGCCTGAGCGATAAAGACATGTTTGCTGCAATGCTAAACATTAAAAGATAAACCAATAGCTATTACGTTACTCGTGCATATTCGGAATGCCGTCGTTCGACCATAACCAGGGAAATCGAAACCGTTACTTTAATTTATCTATCATCGGTAAAGCCATTTTTTCCATGTAGTTGCTTAGCAATAATGATAGAACAACGGGACGTGAAAAGTCTACTGTGTTTAAGTTGAGAGCGTGTTTTTTTTTGGGGGGGGGCGTTTTGTTTTCTTTGTTTTTGTTTTTGTTTTTTGTTTCTTTGCATGACGCAGTCTGTAGGTTCAAACTCCCCACGTAAATTTCTTTTCTTTTTCATTAACTGCGAAGAATTTTATAAGACTTGAAAATTTACGTGCTTTCTTTTGTTTGTTTTTTGTTTGTTTGTTTGTTTGTTTGTTTTTTTGCATGAAGTGGTCAGTAGCTTATAAACTCCGCCCGTAAATTCCTTCTTTTTTCTTTTTTTCGTTAACTGGAAAGATGTTTATATAAAATAAAATAAAATAATTTTATTTAAAAAAAAACAGTAGGTTCTCTAGAGTGCAATGTAGAATAACATATATTTTTAACTAAGTTACTGCATGGAGACATATGAAGCTTTCTCCCAAGCGATTTCACGGATTTCGATAACAATAAAGATATAGGAGTGTGAAATATTCGTTGATCATCATTCAATCTCTGCTAGTATAAATAAGTGTATGAAAAAGGTTGCACAGGTTGTTATGATACCGTAAGAATCTAGAAGAAATACATAACTTTGTTATAAGTGGAAAAAAAAACAAATAAAACAAATAAAGGATGTAGGTATACATCAGTCCGACTGGCAAATGCACATAACTTGTGCGTAATCTGTGAGCGAACGCTAAAAGACGTATTCTCCCGCCTTTATGGTTAGGAGAAGAGTGTATTATTGTCCGTAAGGTGAACACGCCACAACGCAAGTCTTAGGTGAAAATCATTCAATAAGTTTATCGAAGCAATATGGTTCGTCAAAGTGAGAGCCATCCATTACAATAGTGTAAAAACGGTGATCAGAGCGTTGGCGCTTATTTGAATAGATAAAAACCAATAAAAATAATCTGTTGACAATTCTGCTAAAAGTAAATGGAAAAAATAAATGAATAAATTGCAGGGTTCTTTAAATTAGTTTAGTGTGTCAGACTGTTTTGTTGTCGGACAAACGAAGCTGTCACAATAAATGTCGCAGACGATACTTCAGCGATAAACACGAGAATAATGTCGTCAAACGAAGGGTGAATTACGAATAACGAAGTATAGTTAAGCTTACATTTTCGCCCTTCCTCTTTCGTATGTTTTCTTTCTCTACTATTTTCTCCATTTTGTCTGTTATATTCTATTTTCACTATTTCTTTCTTTATTTTTTTTATTGTTTCTTTATTCTTTTCTCTCTCTTTCTTTCTTTCTCTCTCTCTCTTTCTCTCTCTCTCTCGTTTTCTATTTTCTTTATTTTATAGACCTTCTGTCCTTCCCCCCATGTTTCTCTCTGTCTTTCTCTTCTACTTTTCCCTCAGTGTCTATTCTATTTTATTCTATTTCCAATTTCTTCTGTCTCCCTTTTTTCTTTCTTTCTTTCTGTCTCACTTTATTTTCTTCTTTATTCCTTTCTCCCTTTCGTTTTTTATTTTCTTTATTTCACTGACCTTCCCTTTGCCCTCTCGTTCTTTTTTTTTCCTGTGTCTCTTTTTCTCTTTTCCTTTGTCACTCCTGCACCTTTCCCTTTTCTTATTGGTGATACTCTCTTTTTTCACTTTTTCACTCGCCCTCTAGTCTGTTATATTCTATTAGGTTGGTGCAAAAATAATGTCGTTTATGACGTCCAACTTGATGTCAAAAAACGACATTATTTTTCCACCAACCTACGATTTTTTTCTATTTCTCGTCATTTTTTCTTTATTTTTCTATATTTTGTTCTTTATTTTTCTCTTTCGTTTTTTTTGTTTTGTTATTTTCTTAATTTCATCGACATTTTCCTTTGCCCCCCTCTCTCTTTTCTCTTTCTATCTGTTTTTTCTCTTTTCTTTCGTCATATCTGTTGCTTCCCCTTTTCTTAATCACGTGACACTCTGTACATCTCTCATTTTTACACGCCATTTATATTTTATATTCTATTTCTATCATTTTCTTTCTTTCTTTCATTATTCATTAAACTCTCTACATTTCATATTTCCTTTATTTTCTTTAACCTCTTTCCTTTGTCTCATTTCTCTCTATTGTCCTTGTGTGTCTGTATTTTCCCTTTGAATTTTTCCCGTTCTTCTTTATTTTTATATCACAAAATTTCTTACTCTCTAACCTTTTTCAGTTATTCTTTATTTGTGTATGCTATTTGCACTGTTTATCCTATTTATTCTTTAACCATTTTTTCTATTTTATTCCTTTTCTTATTTCCTTTGCCCTTTTTTCGTTCTTCTTCTCAAGTTCCCATATACGTTTTCTCCTTTTTTCATTTCCTTCTCTGTTGTTTTTTTTTAATTATTATTTATTTCACTTTTCTCTTTCCTATTCTCTACTTTTCTGCCCGTCTCCTTCATTTTTTTAACGACTCGTTTGTAAATCGGACTGTTATTAAATATAACCTTAACCAAAATATCCTAAAAACAGTAATCAATTTGGCAACAGAAAAACAATGAAAACTAGATATACAGAGGTAAGGAAAATGTCATGTGTGCAACTGCATCCTTAATTATCAAAGGAAAGTTTGTTTGTTTTTTGTTCTCAGTTCATGACCAGTATTTTTAAAAAAATCCGCATAAACACTTGTACAAATCAATGCCAGTGTCATAATATTTACATGTGGGTAAACAAAGACAGGGGTTTCTCATAACATGTTTTGTAAGGCGAGACTTTAACGGATATATTTCCAATTATAATTCGCGTAAGACTACGTGTGCCGGCATTACGTCACTGAGAGAGGAAGACGCCAGTCTTACGTGGCGAATGAACAGGGGATAAATTTCGCTTTCGGAGAAAAACGCTATTAATAGTTGCCTCCTTCTCTATCTTTTTTTCTCTCTCTCTCTCTCTCTCTCTCTCTCTCTCTCTCTCTCTCTCTCTCTCTCTCTCTCTCTCTGTCTTCATAAAACTAAACGAAATGTCCATGAGCAAAGATTCTTTCTTGGAACTGCCGGTCTTGAATACAATACTGCGGGGATGCTTCCAAGCTTACTACAAAATAGTCGTTTTTAAGTTCAATGTAAAAAAAAAATATTGCTGAGCTACGAGGGGCGTGCAATAAGTAATGCCCCTGACTTACTTCCCATAGAAGTAGAGCAACGAAACTTGGCACAGTTATTAGTCTTTCTCTACATAGGAACCACACTGAGTTAGGCATTTCTCCCATCGTTTGATGCAGCTCTGGAGACCGTTTTTGTAGAACACATCAGGTTGGTTCTCCAACCACGACGTGACTTCAGAAATAAAGGCTGCATCATCTGGGAAATGCTTTCCTTTCAAAAACAACTTCATGGCTGGGAAGAGATGAAAGTCAGAGGATGCAAGGTTAGGAGAGTAGGGAGGATGGGGGAGGATTTCATGACCACACGTCCGTGCTTCTGATCTGGCGACATGCGAGTTGTGCACCGGAGCGTTGTCCTGCAGGAGGAGGATACCTTTGCTGATCTTGCCCCGCCTCTTGATTTTGATAGCTTCCCTTAATTTCCTCAAAAGTGAAGCATAATAGGTTCCTGTAATTGTGGTATCCTTTGCCAGGAAATCTGTCATCACTACTCCGTCTTGGCCCCAGAAGACTGTGAGCATGACCTTGCCAGCGGAGGGCTGCACTCTTGCCTTCTTTGGAGGTGGTGAGTCTAAGTCCTTCCACTGCATTGACTGTGCCTTGGTCTCTGGATTATAGTGATGGACCCAGATTTCATCCTGTGTAATCAGTCTTTTGAAAAACTTTGACTCATCTTCTTGGCACATCTCCAAATTCATCCTCGAGCACTCGACGCGTTCTCGCTGCTGGAATGGTGTGAGCAACCTGGGAATCCATCTGGCAGACACCTTATGCATATGCAAATGGTCATGAATTATAGTATCTACAGACCGTGTACTTATCTTGACATATTGGGTTATTTGGCGAATAGTAATGCGCCGATCTTCCAAAATGGCAGCTTCAACTTGACGGACAGATGCCTCATCAATGGCAGAAGGGCGGGCGACCAGGTCTGGGAGCTGTTTCCACAGACTTCCAGCCATGTTTGAATTCACGATGCCAGCGTTTTTTAACATGATTACACAGCAACTAAAAGTATGTATAAATATGGTAAAGAATGTATCTTTTAAATATAAATATTTACATTTCTAGCACGAAGTAACCGTAGAAACTAGGGCCTCAAATGGTTTACTTTTTTACAGGCCGTACTTTTATGGGTCTTTAGCCGGTTAAAATTGTTTTTTTTAATTTTTGATTTTAATTTGATTTATTTGCAGGTCACGTTGGTATAGTGGTAACGTCACCAGCTTTGAATGTTACAGTTTCGGTTTCGATTCAAGCTGATGACATATAATTATTTCTTTTTTAGTTAGAAATCACGACTCTATAATAATATATACGAAATCTGGACAAATTAAAATATAATATTTAAGCGTATTTTACGCCCGGGCTAAGCAGGGCCCCTAGTCCTTCGCTAGTAATATATAAAAGTCTTTATGTTTGTCTGTCCGTCGCCGCATTTTCAAACTCTACGTACTCTGAAGCTAAAAGTCGAAGAGCAGCGATAGGGGTCTCAAATAAGTGAGTTTTTTAAGGACCGTTCTTATATTCTGGTTAAAGTAGTTTTAAGGGGTCAAAAATGGGTCAAAATTTTTAAAATCGTTATACTTTTTTAATATTTATCTTAGTTTATTTTTTTACTTTTAAATAGTTTATATGTGCTTTACGTTATTACAGTGGTAACGTCACCAACTTTGAATGCTACAGTTTTGCTTTCGGTTTCAATTCTAACTGATGGCACTCAAATACTTTTTACTTTTGAAATCACAACTCTATAATAATATATACGAAATCTGAACGAATGGAAGTATGATATTAAAGCGTACGTTACGTCAGGGAAACTTCAGCGCTCCCCTCGTTAATATATATCTATATATCTATAAAAGTGAACGTGTATGTCTGTCTGTCTGTCTGTCTGTCTGTCTGTGTACATTTCCCTACGCAATAACTCTGTCAATTTTTTAGTCTATAGACTCGAAATTTGAAATACCGGGTACTGAGATTTGGGAAAATCGATGTGACGGGTGTCAGCCAGAAATTTGGCTGTTAAGGGGTCAAATTTCAACGATTTGACTTTTAAGAACTCTACCAAACTCCTCCGACAATTTTGGGTCTAGACACTTGAAATTTTAGATATAGGTTCCTTGAACCTGGATCTAATTTAATAAAGTGATTTGAGCCCGAAACTATAAATTTTAAGGGGTCATAATAGGGGTCAAATTAAAAAAAATTTACTCTTTTTTTTTTTGCTCAGCATACACCTCCAAACACCCGGGCAACGCCGGGCTGAAATGCTAGTATATATATATATATATATATATATATATATATATATATATATATATATATATATATATATATATATATGGGTGGAACAATAAATGTGTCGCCCTAAAGAAAACAGTACTACAGCTTTATTTAAACATTTTATTGAACAAAATAAATTCAAGTAACTTGATTATATAGTCTGGAACTAGGAGCATGCCTTTTCTACAGGCGCTACCGAGATCTCAGCGAATACTCGGCGAATGGCGGCGATCAGGCTGGGTTTGGTGTTGTGGGAGGTGTAGTTTTTGATGTTCTCGACGTATGACCAAACGAAGCAGTCCAGCGAATTGAGATCGGGGGGGGGGGGGGCAATGAGAGAAGGATACAAAGTCATAGCACTCCTTCTGAAATCAAACCTGGGTTCCTTTGGACTTACGGGCCGGTCCCGAGTCCTGTTGCCACGCGCAGGGTCTGCCAGCGTCCACCCGATTGCACCCTTCAACACATCCAGGTACCTTTGATATTGACTTTCAAGACGACCTCGAAAATATGTGGTGACATGATGTGTCTCTCTTACTTGAAACCACACCAGAGATCATAACTGTGACCGGAAACTTTGTTTTTATCACCTTGGGCACGTCTCTGTTATTCCTTGCAATTTAGCGAAGTAAAAAAGAAGAAAGATGCCGAAAAAAAAAACACACATATGAGAAAAAAAATGAGTAACTCACTTTAAAGATCAAAATCGGAGAAGAACCCCTCTCGCCAAAATAAAAGGACCAGCAATGCATTCGCTGAAATGAAAACAATAAAAATAAACAAAATTTTGAGTTTGACTGGTTCTTTCCTTTTGTCATTGAGATGCAACTGAGTAATATATATATATGCTCTAAAGCTGAGAACGTAACTTCATTGAGCTTTCTATTTTAAATAAGTTAAACGGTATTATAAAGCAGATATACTTAAAACATATATATATATATATATATATATATATATATATATATGCAGTAATCTAATATATAATGTCTGTCTCTCGGTTGGTCTGTCAGCCTGTTTCAATATTTTCAAACTCTATCTCCTCCGAAACTAAAAGTCGCAAAGCGGCACTAGGGGCCTCAAATGATTGGATATTTTACGGGCCGTTCTTTTATAGGTCTTTAGTCTATGAAAATAGTTTTAAGGGGTCAATAATGGATCAAAATTTACAAAATCGTTAAACATTTTGTACATTCATCTTAGTTTATTTTTAATTTTTAATCACTTTATCTGCTTGTCATTTTACGTTGGTACAGTGGCAACGTCACCAGCTTCGTATATTATAGTTTCGGTTTCGATTCTAGCTAGTGGCACCTATATGCTATTTTTTTATCATTTTAGAAATCACGACTTTATAATAATATATACAAAATCTGGACAAATGAAAATATCATATTTAAGCGTATTTTACGCCCAGCTAGTTATATATGTGTGTCTAAATCTAAATGCAAATGCCATGAACAAATCATCTTTCCTAGAAGTGCCCGCATATTGAACTTCATACGGCTTACCTGCTTTCCAGCTGACATAATCGCATTGGAGTCTAATGCAAGCAAGTGCTTTTTTAGCCTCGCCTTAAATGATTAAATTTTACCCAATTGTCATCACCACCGATCAGCTCGCTTTTGTCTCACTGGCCACCTTATACTCATTAACCATTATACTCGAAAGGCCATCAGACCTTGATAAGACTCCCTTGTAAACAAAAGACTAATACGAAATAAGCTCTTCGAAGAGAGAGAGAGGGGGTGGAAATGAAAATATAGAGGGAGTGCGAATTAGGCAAGAAAGAGAAGATAGACATGAAAACAGCAAGATACAGAGACTGAGAAAGACAGTAGAGAACCAGAGAGAGAGAGAGAGAGGGTGAAAGAGAGAGAAAGAAAGATAAAGAGAGAGTAGGGAAAGAGAAGGGGAATGAGTGAATTAATAAAAGAAAGACATAAAGAGTAACGTAAAATGATAGAGAGACAGACGCAGACAGAGGAAGACAAAGGGGAAAGTATACGCAGATAAAAAGGGCAATATTTAAAGAAAGGTAACAAAAAGAAAAAAAAACGTCAATTGTTAATTATTATTAAGTAAACTAAAGAGATCAAAACTAAATTTTTACCAAATAACTTTTAACATAATGTGATTAAAACAATCAAGTGTTAAATGTTCTACAGTAGCCCTGATGTAATGTTAACTATGCTTCAATTCCAAGTAACAATTTCTGGGGTTAAATTCGACATGCTGCTATCAAAATTCGACATACTGCTATCAAAATTCGACATACTGCTATCAAAATTCACAACTCAAACTTCGACATACTGCTATCAAAATTCGACATACTGCTATCAAAATTCACAACTCAAAATTCGACACACTGCTGCGAAAAACCTGTCAGTCCAACACTCGGCGCTCTCTTATAAAAAAAGTTTTTTACTACAACACCCAAATGCCAAATCAACTCCGAAAAATCATTCTTTTTTATTTCAAACTGGACGCATCTCATTTGCATATTAGGTGACAATATGGTAATATTGTCCGCACGGGACCCTACAAGCTGCACAAAAACACGTTTGTACAAGTTTCTAAGGCGTTTACTTACAAAAGAGTAACTTATCTGGCTATTTGGTAGCATTTTAGACCACACAAACAAAAGAAAATTCAATATTTTACTCATTCATTTTTGCAAAACTTTTTTGTGTTTTTTTAATTATATTTTATATTGTTGCATTTGGAGACTTGTTAACCTGACGCATTCAACATGAGCCCCTATTTCCCCTGATGTTAAGCTTCGATATCATATGTTTAACAACTAAAACCTCGAAAATTATAATAAAAAATAAATGTCAGCTAATAATTGCTTAGAATTCAAATTCGACCGATTGGAAACAGTGCTTAGCTGAACTTTTGTTTAATTTTCCATTTTCCAGTTATTAAATTTTAAAGATATCGAATATCCGATCGTTCGTTGCTATCTTGAATTATTTTCAAAAGTTCAAGACTGATAGAACCTCTAAAAAAATAAAACACCAAAAAAATGTTCTACAACTGAAACCTATGCGAGCCGATAGATTAATTATTCTGACGCTTGTGAAAGAGTTATTTGCGTATCTTTTTCATTCATTTTATTTTTGTTAACTATACTGCACAAGCATTAAAAAGTACATCCTATATTAAACCAGACTTGTGTCATAGATAATTAACATTTGCTTAACTCTGACGGAGATGAACAGCTGGAGGTTTTCCCTCGTGCTAAAAACCACCGAAGTTTTGATCATTGTTGAAGTGTCGTTTTCTATATCGGATGGAATATGGTTTATTGGGGTTCCTACGCAGATTTTTTTTTCTGCCTTCTTTTAGTCATTTTATTAAGAAAATGGAAAAACCACCACACTATTTTCACACATTTCCATTAAAAAAATTTTCTTAGATATTTTTACGTTTTCCATAAGAGCTCTGCAGGCCAGATTAATAATTTTTGCGGGCCGGACCTGACCCGCGGGTCGTAGTTTGGAAACCCCTGCTTTAGGGCGCTAGCCTTTCAAAGTCCACTTTTTCTACCTTGTGTCAAATCTTCCCGTCGCAGAAGAGAGAAGAACATTATGACTGGATAGACACTAGCGCCACGTTTCTTTTCTTTTTCTTTTTTCTTTTTTTTTTGGAGGGGGGGGTGGATAGAGGGGTGGGGACTGGGATAAATGCAAGTCGAATCGGATCGGACAAATCGTCGGAGATTCGAGCGCGGCAATAAAAGTAAATAAATAGTTACCGATGAGAATAACCGGAAGACAAAGATATCAATCAACGCACTTCAAAACGGCACACCGTAAATTTGCCTATTCAAAACCGGAAGTCGAGCTTCGCGGACGCCTTTCAATTATAGGTCATAACCTTGTGGACCTTTCTTTGATCAAATACAAAGCCGCCTAATACTGACGCCCTCCCCCTCTACCGAAGCATATTTACCCAATATTGGTGAAGATGAACTGTCATACATTCTCTTTGATGCGTATCATCTAAAGCCAACAGTTTGTACGCGGTATGTTTTTCCATGGTCGCAAACTGACAGGCGACAACTTTAGCAGTAGAGAGAGGAGGCTGCGTGGGTGTCATCCGAAAATGTTTCATCTCTTGTATAGCACTTTAAAACATATGCGTTAGTAAATATTGGTTTGGTAGAAAGGGAATCGATCAAAATAGCAGAATAAGTTAAGTGAGAACACACACACACACACACACACACACACACACACATATATATATATATATATATACATATATATATATATATATAAACTTTTTATTCTCTCCAGATATATATATATATATATATATATATATATATATATATATATATATATATATATATATATCAGCTCATCTTAATCGTGACACCCTGCACTGATGATTCCCGAAAGGATGAATACATTGGTGTATGTAGGTATTTAATAATTATTATAGTAAATAAAAATGTCAGCCCCTTTAAGAAACTGGTTTCTAATTGTTGAGCACTTCCAGTTGTAATAATGTCGGTTAACTTAGCTCATATGCACAGATCATCATATAATGATTATATCACTCTGACTGACGTTAAAAGCATTTAATAAGAATGCATGTTTAATTGAAACTATATCTCTCGCGTTGACGGTAGCCGAATGGTTCGGGTCCTCGCTAATGAAGCCAGACATTACTTCTGTTGCCGGGGTTCGGTTCTCTGACTGACGTTAATCGTGACACCCTGCACTGATGATTCCTGAAAGAATGAAACACTGATGTCTGTAGGTATTTAAGATTTATTATAGTAAATAATGATAATAATAATAATAATAATAATATATATATATACATATATATATATATATATATATATATATATATATATATATATCAGCAACAGTATATATATATAGCAGCAACAAGCAGCAAAGCCCCACCCTTACACAGTAGAGATCCCTAGATGTAAGAAAGCCTTCTATTCTAATAATTTCTATCCCTAGACCTGCTAGACTTTGGAATACATTAACAGGTTACTATCTTTAAGAGTATATCTGAGAAAATGTACCACAAAATGTATCACATGTGCGGTGACTTCAATGTCCACAATGTGGAATGGCTGACCCACTCAAATAGGATTGATGATGAGGGGAGGTTCTGTCATGATTTTGCCATTGCCTATGACCTCACTCAGATTGTTCGCGAGCCCACCCGTGTGTCCGATACTACCGGTCAGTATGCAAACCTTCTAGACCTTTTTCTCTCCACTTCACCTGAGATATGCTCATGTGCCGTTCTATCTCCTCTGGGATCCTCCGACCACTCCGTTGTATCAGTTAAGATTAAAATGAAATATAATAAGTCTACAGACGTTCCTCTCCATCGTATTGTATACCGATACTCTATGGCTAACTGAGAAAGCTTCCGTGGATTCATATCTGATCTACCTCTCCATTCCATGTTCAAAAAGGATGTGTCCTCTATAGTATCAGACCTGACCGAATGGTTACTTGTAGGCATAAACCAATTCATACCATCCAAAAAATTCCAATAAAAACCTAACAGCCAGCCATGGTTCTCCCCTGAAATCACTTTTTCCATAGCTAATAGATGCACTAAGACTAAAGCTGCTTTCAGGACCGCCAGCAACCTCTGCAAAAGAGTAATAAAAATGAAAGAGAGCTTTATGGTCCAGAGGTCATCTCGTCAGCATCCGACAAGGCCAAACTATTTGCCAAAAACGTTGCAGCAAATTCTACCCTATGCGACGAAGGCCATCAACTCTCCGTATTTTCTCCTATAACAGACAACACGCTATGCAACATACAAATATCTGTGCGTGAGGTCGCCAAGCTAATCAAGAACCTTGATTCCGGTAAAGCGACTGGCCCTGATGGTATTCCAATTATAGTGTTTAAAAAGCTACAACCAGAACTTGCCCCCATACTTACAAAACTGTTAAAGCGTTGCCTTAAGGAGAAGTGCTTTCCAATACCCTGGAAAACCTCATCAGTATGCACTTTATTTAAGAATTCGGGTGATAAGTCATCTCCCTCTCAATACAGACCAATAAGTCTCCTGGGTGTCATGAGTAAGTTGCTGGAATCCATATTAAATAGAGAAGTAGTCAACCACCTCAGCATAAATAACCTTCTTAGTGACACGCAATATGGTTTCCGTTCTGCTAGATTTACAGCAGACGTGCTAACAGTTATATCACATAGAATTAGCGAATCTTCTCGACAAAGGCTTCATTTCTAGGGCAATTGCTCTTGACATATCAAAGGCCTTCGATAAGGTATGGCATAAAGGCCTATTTCACAAGATTTCCAGTTACGGTATGACTGGAAATGTTTTCTTAATCATTAAATCATTTCTCTCTGATAGGCTCATAAGAGTAGTGGTTGATGGGCAGAAATCAGAGGTCCACAGTATTAGTGCTAGAGTCCCTCAGGGGTCCATCCTGGGCCCAACTCTCTTCTTGATCTACATCAATGATCTCCCAAAGCACATACTAAAATCATTTGTTGCCATCTATGCTGATGACACGACTATCTATGGCAACACATTAAAGGCAGCAAATGACAACGTTCTCTCTGATTCCCTCTCCTCAGATCTTGAGCGCGTGGTTCAGTGGAGGAAGAGGTGGCTGGTTACCTTCAATGCATCTAAGACCAAGCTCCAATCATTACATCATAAACGCTCTGATCCTCATCTGGCATCGATTGAAATGAATGGCTCTTGTCTAGGGGAGGCCTCATGTTTTGATAAGCTTCTAGGTTTGACCTTTACTCCTGATCTGAAATGAAACACATACATCAAGTCTGTGGCCAAGGTCGCTGGAAAAATGGTGGGATTCTTTTACCGCTCCAGAAGATATCTCGGTAATGATGCAATTCTCTATCTATATAAAAGCCAAGTGCGTCCAAGGATGGAATACTGCTGCCACATCTGGGCAGGAGCTGCTAAAAACAGCCTATCCTGCCTTGATAGAGTACAAAATAGACGTCGTGGCTTGGTGGGTGATGCCCTTTTCTCTTCCCTGCAAACTCTCTCACACAGAAGAGACGTTGCGAGCCTGTCTTTGTTTTATCGTTATTTCCATGGCAAGTGCTCGTCTGAGCTCCATTTTCTGGTCCCCCCCGCCAATCTTTCACGAAAAACACCCGACTAGCTGAAACTACTGTCAATAATTTTCCCCACTCTTTATCCGTGCCTAAATCAAAACGTAGATTCCATCAACAAAGCTTCTTTCTTAGAACTGCACGGCTGTGGAACTCTCTGCCGCTTGCCTGTTCCCCCCCCCTGCGAATTCAACTTGGATGTCTTCAAGTCCAACACAAACAAATTCCTGATGAACCGCCCCCTTAAGTAATGACACCTTATCAAATCCCCAATGCTATTACTACGATACTATCCCATTGATTACTGTACACACAATAACCCTTATCCCCGAGTGGCTCCTGGGCCTTGATAAGTGGTGACCCCCATGTAAAAAATAGGTTACTGCTTCTCCAATTGTACTGACATGCAGAAATTCAAGTGTAATGTGAACACGCATCTTGCTGCTCAACTCCTTTCATAGTATCCCTGCAACATGTCCCTGATAGTAGCCTCCTACATCAAAGTGGTACAATGCCTTGTTTGGGATAAAAATTGAATTAATACAAAGGATAGAGAGCAGGAATGTGCAGAGGTGGTACTGGTATGCCTAAGTACCTACCTCTTTTACTCCCGTTTTAAAAGTGTCCTTTTCAGAGGAATGTATTATAGGCCCATACCCCACCATTACTATATTTTTGCCGTTTTTGTTTTTTTTTTTGTTTTTTTATTCACTTGATCACCTGCCCTGAAAATGTTGCTGATAGATAGATAGATAAATAGATAGATAGATTGATTGATTGATTGATTGATAGGTAAACAGATATAGAGAGAGAGTGAGAGAGGGTTTTTTTTTTAGATAGGGAGACAGAGATAAAGACAGAAATATAGAAAGAGTGTTCGCGCACGTACGCCTGTGTGGTGCGTGTGTGTGTGCGCGCGTACGCGTGTGTCTGCCTGAAAAAGAGAGCATATTTTGTTGTGTTGTAAGCAGGTCGAAGAAGCAGAAGAGAAAAGAGAGAAGAAAAAAGAGAGAAGTAGATAGGATTAGAGGGAGGTATGCAGTCTACGAATGTGTGAGATAGATAGATAGATAGATAGATAGATAGATAGATAGTGAAAGGGAGAGGAAGAGTGAGCGGTTTGTTGATAGGGAGAGGGAGAGAAAGACAGCTAGAAAAAGTGTGTGTGTGTGTGTGTGTGTGTGTGTGTGTGTGTGTGTGTGTGTGTGTGAGAGAGAGAGAGAGAGAGAGAGAGAGAGAGAGAGAAATATTTTGTGGTGTCGTAAGCAGGTCGATTGCCGGGGCTGACGAGCGACACCAGTTCACTAACATCAGCATTGTGACTGATTTCCATTAAACAGCAATGGCAGCCATTTCCCATGTTTCTTTTCTTCTGAATAGTTTCTTTGTGAAAATGATTGAAAACTCAGAAAGTGTTTACATCAAGGTGATTGCCGCTTTTCAGTATTTCCATTGATTTTTTTTTTAAATAACTTTACTCGTCTTGTAGAATAAAATGGAAATCTTTCTAAATATATTATAAAACTAGCGTTGCCCGGGGGACATAAAAAAATTAAATAGAAGGAGTTTAATAATGTGTAACAACACCTTTAGATTAAAGCTTCTATCACTCCTTGTGTCCATAGCCTTCTTCTTTTTATTTGCCTCTCTTTCTCTATCAAACATTACTCCCCAAACCTCTCTTTAACCTCCAATCAACCAATCCCGCTATTGTTTTAATGTGTTGAAAATCTAATAATAATGTACCTATTTACTATGCCTCCCCACGGGACAGAGTTAGACACCAGGGTCGTTTTTTAACGTGGAGAAAAGGTACAAAAATAAAAATTGTCTCAGTCGTGAAGGATTTCTCCTCCACCGAAAGAGAACAAGAAATAGAAGTGCAGCATCTGAAGAACAGATACTACACTTTGATCTTGTCCCGAAGGCCAATCATTTCATAAAGCTATCTCTTTAAATGTAAATTTATTTTCGAAATTTTAGATAATATACGTCCAAGGTACCGCCGATCAAGAAAATAGAAACTTTATCGGTCTTTGATTAGTAGTTTTGAATTTTTAGTTAAACATAAAAATACCTAGACAACTTGATCGATGCCTCCGTTCAATACTAAGAGACAATGGATACCCCCTGTAAGTGTAAATATGCGAGTAATTGTGAAGCAAGGGTTGCACCATATCCTACCTCATCTCACCTGAATCGAGTGGCAAAGAGAATTGCTACGCGACTGGAAACAATGCCGAGATAAGCGTAGAGTACATACAACACCTGGAAATCACAAATGGTCACTCATTTAAGTACTGATCAAGCTCAACGTTGCTTAACTTCGGTGATCTAAAGGAAACCGGTATGTCAACGTGACTGTGCCGTATATACATAAACAACTACCCTTAAATATCATAGATGATTGATTTATTTGAAAGTTGAAAAAACGGTCACAATTTTTTTATAAATCCTTTTTTTTTTTTTACATTTATTCGACCCAAACATCACAAGTGACTATTCTGAATTAGGGACCGGATGTATTGGAGGCACCCTAAGTGGGAAGTTGTGCCGCTAGATGTTTGTTTACATTAAATTTTAATTTCTGCACATTAGTACAGTTAGGGAAAAAAAGATAGAGGGTAGAGATTATAAAGAAAAGTGTTTTGAGAAATAAGCCATTTGAGTAGATAGTTTTAGCATATCCAAAAGCTTCTGCACTAAATGGGTGCGATGTTACTCTTTGTCGGATTTAATCGGGTATATTTATGTTGAGAAAGTACAAATAAGTAGAGTTAAATACAGTCAGTTTATAATATGGCGAAAATCCAGCTCTTAAAACTATATATATATATATATATATATATATATATATATATATATATATATATATATATATATATATATTCACAGTTGCGACAAAACTAGAAATTGTTTCTCCTTTACTGACTTAGTACGGAAAAGATGAAATGTAGTATTAGCCAATAGTCCATTGATAACATTATTGCCCATAAGTACTGTTTTTCTTTGTTTTGGCCGCGAATAATTTAATTTCTGTTTTTTTTTTTTTATCACTCGTTCTACCATTCTTATTTTGGTTATTATTTTCGCAAGTAAGGACCCGTGGCGTGGTATATAAAGCACTTGGTAAAATTCAATTGTAAGTTGGATTCTTCTGGAGGTGGAAAGTTCAATTCTCAGTGAGAGCGACACTCAAAATACAATTGCAAAGTACTTAGGACTTCTACCCAGTCATGGCTGAAAGAACGAGATCAAGCTAACCCAACGAATGAAAAAGAGTTTCGTTCGAAATTTCCTGTGGATTCCCCAGTTCGATAGAAAGATCCCCGAGTTTGTCAAGATACATCTGAAGAAAGTCAGGGGTTACATCAATAAAACCGTTGTGAAAATAGCACTCAATATGAGAACAGTAGTTCGAAGAATTCTCAATAATATGAATCCTCATCTCAAACAAAAAAAAACATCAAAAAGGCCATTAACATTCGAGTTGTAATAAAAAAAAAGCTCAAGAGGACAAATCATTTCCTTATATTTTTGCCTCCATATAAACGAACAAATATAGCTGTTCACATTCCACAATGCATTCCATAGTGGTTTAATCTGCATTTTGTATAGCGTAATCCTAATACTATTTTGGTGATCTACCTTATTTAGTATATGGACTCTTCCAGAAATTCTGCATAGAGTTACGGCGAAGTTTTGTCGAGTTCATAATATCAGCCTTATTATTATTATGTACTTCTGTAAGTAAACACTCTTATAAATCGACCAGCGCGTTGTCTTATTCATCATCGACCTTTCAAACAACTTTTAACACTAACTTTAAACTTAACCTCAAACTAACCTTAAGTTTACACTTAATCCGATGCATGACGCAGGATGCATAAAAATAAGTCATATTCTTATGCACGCACTTTGCATATCTAGAAAGGCATTTTGCTTTTATAAAACTGTTTTTTTTTTCATTACGTAAGACTATTCTTAAAACATACCGATGGACTTTTTATTGAGATTTAGTACCATGTCTTGTTAAAGGATTGTCAATATTATTGAATTACTCTATTAAGTCGAGTTGGGCAAGAAATTAATTAATAATAAACCAACCCGTCTTTTTATTTACCAGTATAATAGATTTCCTAATATAATATATTTCCTAGTGTAATATATTTACTTGTGTAATATATGTACTAATATAATATATTTACTAGTGTAATAGAGAGGCCATGGCCCGTGCTGCGGATGAAACCATCGGCTACGCAAGCAAGAAAATTCAGGAATGGTTTGAGGTGAATGACAACATCATAACTGCTCTCATCGAGGCCAAAGCTCAGACACGTCTGACCATGGTGAACCAGCCCACAGCTGCCAATAAATGTGCTCACAAACAAGCTGTAGCTGAGCGAAAAAAAAAAAAAAAAGAATCTGAGAAGCCCAGAACACCCAGTGGCAAATGAACACTGAGGAAATACAAAGGTACGCTGATCAAAGAAACCTGCGAAATTTCTATGCAGCAACAAAAGAAATTTTCGGCCCCAAGACCTGGATGGAACCACGACTATCGCCGACAGCGATTCAATTCTACGAAAATGGCTGTCCCATATTGAGAAACTTCTCAACGACCAGGCTCTTACCCTAAACAACCTCCTGCGAGCGACCCGCAATACCCTGTCCGACACTGGATGGCGTTTCCATATTCCATCCAGGATTTTAACAAAGCCCTAAAACGCATGAGACCTGGAAAAGACCCTCGACCTAACAACATCCCATTGGAGCTACTCACACATAGTGACCCAGAACTGAGGAACGGTCTCTTGAACCTCATACTAAAAATATGGGAGACGAAGACCCTCCCTAGTGATTTCAGCAACGCAACAATCATATTAATATTAAAAAAGGAGATCGGGAGAACTGAAACAACTACCGGGGGTATATCATTCCTAAATATCGCAAGCAAGATATTCACCTGCATCCTCATCGACCACCTGCTCGTCCTTGCAGAAGATGTCCTGCCAGAGTCCCAGCGTGGATTTCGACCTTCACGCGGGACCATTGACATAAATTATAAGAAAAGAGTCTTGAAGACTATCAGCCCATCATGTTTTGGGAGGATTTAAAAAAGGCATTTAACAAAGTACCCCGACCTACTATGTGGCAGCCCTCGCTAGATTTGGTTGCCTACCTGACTTTATTATCCTGGTGCACACCCTGCATGAAAGAATGGTGGGGAGAGTACGTCACCAGAAGTCCCTCTCTGAGCCATTCTCCATCAATAGTGGGCTGAAACAAGGTTGTGTCCTGGCTCCAACGTGTTTCTCTCTCTACACGACAGAAATGCTAAATGAGATACGACCAGACACGCCATTAATCAATCTCCGTTTTCGCATGGATGGAGGAATTTTCAATCTAACACGACTCCGTGCTAGAACTAAGACCTCCGCATACTTAGTGCGAGAGCTGCAATATACTGATTACAAGGCCACCCCTTGTCACACTCCACAGGACTTTCAATCACTAGCAGTTGCATATAATGCAGCCTACGAACGTTTTGGGATGCAGATCAATACAGAAAAGACCAAAATACTAGTCCAACACCCACCTGGACACCTGCTACCTTATACCAACATTATGATAAATGGTCAATCACTAGAGGAAGTTGACCAGTTTCCTAACCTAGGAAGCATGATAACATTTTCTCCCACATGTACGAAAGATGTGGAAAACAGGATCAGGGCAGCCCATTCCGCTTTTGTTCGCCTCAATAGCCGCGTATTTAACAACTACGCACTTAAATGTGCCACTAAAATCAAGTCTTCAAGGCAGTAGTACTCACCACTCTTCTTTATGCTTGTGAAAATTGTACAGAAACGATACAAAAAACCTGGAATGCTTCCAGAAACACAAGCTGAGGCAAATTTTGCATATCAACAGGGAGAACCAAACCACTAAATTGGAAATACTGGACAGAACTAAAATGACCAGCGTTGAGGAAACCATCATTCACCAGCGCCTCCGTTGGACAGGCCACATCAGTAAAATGCAGATGGGACTCGACCACGAGGAGCACGTAAACGGCGCTATAAAAACCAGTTAAAGAGCACCCTGGCAATTATTAACATCGACTCTTCTCCATGGGAGCAGGCTGTCGGAGATAGGGAAAAATGGTAGAGTCTGGCACGCAAAGGTGTCATGGTGTTTAAGAAGAAAAGAAGACAAGAAAAGGCTAGAAGAAAGAGAGAGCGAGAAAGAAGAGCCCATTTTCCCGCCTACCCTTCCTTGCAGGTACTGGCCGGGATTCTTCTACCACCGGTTGGGCCTTGCAAAGCATGTAAATTATATGCATCCTCGAAGATAGGAGGTAGATGATAGCCCCGATACTCGAGCAGGAGTAGGTGCCGACGATATTTACTAGTGTAATATATTTACTAGTATAATATATTTACTAGTATAATATATTTACTAGTGTAATATATTTACTAGTAAAATATATTTACCAGTTTAATATATTTACAAGTGTAATATATTTACTAGTGTAATATATTTACTAGTGTAATATATTTACCAGTGTAATATATTTACAAGTGTAATATATTTACAAGTGTAATATATTTACTAGTGTAATATATTTACTAGTGTAATATATTTACCACTGTAATATATTTACTAGTGTAATATATTTACTAGGTAATATATTTACTAGTGTAATATATTTACCAGCGTAATATATTTACAAGTGTAATATATTTACTAGTGTAATATATTTACTAGTGTAATATATTTACCAGTGTAATATATTTACAAGTGTAATATATTTACTAGTGTAATATATTTACTAGTTTTATATATTTATGTAATATATTTACGAGTATAATATATTTACTATTGTAATATATTTACTAGTATAATATATTTACTATTGTAATATATTTACTAGTATAATATATTTACTATTGTAATATATTTACTAGTATAATATATTTACTAGTATAATATAGTTACTATTGTAATATATTTACTAGTATAATATATTTACTATTGTAATATATTTACTGGTATAATATATTTACTATTGTAATATATTTACTAGTATAATATATTTACTATTGTAATATATTTACTGGTATAATATATTTACTATTGTAATATATTTAGTAGTATAATATATTTACTATTGTAATATATTTACTAGTATAATATATTTACAAGTGTAATATATTTACTAGTATAATATTCTTGCAAGAACTTCAGGCTTAGATCCATCATCCGTCACATCATCTAGAAGTTGATGGCAACTTCTACTTTCTAGCCTCTGACATTTATGTTCTTGTCAAAAGTTTGTTCGTCATCATTTTTTTTTTCTACGTTAATCTCCATGTCATAGGCTATCGAGGTTATGCCTAGACTTTTCCCTAGGTTGGCCAATCCTTTTTCAGTTTCTGAAAGTTCATCGATGTCGTCGGCAAAACATCAGTTTAAACGGTGGAAAGATAAAAGTTTTGGCCCAAAGAAAGCAACACAACACTTTTATTGAGAAAATCAATTTAAGTAACTTGATTATGTGGTCGAGCTTGTATCTATTCAATGTAGCAGCCGTCAGTGTCAATCACCACTTCGATACAGGTCGGGAACTGGGAGCATACCTTTTCACAAGGCCGGCATGAGCTTGGCGAATACTCGGTGAATACTCGGCGAATACTTGGCGAATATTCGGCGGATGGCAACGATTAGACTGGTTTTGCTTTTTGTGAGAGGTCATATTGGTGATGTTCTCGATGTATATCCAAACGAAGTAGTTCAACGGGTACAAGTCGGGGGAGAAGGAGGGCCGGTAAAAGAAGGGTATAAAGTCGTAGCATTGCTTCTGAAGAAAATTTTGGGTTACTTTGGACGCAGGCCAGCGCCAGGTTCTGCGGCCACCTGATAGCACCAGGGAATCACTATCGTGGCTGTGACGGATTCGTTTTACACACTAATCCATGAAACTATATTTTTGTCTATTCGCATTATGACAATGAATCAGTTGAAACATTTTAGAAAGTCAATATAAAAAGGCCTACTCGCCAAAAACAAAAGAGTCTAGACAGCGTTTCCGCAAGTCACCGCCGCCATTCATAATTATCACTCGCATTCGAAACCCGAGTCTCTTGCATACGAGACGAGTACTCTAACACTTGCGTAATCACGCCACACACAAGAAAATATATTAACTAACGCAGATCCAGCAAACCGCGCCGAAATCTGACTCAAATAAAGGGTGTGGTCATCCAATTAATGGGGTTTGGTGGCTGCCATCGCTCTTGTGAGCTGCGACGATGCTTAACTGTGGAAATAATTAAATCATCTCTTCGCTAGGATAAAATGTTGGATAACATAATTCTAACCAGTGTAAAATTCATGATTGTGAGACATCGGCTTGGGTTCTCGTTGGTTGAATAGCCAAGTTTAGAATTCCGCGTTCGGGTGTGTTCAACTGATGAGGGCAAAAAAAGACTTCTGGTTTGTTGACTGTCATGACTCTTGCGAGCTGCGATGTTGTTGACTGGTAAAATAATTATACTATCACTAACATTCTTAAAATTATATATATATATATATATATATATATATATATATATATATATATATATATATATATACTAGCATGGGTGCCCGGCGTTGCCCGGGTGTTTGGAGGTGTGTGTTGAGCAAAAAAAAAAGTGGTAGTAGGAAGGCAGGCTCCAACCCGTGCCGCGCAGGAGGAAAAGAATGGGAAAAAACGTGACGTCTTCGCTGTTACTACCACCGCCAAACCGGTAGCGACGTAGGTTTAAATTAAGACTAGACAATCGAAAAGAGCGGATGACTTTCGAAAATATCGGTGAAAAAAGCGACCCCTCCCTGTACAAATGTGCCCAGTTGAGGATGAAGAAATTAATGCTTTTAGCCAAATTTTCGATATTTGACGTCTGAAGGGGCAAGCTTCAAAACGATACTGATATTGTGAAAATTCGTCGCCTCTGTCGAAAGTTTAGGCAGACATGCAAGCAGACATACATACATTTATATATTGGTAGCCAAAATTTTCGACCCAAACCGATTAAAAAGCTTGCCCTATCGTTGAATACCTTTTATATAAAATTTCAAATGTTTAGACCAGAAATTGTCTGAGTAATTTGGTATAGACTGCAGAGGTCAATTTTTTTTTTAAATTTGACCCATATTATGACCCTTAACATTTATTGTCGTAGGATAAAATAAAGTTATTAAGTTAGATCCATGTCCAAGGAACCTATATCTAAAATTTTAAGTGTTTAGACCCAAAATTGGGGGAGGAGTTTGGTAGAGTTCTTAAAGGCCAAATCGTTGAACTTTGACCGCATTAACAGCCAAATTTCTAGCAGAAAGCTAAATTAAAAGATTTTCCCAAATCTCAGTACCCTGTATATCAAATTTCGAGTCTGTAAACTGAAAATTGACAGAGTTATTATGTAGGGAAATGTACGCAGACAGACAAACAGACAGACAAACACTTTCACTTATATATATATATATATATATATATATATATATAGAGAGAGAGAGAGAGAGAGGAGAGAGAAAGGGGGTAGAGAGAGAGAGAGGGGGAGAGAGAGAGATGACACCCAAGATTGCTGACTTGGAACAATGTGCGGATAGGAATTTCTTTTCCCCAAACACCTAGTTTATCATGTAAAAAATAAACTTTTTGTCGGCAACATACAATGGAAACAACATCTGATTAATTGGTGGGAATCAGGATTTTTTATGAACACATAAAATCATAAAATTGCCATCCCATTAACGAAACGGCTGTAATGAAGAAATCAAAGATGAAATAAACAAAAGTTACAAAAAAAAATGTAAGTATTTGAATTTCAACAAGTTTTGTATTATATATGCTCTGCACCTATAATATAGATACATTGAGTTTCACTCGAAATTAACGGTGATTCAGTTTTTATCACAACAGTCTCAACCCGTTCAACGGAAACTGTAAGCATTGAAATAAACAATATTTAAAAAATAAACACACACACACACACACACACATATATATATATATATATATATATATATATGTGTGTGTGTGTGTGTGTGTGTGTGTGTGTGTGTGTGTGTGTGTGTATAATATAGTGGTGTATATTCATATCTATCTATCTGCCTATCAATATATTTATCTTTTATCACGTATCTATTTTTCTTGCGTTGTCTCTCGGGATGGGATCGGGACTGCTAAAAGAATAATGAAATATCTTCATATAAATAATTGGATTTTTTGGACCGATCTGTCATTGTATTTATGTTTCAACTGCAACCCGAGTAATGAACCCCCCTCACTGATAATATATATTACCCACTTTAACATGTGCGAAATATTAGGTGAAGATTTATAGAAACAAGAAAATAAACATCCCAGGAACTTACATAAAGAACAATATTAAACTAATCTTAATGTATGTAGCTTCAACTTGGCACTGTCTGTTTAATATATTATCATAGCAAATTTAAATTAATCAACATTTCCTAATGCTTGTCCCTATATATAGTAATAAAACAGGATTCATGCTAAAATATATAACTTAGTTTATTTTTAAACATTGTATTGTTTAAAAATTAATTAATTCCACAGTGGCCAGTAGTTAGTTTTTATTATACTAAATGTGATTTAATCAACGTCAGTTTCCTTTAAAATTTTTCCTATATATTTTACTTATGGAAAATACATACGAAAATATTCATTAGTTTGAGTGTTGAGTTATTTGTAAGGTAATTTTAATTTCTCTTAATCTTCAGTTAATTTAATCTTCAGTTAATTTAATCTTCAGTTAACTTGGTGACCTTTCTTCTACTAAATGTTTACCTAGAATCCTTTTCCTCTGTTATTGGGTGTTATATGATTGTCGCTTTTATTTTATGTCGTTTCTATCTCTCTCGTTTCTGACTCTCTTCCTCGGTTTATTGATATTCGAATGCAAGAAAGATGATAAAAAATGAAACAAATTCGAGTAGTTAATCTAATTTATAAAGGGTGATTATATGTGTGCTTGTATATGTGTATGCCTAGCAAAAACTTAATAAAAAACAAAAAAAAAACAAATTTCAGATCAGGAGTAAAAGTATAGCCCAAAAGTTTGTCAAAACATGAGGCCTCCCCAAGGCGAGAACCATTCATTGCAATTGATGCCAGATGGGGATCAGAGCGTTGATGATGTAAAGATAAAAGCTTGGTTTTAGATGCATTAAAATTAACAAGCCACTTCTTTCCCCAGTGTACCACGTGCCCAAGATCAGAAGAGAGAGAATCGGAGAGAACATGGTTATTTACGGTCTTAGATGTGCTGCCATAGATGGTAGTGCCATCAGCATAATTGTCTACGAATGATGTAAGGATGTGATTTGGAAGATCATTAATGTAGATCAGGAAGAGAGTTGGACCCAGGATGGATCCCTGAGTGACTCCAGCATTAATACTGTGAGTTTCTGATTTCTGCCCATCAACTACTCCTCCTAGGAACCTTAATGTGTTTTCATGTGAGGAGTTAGGAGACCTTCAGAACACTACTGAAACCGCTCTGAATCTCTCTTAACTCCTCACATAATTTTTTTTTCTTTTGGGGTGGGGGATAAAAGATAACACAATATCATAATATTATTTGGTATTTTTATGGCCCAGATAACGCTGGAGCGCCCTCTTAGTAGAAATGATAATAACATGGCGTATGCGACAAAAAAACTCAACCCGTATAAATTTGTAAAAGTATAGTTTTGTTTAGAAGTGAGTTTGTAAATATACTCCAATAAGACGACAACGAAGACAAGTTTACAAATGTAAATGATGATTCTTTATTCTCATCCGGGTGAATCAGGATCTCAAACTCTTACGATTACATGGTCTCATCTGCCCCTCTTCGCCTCCAAGGGGCGTCAGCTCTCAGTCTGACCGACTCGACTCTTACTGGCCGGTCTTTACTGCTCTCTCCGACCCTGTCTGACTAACTAACTCAAACTGATCTTAATATATTAGGAATTCCCTTTCCTTTATGACGTCAGAGGCGTGGCCAACAATGTGATTCCTTCACGTGTTCAAATTACACATGCGCCTAATCACGTTTGGCAACAAAGAAATTCTTAAATTAATTGTTTCATTTATAGCCAATTTATTTCATCATTATCTAACTTGTATTGTCCATTTTTTTAACTGGCCTATTTAATATCCGGTTATTTCTAAAAAAAAAAAAAAAGATGAACAATCGACTGCATTCCTAAATTGAATATCTCTATTATCTTTTAACTCCTGCTTATTGGGTTCGATTCTATCCTTTTCCAAATATCATTTTCAAACTTATTTATTTAACTAGCCTGGGTGCCCGGCGTTGCCCGGGTGTTTGGAGGTTTGTGTTGAGCAAAAAAAAAATGTGTAAGTGGCAGGCAGGCTAGAACTCATGACGCGGAGCCGGAAAAGAAAGCCGAGGTGTGTGTAAGGGTGATGGTGGAGAAAAAAAAAAGGAAAATTGTGAGCGCCAAAATAAAAGTGGTAGTGGGCAGGTAGGCTCGAACCCCTACCACAAAGTAGGAAAAGAAAGTGAAAAAAACATGACGTATTCGCTGTTGCGCCTATCGCTAGACCGGATGTGACGTAGGTTTGAATTAAAGCTAGACAATCGAAAAGAGGGGATTACTTTCAGCGAAAAAAGCGACCCCCTCCTTGTAGA
Source organism: Euprymna scolopes (assembly GCF_053919585.1). Taxonomy (NCBI): domain Eukaryota; kingdom Metazoa; phylum Mollusca; class Cephalopoda; order Sepiida; family Sepiolidae; genus Euprymna; species Euprymna scolopes. The sequence continues at coordinate 65,449,262 of NC_136498.1, read as the reverse complement.
AAAGTGCCCAGTCGAGGGTGAAGGAGTTAATGTTTTGGGCCAATAGATCGATATTTATCGTTCGAATGGTCGAGCTTCAAAATGATACCAATATCGTGAAAATCCGTCGTCTCTGTCGAAAGTTTTAGGCAGACATACATACATACATACATACATTTAAACAGGCGGGTAAGCTTTATATTATAGACTGACATGGGTGTCTGACATTGCCCCGGTGTTTGGAGGTGAGTGTAGAGCAAAAAAAGTGGTAGTAGGGCAGGCTCGAACTCGTACTGCGAAGGAGAAAAAGACGTGAAAAAAAACGTGACGTCTTTGCTGTTGCGCCCATAAGCAGACCGGAAGTGACGTAGGTTTAAATTAAGGCTAGACAATCGAAAAGAGCCGATTACTTTCGAAATTATCGGCGAAAAAAGCGACTCATCTCTGTAGAAAGGTGCGCTGTTAAGGGTGAAGGAATTAATGTTTTTGGCCAATTTTTCGATATTTGTCGCCCGAAGGGTCGAGCTTCAAGAGGATACCGCCATCGTGAAAATTCGTAGCCTCTTTCGAAGGTTTTAGGGATACCTACAGACTTCCATACATACATACATTTAAACAAACAGGTGAGATTTATATTATAGAATAATTTCCCGGGTGTTTGGAGGTGTGTGTTGGACAAAAAAAAGTAGTAATAGGCAATCAGGCTCGAACCCGTATCGCGAAGGAGAAAAAGAATGTGAAAATAACCGTGACATGTAAGCTGTTGCGTCCGTCGCCAAACCGGAAGTGACGTAGGTTGAAATTGAGGCTATACAATATAAAAGAGGGGATGAATTTTAAAATATCGGCGAAAAAAGCGACCACTCCATGTAGAAAAGTTGAAGGAATTAATGTTCTTGACCAATGTTTCGACATTTGTCTGCCGAAGGGTCGAGCTTCACGACGATATCAGTCTCGTTAAAATCTGTCGCCTCCGTCGAAAATTTTAGGCATACATACATACATACATATATTTAAACAAACAGGTGAGATTTATATTATAGACTAGCGTGGGTACCCGGCGTTGCCCATGTGTGTGTAGGTGTGTGTAGGGGGGCGGTAATAATAACCCTGTTTAAATATTATAAAAAAACGATGTTAAAAAATCGGAAAACCAAAACAAAAAAAAAAAGCAGCAAGAAAACAACCCCCCCCCCAAAAAAAAACAGCGAAAAGCAGAAAAAAATGGCATAAATAACCCTGTCGGATCGAACCTGCAATTTTAAGATAACAACGCTGTGTGTAGGGGGGTAATTTAAAGAATAAGCTAAGTAATAACCCTGTTTAAATGGAAAAAAAAACGTTGCCTGGGTGTTTAGAGGTGTAAAAGGAAAAGAAAAGTTTTGGTAGGGGGGTAGGCTTGAACCCGAAGCCTCGAGACGAAGGCGGAAAAAAATAGTCTCACCCGTTACACCGACGCCAAAGAGACAAACAACTGAGGACTAACAAAATAAAACCTTTAAAAACCAGTAAGTTAAACTGACATCAACGTTTTCTAGGTCAAACATGACGTCATCGTCGCAGTAGTAGTAGTAAAAAGGGATTTTTTTTATACAGGCATCACCACATTATCAAGGCCAAGAGGCCACTCAAAGATAAGGGTTAAAGAGTGTACAGTAGAAATTGGACAATATAGTAATCATTAGTAATGAAAATTCGGTAAATTTGATAACTTATATGGAACGGCTCATCAAGAACTTATTTACGTTAGACTTGAACACAACCATATTGTAGTCAGCCGGAAAGCAGGAAAACGGAAGACAATTCCACAGGCGTGCAGTTCTAAGAAAGAAACTTTGTTCATGGAATCTATGTTTAGGTTTAGGCACAGATAAAGAGTGGGGGTAATTATTAATAGTGTTTTCAGCTAGAGGAGTGTTTCTTGTGAAAGTTTGGCGAGGGGGGACCATAGACTTAAGCTCAGTTGAACACTTTCCATGAAAATAACGATACATCAGAGACAAACTCGCAACATCTCTTCTGTGAGATAGAGGTTGCAGGGAAGAGAAAAGGACATCTCCTCCGAGGCTACGAAGTCTATTTTGAACACTATCAAGGCAGGACAAGTCCTTTCTAGCAGCTCCTGCCCAGATGTGGCAACAGTATTCCATCCTTGGACGTACCTGGCTCTTATATAGATAGAGAATAGCATCAGCAGTGAGATATCTACTGGATCGATAGAAAGATCACATCATTTTTCCAGCGGCCTTGGCAACAGATTTGATGTACGTGTTCCATTTAAGACCAGGAGTAATGGTCAAGCCCAGAAGCCCAGAAGCTTGTCAAAACTTGAGGCCTCCTGAAGAAGGGAGACATTCATGTCAATTGATGTCAGATGTGGATCAGAATGTTGATGATGCAAAGAGCGAAGCTTGGTTTTAGATGCATTAAAAGTAACCAGCCACTCCTTTCTCCATTGTACTACATGCTTAAGATCAGAAGAGAGAGAACCGAAGAGAACTTGGTCGTTTACTGTCTTAGATGTGCTACCATAAATGGTAGTGTCGTCAGCATAAATGTCTACAAATGATGTAAGAATGTGATTTGAAAGATCATTAATGTAGATCAGGAAAAGAGTTGGGCCCAGGATGAAGGAACGATTTTTTTGCTACCCTCCATGTAGAAAAAGGTCCGGTTCAGGAATGAATTTTTTTGGCCAATTTTTCGATATTTGTCGGCCAAGGGTTCGAGCTGTAAAATGATACCTATCTGGCGAAAATCCGTGGCCTTTGTCGAAAGTTTTAGCGAGACATACAAACACACACGCATACATACATGATAATGATGATTGCAACGTCTTGTCAGACGAGTGTCACTCCCTCAGACCCTTAAAGTCCATGAGCCCAAAAATGACTTCTTTTTAGCCCTACCGGTGAATTCACACGCTCAAGCAGGCATGACACTGAAGACGGTCATTGAGATCAATTATTAAATGTTTCCAGCATTTCAAGCCTCCACACGTCACAACTTTTCCATCGCCACAGGACAATTTTATAGACAAATTCCTGAGGGAGTATCTATACACAGATGATGTTAAAGAGTCTTAGCTTTGTACGACAGCTAAGTCTCTCTCTCGGTTCAAAATGTTGGGATCCAGCAAAAAGCAAGAGCAAGATAGCCAGTAACAAGTTAAACTGCAGACCAACGTAATGCAGGTACTGGTCTCCCGCTTTATGGTTTTTTAAATCAGAGATTTGTTTCTCCTAGAAAGGTTGCCTTCACCACGGCTTACGGGAGCTCTCTCCACCCCAACACATACATACATACACACAAACACACACGGTGCTAGTTGGCCGTTGATCCTGAAAAGGGTTCATTCGCCCTTTGGAAGGTCTTGTTATTAATCCTTCAGGGAGACTAGCCACCCTGCTCACCAAGCAAGTCTGGGGAACCAGTTTAGTCGCCAGTGACCCGACCATGAGGCAGGTAGTACTGGTTTTTATGTTACCAGTAGCATATGACATGACCTGACACAATACATACATACATACACATTTTCGCTTTATATATATAGATTACTGGGTTTTGTCCCTTTTTATATAACAATATAACAGGACGCAGAACCAAGAAGAGACAGACGCGATGACAAATTTTATTTTTGTCATCCCCAGCTGCACAACATACTCACACATCGCCCTCGCTTCGTCTCTTCGCTGCTGAAACTACAACACAAAAGTGTGCATAAATGTAGTCATTTTAGTTAACTAGTGTCTCGTTATTTGAACAATAAGCAACTATCTATAGTTCGCAAGCAAGCAAACATATAATAGAATTATTTACGGAACTATTAAAAAAAAACAATCAAATAAAATTTTGAATATAGAAGTAAAAGAAAAGTACGTAAATTGTCGTTCAGTAATGGATGGTTTCTAAAAATTTGTTCTCCATTCCGGAAATAAACAAACAAACTATCAAATTGTATGAATGGGAGATACAGTTGAAATATATATCGTGTAATTATATTTCAATAAATATGGACGAATGTTTATAAACGTTTGTTTATTACCGTATAAGACATTTATACATATCACTGGCTACAAAAAAGAGAAGGTTATGTAAACGTATGAATGGCAGTAATTGCAGTAATATTTCGTGCTATTATCTATAAATATATAAGAAAGATGTGTATAAATGTCCGTTTATTCCCATATAGAATATCCATAGTTATCACAATAATGCAATGATATTATTTCTATAGAACGCGACGGTGCTATTAAATTATGCCATTTATGTAAAATCTTGTCCCAATGTTGACTTGTGGCGTAGGAGGAGATAACTTATGTAGCGGACAAAAAGGTTTTACTACTTTGTCTTTGGAAAAAGAGTTAGGGAGAGTCAGACATGTCGGAAGAGATGTAATAATTTTCTGTATTAGGTATAAATGCAAATGTTTTTCTCTCTTAAACATGTTGGAGATGATGCTGTGTTGGGCGGAAAATATGTATGTAAAGTGTTTGATTATCTAATACCATTGCCGAATCTAGTAGAGCAAATGCAAGGTTATTTTTTATATATATAGAAAACACACAAGTAAAATGGAATGTACTGTCACGTGAACGACTAAGTAATGTAATATGTTCACTTATCGATAGGTGTATCACTCCACCTATACACGAACGACGATGTTTTTTGTAATATATATATATATATATATATATATATATATATAATACATGTGTGTGTGCGCGTGTGTGTAATTATCTTTTTGCCGAATATATATATATATATATATATATATAAAAGATAATTATAGATTACATTTGAGATATGAGTTACGTTCGCAAGCGAGATAGAAAGAGGGCGACAGAAAGATACGAGGGGCGTGCAATAAGTAATGCTCCTGACCCACTTCCCATAACAGTAGAGCAACGAAACCTGGCACAGTTATTAGTCTTTCTCTACATAGGAACCACACGGAGTTATGCATTTCTCCCATCATTTGATGCAGCTCTAGAGATCGTTTTTGTAGAACACCTCAGGTCGGTCCTCTAACCACGACGTGACTTCAGAAATCAAGGCTGTATCATCTGGGAAACGCTTTCCTTTCAAAAACAACTTCATGGCTGGGAAGAGGTGAAAGTTAGAGGGTGAAAGGTCAGAAGAGTAGGGAGGATGGGGAAGGATTTCATAACCGCACGCCCGTGCTTCTGATCTGACGACATGCGAGTTGTAGACTGAAGCGTTGTCCTGAAGGAGGAGGGTACCTCTGCTGATCTTGTCCCGCCTCTTGATTTTGATAGCTTCTCTTAATTTCCTCAAAAGTGAAACATAATAGGCTCATGTAATTGTGGTACCCTTTGCCAGGAAATCTGTCATCACTACTCCGTCCTCGTCCTCGTCCCAGAAGACTGTGAGCATGATCTTGCTAGCGGAGGGCTGCACTCTTGCCTTCTTTGGAGGTGGTGATTCCAAGTCCTTCCACTGCATTGACTGCACTTTGATATCGTGATCATAGTGATGAACCCAGATTTCATCCTGTGTAATCAGTCTTTTGAAAAACTTTGACTCATCTTCTTGGCATAGCTCCAAATTCATCCTCGTGCACTCGACGCGTTCTCGCTTTTGGAATAGTGTGAGCAATCTGGGAATCCATCTGGCAGACACCTTATGCATATGCAAATTGTCATGAATGATAGTTTCCACAGACCTTGTACTAATCTTGACATCTTGAACTATTTGGTGAATAGTAATGCGCCGATCTTCCAAAATGGCAGCTTCAACTTGACGGACAGATGCCTAATCAATGGCAGAAGGGGTCGACCAGATCTGGGAGCTGTTTCCACAGACTTCCGGCCATGTTTGACTTCAAGATGCCAGCGTTTTACAAGGTCATATGATGGGGCATTATCACCATAAGTTTCTTTCATTTCATCAAAATCTCTTGTGGTGTGCGTCCTTTCAAATATAAAAACCGGATCACTGCTCGACATTCATCAGGTTCCATTTCACACCTGACTCAGTTCAAACACCTGTAAAACAGAATCCACAATTAGTTCAAAGCTGTAATTTGCCACATAACCCGTAGAGATATAAATCATTGCACATGCAAAATTTCAGCTAAATCAGACAACTGCAAGTGGGCCAAAGGCATTACTTATTGCACACCCCTCGTATATAGACGGATAGCTTGTGTCACTACACAATGCTGTATGCGGTACCTTCCATTTAGATAGAGTGCCCTAGAGGGATCTTCTCTCCTTGAATTATAACCAATCAAAGAGAAAGTAAATCCCCAGTCAGAAGTCACACAGTTTCGTCCACTTCCGCTTTCAGGTTATATCTAATCCTAAAAACCCTTACTCATGTTTCCATCTAAATACAACGATCCTTATGTAACAATAAGTTACAGACAGATGCGAAATCCCTATTATAATGAGATATTTTATCCAGAAATTATACGAAATCCTTCTTTAAAGACAACGCGAATTTAATTTCTGTGACTGATGTAAGTAATATTCATCCCACTTGACTGGTTTCCCGATCCTTGGAGATTTCTCTTTCGGGAATCTGGATTACGTCTCGATATTATTTAGCTGACTCAGTGTATGGCGCAATGATGACTCTTTCTAATAGAACTCGTATCCTATTTCATCATCTGTAATTATAATATACGCTTACAAAAACAGTATTCGTACGAAAAAAAACAAAAAACAAGCTTACTATTTATCAGTGTAAGCTTCAAGATAAATCTCCGTAAAGAAGGTGAATTCTCTCGCGTTTATTCTAGCTTTTGTTTGTTTTTATAGCAAATTTATACATTGATTTCAAATCACATTATTTCAAATGCACTGCCATACAGTAATAGATCCGACAAATGGCATTTTCAGACAGACTAGCGATTTTTTTTTTTGGTGATCCTCACAGTTTTTAAGGTATACTTATAAGAGTATACCATTTTTTTTTTTAGTTTCTTTCTGGAAATACTTTTTTGACAAGGAAAATTATTTAAAACGAAAACAATTTTAAATAATGATCTCTAATTTGTTAAATGTAAAGGAAATAATATAAATAAACCTTCTTCTATTTTGTGCTTTTTTATCATTTTGTGACTTATGTGTTATTTTTTTTAATTTAAATTAAAACAGCATTAATGAATCCCAGGCTACACCGTGTAGACACTAGGCATTATTATTATTGTTGGCTCACATGGAGCTTTCAGACAAGTCAGCAAACGATCTGATTGGAGACCTGTGGTGTTCTCTGGAAGCTGAGTGACAACAAGTCTCCCCAGACGTCCAGCTCTCTCCTCCTCTTTCGATAGAATTTGCAAATAAATTTGCATCATCGCAACAGCCTCTTACCATTGATTTCTCGCTGGCAGTGGCCATTGGTTTATACTGGAATTTGAGTGGCACTAAGCTTCCCCAAGATCCCAGTTCTCTTCGCACTTGTCCAGCGGAGGTCTGGCCAGTGCTTCCTCCTCGGCCTTTACATCCTCCTTGACCCTTCTCGGCTCTTTGGTATCAATCACTTTTCTATTGGGGGGATCGGTGGTGAAACAATGGAGGGATGCATGAGGGGGTGTAGAGCATGTATATTTGCAGCTTCGGTGTTCTTCATTCCCTGTAACGCTTCTTCGTTATATTGTCTTGTGTTATTCTCCGCATTCAAGGGTCCTTAATATTTCAGCCGTTTTCCTTATCGTTAGGCGTTGTATTTTTGCAGCCATTTCTCTGTTTCCAATTTCTGTCATTCTTTTTTCCAGGTTTTTTGGAATTGTTCCTAGTGCTCCTACTATTATCGGTACTATTTTGATTTTCTTCATCATCCAAATCCCTTTTAATTCTCTGGCTAGTTCTGTGTATTTGCTTCGTTTCTTCTTTTCTTTCATACTCACCCTGTGGTCAGCTGGGACAGCAAAGTCTACGATTTGACAGGATTTCTCTTTCTTGTAAATTATTACAACATCTGGTCTTCTTGCTTGGATGGGTTTGTCCGTCTGTATGTCCATGTCCCATAGGATTTTGTGGTTCTCGTTTTCGAGTGCTGTTGCGGGTTTATGCTTGTACCATTTATCTGTATGCTCGAAATGAAGCCGTTTGCACAATTCCCAGTGCACCGCCCTCCTCACTTGGTCATGCCTGTTTTTGTATTCCTTTTGGGCCTGTTTCCTGCATTCACTTACTATATGATTATTATTATTATCATTATTATTATTATTATTATTATTATTGTTGTTGTTGTTGTTGTTACTGCTGCTGTTATTATTATTATTGTTGTTGTTGTCATTATTATTATTGTTATTATTATTGTTATTGTTATTATTATTATTATTATTGTGTTTATTATTATTGTTATTATTGTTATTATTATTAGTGTTATTGTTATTGATGTTATTGCTAATGTTATTGTTATTATTATTGTTATTATTATTTTTATTATTATTATTATTAATTAGTATTATTGTTATTATTATTGTTATTATTATTGTTGTTGTTATTATTTTTATGATTGTTGCTATCATTATTATTATTATTATTATTATTATCATTATCATTATTGGCTTACATGGAGCTTTCGCACAGGTCTTCATAGGTCGGATTGAAAACCTGTAGTGTTTCCTGGAGGCTGAGTGACAACAAGTCTCCCCAGACGTCCAGCACTCTACACCTCCTTCGATAGCATTTGCAAGTAAATTTGCGTTATTGCAACAGCCTGTCACCATTGATTTCTTGCTGGCAGCGGCCATTGGTCTGTATTGGAATTTGAGTAGCACTAAGCCTCCCCAAGGCCCCAATTCTCTTCGCGCTTGTCCAGCGGAGGTCAGGTCAGCGCTCTCTCCTTGGTCTTTCCCTCCTCCGTGACCTTTCTCGGCTCTTTGGTTTCACAGTTTTTCATGAGGCGGGAAACGATGATGAGGCTATGGGAGGGGATACGGGATGGGGCTGTAGAACTTGTTGATATACAGCTTCATTTTTCTTAATTCCCTGTAAAGTTTCTTCATGTTTTCATGCAGTAAGTTGCCTGGCTTACGCATGTGTTTCATGTGCATTATTATTATTATTATTATTATTAGTAGTAGTAGTAGTAGTAGTAGTAGTATTTTTATTATTGTTACTATTATTATTATTATTGTTATTTTTATTATTATCATAGTTATTATTATTATTATTTTTTTTGTTATTATTATAGTTAATATTTTTATTATTGTTATTATTATTGTTGCTATTATTTTTATTATTGTTATTATTATTATCATTAATATCATCATTATCATTAATTATTATTATTATTATTATTATTAGTAGTAGTAGTAGTAGTAGTAGTAGTAGTAGTAGTATAGAAGTAATATTTGCTCATATGGTGCTTTCACACAGGTCATCAAAGATCTCTACTTGAAAACAGCCTATGGTGTTCCTTAGAAGCTGAGTGGGAACAAGTTCTCACAGATTTCCAGTACACTTCACTTCTTTCGATAACATTTGCAAATAATTTTGCATTATCGCAATAGCTACTTGTCATTGATTTCTCGTTGGCAGCGGCTACTGGTCTTCAATGGAATGTGAGTGGCAAGGTCTCAGTTCTCTTCGCACTCATCCAGAGGAGGTCTGGTCAGTGATCTCTCTTCGGTCTTTTCTTCCTCCTTGACTCTACTTCGCTATTCGGTCTCACTCTTTTTTTTGGGGGGGGGAGGGGCAATGATATTATAATGGGAGGACGTAGTGGAGTTAGAGAACTTATAGTTATGCGGCTTCAATGTTCTTGGTTCCACGTAGCGCTTCATGTGTTGCCTCTGCAGCAGTTTGTCTGGCCCGCGCTTGTAGCTCATGTGTGTTAGTCGCCACATTCAATTTCATGTTTCAGTTGTTTTCATTATTGTTGTTCCTTGTATTTTTCAGTCATTCCTCTGATTCCAATCATCATCATCATCATCATCATCATCATCATCATCATCATCATCATCGTTGTCGCCGTCGTCGTCGTCGTCGTCGTCGTCGTCGTCGTCGTCGTCGTCGTCGTCGTTGTTATTATTTTTGTCCAACTTTGTGTCTGGCTGCTGTTATTGCCAATTTTATACGTGTAGGCGAGTTATAACAAATGACCAGAGGCTGTCAACATCTTTTCTCAGCTTCAAGATTCTGATGGTTTTCAACAGGACAGCCTTTTGAAGCACTCCAATATAGCAAAGGATCCCAATTATCCCAATTTACTTGTCAAAACATTTTATCACACTCCATGAGGCTCCCATCAAAACAGGTAAAACTTGAACCTTTTCAAATTCCACAATGTTTTCTCCTTTTCAAGTAAAGATACTTTTCGAACTTTTCTGGGGGAGGGGTCACATTCACAACAGCTGATACTATCTATACGATGTTATATTTATTTTCGAATCTTTTTTTCTAACAAGATTACAGATACCCTCTTTGCTTTAATAAAGTTATCAAATTAGAAGTATATTTATTTATTTTTTATATATTTATTTTTTATATATTTATTTTTTATATATTTATTTTTTATATATTTATTTTTGTATATTTATTGTTTATATATTTATTTTTTATATATTTATTTTTTTATATATTTATTTTTATATATTTATTTTTTATATATTTATTTTTTTATATATTTATTGTTTGTATATTTATTTTTTATATATTTATTTTTTATATATTTATTTTTGTATATTTATTGTTTATATATTTATTTTTCATATATTTTTAAAAAGATTAAATATGCTCTTTTTTCTTTAATAAAGTTATCAAATTGGAAACATATTTATTTATTTTTTTCTATATATTTATATATTTATTTTTTATATATTTAATTTTATATATTTGTTTTTTATATATTTATTTTTTATATATTTTTAACAAGATTAAATATGCTCTCTTTTCTTTAATAAAGTTATCGAACTGGAATTTTTTTCTATATATTTATATATTTATTTTTTATATGTTTTTAACAAGATTAAATATGCTCTTTTTGCTTTAATAAAGTTATCAAATTGGAAATATATTTATTTATTTTTTTCTATATATTTATATATTTATTTTTTATATATTTATTTTTATATATTTATTCTATATATTAATTTTTTATATATTTTAACAAGATTAAATATGCTCTCTTTTCTTTAATAAAGTTATCAAATTGGAAATATATTTATTTGTTTTTTCTATATATTTATATATTTATATTTTATATA
>NC_136498.1:65408098-65433098 GCF_053919585.1 Euprymna scolopes | reverse complement strand
TGGTAATACTAAGTACCATATGTGCTCTAAGTATGGTAAGAGTACACGCTGCATGAAATTATGCAGCTACCTCCCACAACCTCGAAATGTTAAGAAACTCATCCATCCACCATAAAATATTTCACGCGCAAGTAACAGCATCATCAGTGATATTTTTTATTTATTTATTTTCGAACTGTTATCCTCATTTTCATAGTTGTAGTTTCACTACGCTTCGGCTAACTCATCCTCTGGCCTTCTTCAGGTGGTTTACCACGATGGGATAGGAATGTCGAGTCTCGTAACTGTATTTCCAGTAATTACTACCTTTCATAGTTGTTGTTGTCTGACCATGTTTTGACCAAATAAAGCTCTGGTCTGGTTTGGAGCCCATGGCGCAGTGGATAGAGGCGTTGAGTCTCTACGTTTCCGGGTGAGCATTATCTGAAGATAGTGGTTTCAATCATACCCGAAGCAGGCCAGAGGTTTAGTTGGCCAAAACGTAGTGAGACAACAACAACTATGGAAGGCAGTAATTACTGCAGATACAGTTACGAGACTCAGCATTTCTATACCGTCGCGGTTAATCACCTGAAGAAGGCCAGAGAATGAGTTGGCCGAAACGTGGTGAAACAACAATTATAAAGATGAGGATAAAAGTCCGCAACTGAATAAATACGCAAATTACTCATCTGAAAGAATTCCAATATTAATAATAATATTATTATTAATAATAATAATAATAATAATAATAATAATAATAATAATAATAATAATAATAATATCATCATAATCATCGCTAATGCTCGTGGTCTTCATCAACAACAAGGGATGAATAGTTAATAGTCAGCTTCTCATCGCCATACTTGAGTAAAATGTCGAATTTTCGTTATCTCGAAAGAGCGGATTTACCAAGGAATTATATAAAATCAACAGTAGGTTCTTTGATTTCTTTGGTTCGAAATGAGTGTTTCTGTTTATAACACAACTGAACCAAGATTTCATTTTAAACTTTTATTCAAGAAAAAATAATTTTATAAAATCAACAGTAGGTTCTGTACAGTGTAATTTAAACTATAATGTAGTGTGGACTAAGTCACTGCGGGGAGGCATGTGAAGCTTCTACCAGATACACCACGATGGGGCCCCAACTAGAGCAGGCAATCAATCGATTTAATTGAAAATAGGGTGATTTCATCGATGTCAATAACAATATAGTCATTATTCAGTCACGGGCACCATCGGTTCTCCATACTAGTACATGAATAAAACAATAAGTTTCCACTCAATAATATAATGAATATATGTACCACTTATATCCCGGTATTCAAATGTTAGCGAGTCAAATGCGTGCCTTTTTCTAGACCTTGGACGAAATAATTTTTAACGGGGACAGGAATGGCGAAAGCACTATTTGTGGTAAGGGAAGAAGCTGCCACTCCGTAGATAAATCTGTATACGGTTTGTGAATTTTCGAATGACAAAATAAATCTGGCAATAAATCTGGCAAAAGAACTGACCCATCAAATTATCGCCCCATTAGCCTCCTCCCACTTTTCGCCAAAATATTTGAGACCATAATTAACCATGCTCTAGTCCCGCACCTTACAGACGCTAAACTTCTGACTGACAAACAATATGGATTTAGACAAGCCCGTTCCACAGCTGACATTCTCACTGTAATATATGAACGTATATACCATTCACTGGACAAAGCGGGGGAGGGCAGAGCGGTAGCTCTAGATATATCTAAGGCTTTTGACAGGGTATGGCACAAGGAAAATTAAATCATACGGTATCACTGGTAGAATACTTAGCATAATTGAATCCTTCTTAGACAAGAGAAAAATCCAGGTTGTCCTCGACGGTCGAACATCTAAACAGTGCGATATAAATGCGGGAGTGCCTCAGGGGTCTATTCTTGGACCTCTATTGTTCCTGATATTTATTAATGACCTCCCCGACAAAACTGCCTCTGAGATGGGTATATATGCTGATGACACTACACTCTATAAAAGGCATGACAGGAAAACAAATGAACACATATCTAAAGAAATGGCAAAAACACTAGAGGATGACCTCCAAATGTAGTGCAATGGGGACATAAATGGATGGTCACATTCAATGCTGCCAAAACCAAACTGGTTTCCTTCAATAACTACAAGAAACCTTCTCTGCCACCAATAGCAATGGCCAGTGACTCCCTGTCTGAGAGTACATCTTTCAACCTGCTTGGCCTAACGTTCACAGGAAACGTGAGCTGGAACAATTATATTGAAAACATTGCCAGGGCCGCTGCAAAAAAGGTAGGCTTTCTTTACCGTGCTAGAAAACTACTGACACCTGAAAGTATTCTGTATCTCTATAAGGCCACCATTCGCCCATGTATGGAGTATTGTTGTCACATCTGGGCTGGTGCGTCTACTACTAGTCTCTCGCTCCTAGACAAGGTTAAAAAAAGAGTCGCCAATCTGATAGGCCCTGAACTGGCATCTAAGCTTCAGCCTCTGTCCCATCGACGAAACGTTGCATCCCTCTGCTTGTTCTACAAGTATTTTAATGGTGAGTGCTCTGACGAACTGCAGACACTTGTGCCCCCACGACGCAGACACCCTCGACAAACCCGACAGGCAGCTAAATCCCACCCCACACAGTAGAGATCCCTAGATGCAAAAGATCCTTCTACTCCAGTAGTTTCTTCCCCAGAACCGCTAGACTCTGGAATTCCATTCCAGGATCATGCTTCCCTAACTGTACTGACATGCAGAAGTTCAAGTGCAACGTGAACCGACATCTTGCTGCCCAAATCCCTACATAGTGCCCCCGTAGTTGCTGACCCTGATAGTATTCCCCTACAACTGAGTGGCAATGTGCCTTGTTTGGAGTGAAAATGTAATTAAAAAGAAAAAAAAATAGTGATGCCTTGGTGTGATCTAACTGGTCATTGATACGTCTAGTATCACTATAAACATCATCATCACCTAGACACTCTTTTAGAATATGGGTCTCCATTGGCCGTGTAGAGAGATTGAGGCCAGCCCCCAATAAAGAAGCTTCAAGCCGCCCAACCATCTGACAAATTGCTGAGTTGTCTAAGCAGGTACAAGCGATACTGATTAGCCACAGGAAATAATACTACTGATGATCGCCTGTAACATTACGCCCCGCATGCGTATTAATCTCCGTCGTAACTCGAATATGACCTAAGTGGCAATTTATTACAAGTGGATCGTACCGTTCAGTGGTCAGGTTATTTATGTTGCCTGAATAAAAACACATCAATAAAGCCGGATGAATCTCGACCGGAATAAATGTCATCAAAGGCACGCGTATGGGTAATATTTCCGGCGAGCGTCATTAAAAATACGGTGTGCGTTCATTTAATCTAGCCTGTTCGCCATCTTTGTTTTGACCTTTTACCTTGATAGTTATTTTTGTAACATAAGGGACAGGGGCCTTCTCCCTTTCTTTTCTTTTCCCTCATCCTCCATACTCTCACTTATCCCCCTCTTTTTCATAACATGTATTTACAAACGCGCACACACATATTCATATATATATATATATATATATATATATATATATATATATATATATATATATATATATATATATATATACTCGGGTTTTTTTTATATTCAAAAGTAATGGACTAATGAATTCAACGAGGTTGTTAGATAGTGCTCAATAAAAAGAGCTGATAATACTTGTTTATTGTTATATAAACATGCTCACATCCCGCTGCTACAAATAGCCACTTGTTTCAATCAAACAACAGATATCATCAGGCAGCGACTTGACTATTCAAAAGTTCAATTATTCATTGAAAAAAAAACGTTTGTCTAAAATATTATATTCGGTTTATTGGAAAGAACATAAAATTTCACATTGATCCTGAAAATATCGTAAAAATAGAATCGATAGAAGAATTTTGATAGATTTTTAAAGTTTAAAAATTGAAAAATATTGAGTTCGTAAAATTCATTACTGCTTTTAAAAAATAAAAAAAACATATTTCTATTACTTTTAAAACAACTTTAATAGTTTATTTTGGAAGTATAATCCATAAAGAAAATAAACAACCCACTTTTAAAAGAGAAATTGCGAGTTTTTTTTATATTTTATTCGCAGTTTCGTGATATGATGTCAGAAATTCCTACAAAAATTCTGATACATCTACTAGATTGGAGTGTTTATTCATTGTAAACGTACCCGACAACCTATAAATTTCCAATGTGAATGGTAAGCTGGACTTATGTAAAAAATAACAAAAAGATATACCAAACTGACTTTTTCGTTTAAAAATGGAATTATTTCCCTTTCGTTATTAACTTTTCTTTTTTTTTTAATATTTTGTGTTTTATATACATAAAGTACAATTGTTGAATTTTGCATAACTCTGTTTTTTTCCTTCTCCACTTGAACGTGGCACTCTTTCGAAAATAGATAAATATGTAATATAAAGCTGAACGTCTGTGTGTATGTGTGTGTGTGTGTGTGTGTGTGTGTGTGTGTGTGTGTGTGGTCACGAATAGGCTCCTATATGTTTTACTATTTAAAAAGAACATTACATATAATGATAGAAGATGTATCGAGACACAGGAATGGGTATGTTTGATCTGGCAGAACAGTTGTTCATAAAAATTGTGGGGTCTGCGTTCGCGCCTGTACTCCATGGAAATATGGCATAAACTTTAACAAAGACTTTTCATATCTATTTGTGTAAGCATACTTTGATAATTATGTTTCAGTTTGAAGAAATATGGTATAATAAAATTATTGAGTGTTCGTTCGCGCCTGACCTCCACAGAATGGAAATATGTCACAAAGTTTAACAAGGTTTTTTAAAAGGGGTGAGAGTCCACAATAACACCTTAACTTTAATCTTAATTCACGTTAGATTTTATTTATTTTTTTTAGTTGAATCTTTTTTTTTTTACACAGTTATCACCACTTATCAAGGCCCGGAAGCCACTCAGGGATAAGGGTTATTTCAAGTACATTACGTTAGTTGCAGCTAATTCTACCCTATGCGATGAAGATTGTGTCGAATATATTCGCCTCATAAATTCACGTTCTTATTAAAGTGAAAGCAAAAAAAAAAAAGAGTCGGAACTTTAGACAATTCTCGACACAAATTTTGCATAACTCTGTTTATTTCCTTCTCTACTTGCACGTGGCACTCTTTCGAAAATAGATAAATAAATAAATAATAAAAAATAAGAACGTTACTTGTTATCATGTCAAATGAAGGAAAAATCCTGCTCACGCGATTACGAGTCTTTTTAAAAACATTTACATAACCTTTTTATTTTTATTTATATATCTGTTTAAGCTTTTTTGTCAGTGTACTCGAAGGAATTCAGTTAATTAAAATCCTTTCTGCGTATTCTTTTCATTACAATAGTACAACTCTGAATCCGACGACGCAATACTACACCGTACAATTATGTAAAACTGAAAAGAAGCTGTTCTGCTTGAAAAGGGCGCCATTTTCTTCTTATTCATATTTATATTTATAATTTGCTTTAAAAAACTAAAGTAATTACGTGTTTATTTTTTACTGTCCCATTTTGCTGTTTCGGATTATTTTACTAAAGTAAGTAAGCTTCATTATTTTTCAAAACTGTTTTTGTTTCTTTGTTTTTCGATATTTCGTCGATATTATTTAGTAAGAGTGTTTAGCAGAAAAGCCAACAAACGACTACCCGAAAAAATAAATATACAAGAAATAAATGTTACCATAGTCAATAAAAATTCAGTTCATGTTTTTTTGTTGTTTTGAAATAGTTTTTAATGCTCTTTACTTGAAATAATTTCAGGGAACCGAAATTAAAACGAAATTTGAGGCGATAACTACTTTAATGAATTTTTATATAAACTAAACATGCAATAATCGATTATTCCTCAAGCACAAAATAACGCAAAACATTAAAATATGTTTATAAATATTCTTTACGTTGACGGAACTCTCTTAAATTGTTAACACAGAAGGCTCAGGTGTCCCTCCTTCAAATTGAAAACGGTGCTCTTCATTTCAAAATCGCTGCCAATTTTGATTTTTTTTAAACTGGTTCGTGAATTAAAAAAAAAAAATTTTTACAAACTACTTTAAAATACAAACCAATGGATTTTTCTACAATAAAAGTAACTTTTATTGACTATGGTAACATTTATTTCTTGTATATTTATATTATTATATATATAACATTTTCTCTTTGTAAGGAAACATCATTTTGTTGGTCACTCTCGGGTACGAATGGAAACAAAGTTGATATAAAAAATGTATATTTTCGCGAAAATTATCTTGACTTTCATCATATTTTGCTTAGGGTAAAATTTTTGAGTATCAAAACCTATCTCTTTACAACCCCCTCCTTTTCATGACATATCATACTTTCATCAATCACAGTCCATTTTCTGTAGGCTGTTTTTGAACCCAGTCAACGACGGGTACTTCTGCTAGTAATATATTAAGGAATGAACCGTGTTCAAAGATGAAATTTTTAGTATTTTTAATGTTTTATATTTCGATTAATTTTACTCAATTCGCTTCATTTTTTTCTTTTTTATGAATAGCAAAATAAAATATGATGAATTAAAAAAAAAAGCAACAGCAAAGTTCTTATGCTTTCTACACTACTTATAGCCCTGAATATATATATATATATATATATATATATATATATATATATATATATATATATATATTCATAATAATAATAATAATAATAATAATAATTATATATATATATATTATTATTATTATTATTATTATTATTATTTACTATAATAATTATTAAATACCTACAGACACGAGTGTTTCATCCTTTCAGAAATTTTCAGTTCAGGGTGTCACGATAAATACCAGTCGATAGATTCAAACCCGGCGACAGAAGCCATATCCATTCGGCTACCGTTAACTATAGTTTAGGCACACATGCAAACATACATACATACATACATACACACATTTATATATTGGTAAGTAAAAGTTTTCGACCCAAACCGATTAAAAATCTTGCCCTATCTCTGAATACCCTTTATGTCAAATTGCAAATGTTTAGACCAGAAATTGTCTTTAGTAATTTGGAAGAGATCGCAGAGGTCAATTTTTTAAAAGTTTGACCCCTATTATGACCTCTTAAAATGTATTGTTTTGGGCTCAAATCAAGTTATTAAGTTAGATTGATGTCCAAGGAACCTATATCTAAAATTTCAAGTATTTGGACCCAAAATTGTCGGAGAAGTTTGGTAGAGTTCTCAAAGGTCAAATCGTTGAACTTTGACCCAATAACAGCCAAATTCCTGGGAGAAACAGGTCACAAAGATTTTCCCACATCTCAGTACCCTGTATATCAAATTTCGAGTCTGTAGACTAAAAATTTACAGAGTTATTGCGTAGGGAAATATACACACACACAGACACACAGACACATAGATACACAGACACACATACACACACATACACAGACACGTTCACTTTGGTATATATATATATATATATATATATATATATATAATTTATTTTTACTTCCAAAATTACACAGACAATTTTCTAAGGAAAAATATTTTCCATGATCTCCAATGCTGAAGACGCTAGAAATCAGCAAAATAATCTACATAAGTTTTAAAGCAATGACAATTACACGTGAAGTCATCGAGGACTTGCACATGGTCTGAGGTTCGAATCCTAGAACTGTTTACGTGCATGTAGATTACTGTTTTATAAGTGAAATAATAAATATTTTGTATTTGTTTACTAGCCTGGGTGCCCGGCGTTGCCCGGGTGTTTGGGGGGGGGGAATAAAAAAAGAAAAAAAAAGTGGTAGTAGGCAGGCAGGATTGAACCCGTACTACGAAGGAGGAAAAGAACTTAATAAAAAACGTGAGGTCTTTGCCATTGCGTCCATCGCAAAACCGGAAGTGGCGAAGGTTTAAATTAAGGCTAGCCAATCGGAAAGAGAGGATCACTTTCGAAAATATCGCCGAAAAAGTGTCCCTTCCTTGTAGAAAACTGCCCAATTGAGGGTGAAGGAATCAGTGTTTTTAGCCAATTTTTTCGATATTTGTCGTCCGAAGGGTCGGGCTTGAAAACCATTCGGATCTCGTGAAAATCCATCGTTTCTGTCGAAAGTTTTAGGCATACATACATACATACATACATACATACATACATACATACATATATTTAAACAGACAAGTAAGATTTATAATATAGATGTCGATAAAATATTAGCGATTTTCTAAGGAAAAATATTTTCCATGATCTTAAAATCAATAAAAAAATGACATTATATATATATATATATATATATATATATATAGAGAGAGAGAGAGAGAGAGAGGGAGAGAGAGAGAGAGCGCGTGTGTGTGTGTGGGGGGTGTGTGTGTGTGTGTGTGTGTGTGTGTGTGTGCATATAATGTTGAATCATGAACTCACGAGGAGAAAATAAATATTGTAGAAACGTAGATTAATCCGCGTCGGTTTTTCTGATGTTTAAATTATTTCACTTGGCATATGATGTGAGGTGGTGGTAACCTATGAACAGGATTCTAGTTATAAATTCTAGTCATAAATTCTAGTTATAAATTCTAGTTATAAATGAACAGACTGTCCGTAAGAAAATTAACCCAGCTGGAAATTATTATTTTATTATTATTTTTTTTTTTTGTGTGTATATTTTCAGCACTGATGATGGCCAGTGTTGAAGTAAAAAAATAAAAATAAACATATACAACGGGCCATCTATTCATCAGTACGGGCCAAAACAATTATTTACTCATATAGTCAAACAAAAACCAAGAAAACAAAAGACTAATTTGGGATTAATAATGGACGTCAATAGTATACGATCAATCATAATAAAAATACTCTGCAAAAACAAATAAAACAAACGTCAGGCTTATATTTGTTATACGATCTAAGTCAGTGAGATCCGGAAGCCGACGAGTCATCTCACCACCCCGTACAGCATATATAATTTAAATAGAAATATGTGTAACAATTTTTATTTATTTCGGGTGTTTATATGTAGGGCTATCAAAATAAATTGTAAAATTTGACTAATTCGCAAACTATGATGACGGCCATTTTGAATTCGCAATAAGGTTGAGCATCCGTTCATATTAAATTTTCATTTTTTTCGTGCATAATTCTTGAATTTATCACTGGTATTTGTGCTGTTCTGCGTTATATATACCTAGTAATATATAAATGGAACTCTATGTGTGTGTGAGAGAGAGAGAGAGAAAGAGAGAGAGAATTGTGTTCCCTATGTACTCGCAAACGGCTGGAATAATTTTTAAACATTTTATGCAAAGGTACTTGATGTCTCTGGGAGTGTTCTTACGTAAGTTTTGTATCGGAGTAGGTCTAGGAAGTATTGAAAATTGAAAAAATACGAGTAAAGAAGGAAGTCCGATTTTGATAAAAGTTAACACTTTTATACAACCTAACATCACAAGTGCATTTGAGAAGTTTTATCACTGCACATGCATAAATGGCCAGGCTATACAATCAACTGTAGACTCTTTTATAAGAAAGGGACACGTTCGAAATTAATGTTTCTTTTTAAAAGCACAACTGAACCATAATACTTGGCTTTTGTACGCTTAACTTTAATTCAAGTGATTATGAAAAATTAATTTCATAAATCCAACGATAGTTTCTTTGATAAGACAGAGGCGCGATCGAAATGAACGTTTCTGTTTAGAGGACAATTGAACCATGCTATTTTGCTTTTGCATTTTAAACTTTAAGTCAAGTCATTATTTACAGATAATTTTATACAATCAACAGTAGATTCTTTACAGTGCAATGTAGACTACAATGTATTGTGGACTAATTACTACAGGGAGGCATGTGATGATTCCCTCCGATACACTAGGTGGGGTCTTTAACTAGAGCAGGCAATGAATCGATTTCATTTAAAAAATGAGTGATTTCACCCATTTTGATGACAATAAAACACGAGAGGGCGAAACATTTGTGGATCGTCATTCAATCTCGGGCAACACATGGTCTCCCTGCTAGTGGCAAATAAAACCAGTTTTGCATGTTGTATAGTCTGTTCTGTGAGATGTTAGACAAGTCGCAAATTTACAACATCCGCACTTAGACGATTAATGCTCGTACTCAGTATTTTTGTTTTGTTTTGTTTAGTGTTTGTTTTTGTAATCTGTTGTTACTGTTAACAACGATTACCGACCTTCCTGTTGAGATCAGTGTTTTGTCCTTCTTCAGAAAAGGAGAGATATTCCTAACCTAAAGTAATTTTATTTTTTTGTATTATCCAGAGTATAAGTATATCGTCCACACACGCACGCGTGCTCGTGCGCGCACACACACGTATACACGTACATATGCACACACACACACGCACACACACACACAAAACGACCTTGTGTCTCACTTAGTTTTCGAGGAATATCTTCTCCGAAGACTAAGTAAGAATAACTACAGTTAAACGCTATATGTATTCATGATAACATTTTAAATAAGTGTCACTAAAATTTCCTTCTAAGCGCTGCATAAACTATCCAATCTGGATCCCCTACAGCAGGTTGGTGATCACCCTGGTAGGGGGGGGGGTCGGAGTTTCGTTTTCCCGTTTCTGTTTACAGTTGCTAGATTTTAATTGGATCTCCTATAGCGTTGAAATCGAAAACCAAGTTAGTGATAGGTGTCACTTGGTCGAATGCGCAAGCGAGACAAACCTGCGATAGATTTTCCGAGTCCTAGCGTTTCCTTACGTTGCAACATTCTTATTGAGCTGTAATTCTTTGACAGTTTCTCCAGATTTCTCTTTTATGAGTGCGCTTTGTAACCGGCTGGAATTTTGATGATACATCCAGACGAGGTCGCCAGTTGCCCTTAACGCCTCGTGGGTTTATCTACGAGCGTATATTCATTGAAGAAGGGGAAGTAATGAAACGTTGGATTTTAGACGTGACATGCCGGGTTCAAGTTACTTTGTGGTTGTAAAGTCACTTTCATTGATAAATATATGGATTCATTTCACTTTCCTCTAACGATGGGTAGGGCATACCCCCCCTATCCTGCCAAGGGTAAGGCATCTAAAAGAAAATAAAAACTCTGGAATAACTCCTTTTCTTCTGTTTCTGGATTTTTTAAATGATATTTTTTATTATTTGAATCTATGACGTAATGAATAAAGTACTAAGTTAAATTTTGTTCTAAGCAATACTCCTCTGGAGTGGAGACTATAATAATAATAATACAATTGCGAATTACTTAAGACTTTAATCAGATCATGTCTGAGTGAACGAGGTCAAGCTACCCCCAGCGGATTATTTTTTTTAATGGAAATCACTCTAAACAAAGCATGAAGTCACTTGATATAAGGAGATAAAAAATTTTATTTAAAAGTCAAAAACTTGCCAACTATAAGTGTTAGCTGAAATAGATGCTTATTCAGTAAATAGTAAATTGTCCTTCCTTTGTCACAAACGTCGTTCATGAAATGTGAGAACTAAAGGATAAAACAAGGGAAGTGAAAATCACGCCGCTGTTGAACGAAACTCTCGCCTTCCTTATTTTGTCTTTTATAGTCCTACATAGATAAAGTGTTCCGTTCGCAATTACGTACAGATTCCCGAGTTCAACAGGAAGACTCCTAGATTCGACAGGAAGACTCCCGAGTTCGACAGAAATATTCCAGAGTTCAACAACGATACACTGGAAGAGGGTCACATCAGTCGCAACGTCATGGGAATAAAACTAAAGATCAGAACATTTGTTGGAATGCTTCACATCGCAGAAACTCTTTTTTCCTAGTGCGAGCGAACGGACGAGAATTCTAGCTACAAAGGCAACGGCGAAGATTCTGCCAGGCCTGTGCCCCGTAAGAGAATATAAGAAACTAAGAAAAACGAAAACTAAGAAAAACTTACAAAAAATGAAGTTACATACCTTTGTACAAAATATAGTTAAAACGAAGTCTTAGCTATTCCGTTGGACGTCCATTATATTAAATTACAATAGAAAAATTCGAGCATGAAAAGTAATATGGTAAAGCTTAAACATGGAAAAGAAAAGGACGAGATATTCTAGTAAACGATATAATAAATTTATAACTTAAAATAGTGTAGCATTAAAAATTGATTATATAATGTTAAATGGAATTTTTTAAAACATTCTTAATGTTGCAATATTTTAAGTTATAAATTTGTTATACTTTTTACTAGAATATTTTGTCCTTTGCTTTTCCATGTTGAAGCTTAACCGTATTACTTTTCATGCTCGCCTTTTTCTATTGTAATCCATGATTTTTCCAGGCTTTTAGTAAGTTCACTTGTTCTTTGTTTAATTTCAGTCTTATTTTTTTGCCCCCATAAACATAACATGCACATATGTAATAACAACGCACGGCACTCGTCTCTGTTTCACTTGTTACTTCTTTTTTTCGCGAGAGCGGTGAATTAGTAGCAACACTAGTCCCTTAAGCGATGTGTTTGCTATGAAAACCAGTCATAAAAAACGTCACTCACCTCCTTACGAATTTTTTTCGATTTTGAACATCAGTAAATTAATAATAATTTTTTGTTTTACTGAACAAAAATTGAAAACAAAAGTTTTTCACATAGCTGAGTAGTTGATCTATAAACTGTAATAATTGTTTGAAATTTGGTCGAAAAATGAGTGAGCGGTGAAGCTTTAAACAGTTCAAAATGACTAAAACTGCCATTTAATAATATATTCAAACACAATAGTGTTTGAATGATATATATTTGTCTCTGCTTCATTTGTAAATGTTATGAAAGGTTCACCTGTGTTTCATTTGTTTTTACGATTTTCTTTTCAGGTGGTAAAATGAAAATGTCATTTATGCATGGTGCCTTCGATAAATTTACAAACATTTTGCGTACGGGCACTTTTATTTATAGTACACACATGAAACTCTAGTCACCTTCGAAGTAATCTCCTCCGGCTGCAATGCTCTTGTTGTATCGTTTTAACAATTTCTGGAAGGCCACATGAAAGTCCTCTTGTGTGAGCGTGTCATTGACCGTCGTCAGAGCCTTTATCATCAATTGTTTTATAACGATGGCCTCTAAGGTTTTCCTTGAGCTTAGGAAATAACCAAAAGTCACAGGGAGCAAGGTCTAAACTATAGGGAGGCTGATAAACTTCCTTGATGCCCATCTTGGTCAAACAGTCTGTGACAAGGATGGAGTTGTGGACTGGTGTATTCGCGCAAATCTTCCGTATCTTCAGTTTCTTGTGAATAATTATGAGTACAGTTCCCACAATGACATCAAACTGTGCACTTATTGTTTCTATAGACATAGGCGGTTCTTATCCACCAAATTCTTTATTTGGCAAATTAATTCTGATATTTTCACTTCTTTACTCCTTCCAAACCTCTCATTATATCTCACAAAATCCCTGCCTTGCTTAATCTCTTATGGCACTCAAAAACTAACGCTCAATAAATGCAAGATGGTCAAACAGCATTCTGAAGCATTCCACACGTTTCTGTGGCATTCTTTCCAAGTTTATTGCATATCGTTCTTCTAAAGTGTCCTCACGTCCAGATTGCATTTTTGAAATTCATCAGCTGTGACAATCATGCTTTAATAAGGTGTACTCTAATTCATATTGTAGCTGTTCATTTGAACCTGAAATAATAAAAGTTGGTCAGTCATCTCATAAGATGCACAGCAATAACATGAATAATTTTCAAGAGATTACGATAATTTTAAATACCTGTAGAAAACAAAGCATGAAACTTATTTAAGGCACCTCGGAATTCTAAGAATAGTTAGGTTAGTACTAAACTAAGAGGGTTACCCATGAGAAGTCCGACATTTTCCTTGTGAAAATTATTGATAAATTTAAAACAGATGATAGTTAAAAGCCTGATTGTTTCCGTTAGAGTGTTGAGAGGAAAAGAAAAAAGTTGAAGTTGTTTTTTTTTTTTAAGTAATGCTGGAGTAAATTTAAACATTTCTTAACGGAAACAATAGTACGAAAGCAGTGCCAAAAATAAACCCTCCTATGCTTAACTAAAAAAAAAGTTGAAGGAATATGAAGACGAGAGTGGTAGCATTAAAACGAGTGACCTTTTGTGCCTCAGATTTTATTTTTCTACATAGTCACTACCATTCCCAATGCACAAATAATTCAATTACCCATCTATGCTTACAACACACATTCATCACAGAAGTTGCGTTCTTAGAGTCTCACGCCGTCAATATCTGCAACGGAGAGGTAAAAATTTGAGGTCATGAATGCATAAGGTCAGTCATTATAGCAATGCCATTTGCAACCCTCTCTAATTCATTCGGGCGGAATAAAAAATAGGAGATATTACTTTTGGAACACCCTTCGTATATCAAGATATTATGTCTAATGAGTGTATAATTTCATTTGTAAATTAATGTCTTCTGAATTTTGTTATGTGTTGGTATTACCCATCATTAGGATTAGAAGATTGGCTCGTGCGACCTTGCATGTGACGTTACTGGTGCCAGGTATCTCTTCTATTATATAAAATTAGCTTGGTCTTTTTTTTACATGGAGGTCACCACTTATCAAGGCTCGGAAGCCACTCGGGGATAAGGGTTATTGCGCGTGCTGTAATCAAAGGGATAGTATCGTAGCAATCGTTAATATTGGAGATTTGATAAAGTGTCTTACTTAAGGAGGCGATTAATCAGAAATGTGTTTATGTTGGGCTTGAAGACATCCAAGTTGTGGTCAGGTGGGAAACAGGCAAACGGAACAGAGTTCCACAGGCGTGCACTTCTAAGAAAGAAGCTTTGTTCATGGAATCTACGCTTTGATTTAGGCAAAGATAAAGAGTGGGGAAAATTACTGAGAGTGGTTTCAGCTAGACAGGTGTTTATCGTGAAAGATTGGCGAAGGGGACCAGAGATTGGAGCTCAGACGAGTACTTGCTATGGAAATAAATTTAAAACAAAGACAGGCTGGCAACGTCTCTTCTGTGAGAGAGAGGTTGCAGGGAAGAGAAAAGGGCTTTCCCCCACTAAGCCACGAAGTCTATTTTGTACTCTATCAAGGCAGGATAGGCTGTTTTTAGCAGCTCCTGCCCAGATGTGGCAGCAGTACTCCATCTTTGGACATACTTGGCTTTTATATCGGAAGAGAATTGCATCAGTAGTGAGGTATCTTCTAGAGCGGTAGAAGGACTCCACCATTTTCCCACGGACCTTGGCAACAGACTTGATGTGCGTGTTCCACTTCAGATCAGGAGAAAATGTCAAATCCAGAAGCTTGTCAAAACACGGAGCCTCTCCAAAACGAGAACCATCCATTTCAATTGATGCAAAAAGGGGATCAGAGCGTTGATTATATAAAGATAGGAGCTTGGTTTTAGATGCATTAAAAGTAACCAGCCACCTCTTCCCCCATTGTACCACGCGCTTAAGATCAGAGGAGAGAGAATCAGAGAGAACTTTGTCATTTACAGACTTTGATGTGTTGCCATAGATAGTCGTGTCATCAGCATAGATGTCAACGAATGTGTGTGTACGTGTGCCTGGTGTGTGAATTCGTTCTCTATAGACTCGAAAACAGCTGAGCCATTTTTTATGAACTTTCACACAAAGGCGATTTATATTACTGGTAGTGTTCTTAGATAGGTTTTTTGTCAGATGTCTTTGATAAGTATCGATAATCGATAATCGAAATAATTCGATGAACAATGGAACAGGCGATTTTGACCAAAATTAACATTTTACATAGTCTAACATATCAAGTGCATTTGAAGAATTTTATTACAAGCAGAAAGGCTCGACGTATAAAATCAACAGTAGGTAGAATGTTTCTGTTCAAAGCACAATTGTACCATGATACTTGGCTTTTCCATTTAAAACTTAGATTCAAGCCATTATCCACCGCTTGAGAAAAAAGACCAGCTATATAATTTCAACAGTAGGCGCTTTGATATGACAGGAGCGCATTCGAAATGAATGTTTCTGTTAAGAAGACAATTGAAACATGACATTTGACTTTTGTTTTTTAAACTTTAATTCAAGTCAGTATATATAAAAATAATTTTATAAAATCAACAGCAATGTAGACTACAATGTATTGTGGACTACGTCATTCCGCAGCTGCATGTGGCGTGTAACAGACGGATTTGCAACAAACACAAGCAGGAGCGAATTCTCGCGGCTAGAGATTTTGCTTGCACTTTCATTCCTGGCTTGTCCAATAAGATGCCAGGTTTCGTTTATAAAAAGTTTAACTGGCAACTCTCTCTCTCTCTCTCTCTCTCTCTCTCTCTCTCTCTCTCTCTCTCTCTCTCTCTCTCTCTTTCCAGTCCTTGCTCACGACAAACTCCTCTTTTGGAGAGCGGCTTCCAACATATCTATATACACATACTCTCTTTTTACCACAGAACTCTCTAATCTTTTGCCGCCGTCCATACATGGACGCACGCTTCTACTACCAACATCAACACATATCCAGCGACCTCTTCTTTCTTTCAAAAGACCTCTATAATAATCAACACAGAAACACTTGTCTAATCTTTAATTTAAGTCTCCACACAGACAATTTTTTTTTTTAATGACTAACCCGTTTCTCAATTTTCTTACGAACGAATATGACGAATAAACCTGTTTCTTAAATGTTAGAATGAGACTTCTTGTCTTAATTTTATGCTAAAGACCTTTCTCCCGGCGCGAAATAGATAATTTAACAGATTTCGATGACAATTAAAAAAAATTGGAGTGTTAATCATTCGTTGTTCATCATTCAATCCCGGGCAACGTCGGGTCTCCCTTCTAGTATTGTACATACTTAAACTTTCGTAAGCGTTTATTGTTAATTTTTCTGAGGATCTGGTTAGAATTGAACAAGAAATAGCGGAGCTTTGGTTATAACAACGGACCAACAACCATTCTGGACGAATATATCTTAAAAACCTCTTGAGGGTGAATGTTAAATTTTCCTGCAAAGTCAGTTGAAACAATAGAAACGGCAAGGCTTTAGCTGAAGGGCCGGCAGACGAATGTCACTCACTGATGTATTAATATTTCAAAATTACACATTCATTAACGGTTCGCACACTAAATCTGTTATGTCAGTCGTGTTTTTTTT
This sequence comes from Euprymna scolopes, assembly GCF_053919585.1. Lineage (NCBI taxonomy): Eukaryota > Metazoa > Mollusca > Cephalopoda > Sepiida > Sepiolidae > Euprymna > Euprymna scolopes. The sequence goes on along the minus strand of NC_136498.1, from coordinate 65,416,024 downwards.
TTTCGTTTTTTTTTTATTTGTTTCACAAAGAAAAAGGAATTCAGAACAAGCTAATTAAAGAATAGAACCTCTTGAAGAAATCCGTTTTCTAAGAGTATTTTGCACTCACTAATCGTCACCTACAAGGGTCGGTGCCAAAAGAGAATCGTATCTCATTTATATCTCTCAAAACAGACAAGTAGACAGAAAATAAAACTATTTCCATTATACTGCATTTTTACATTATTACAAATATATAATATTGTGTTTATATATATATATGTGTGTGTGTGTGTGTGTGTGTGTGTGTGTGTGTGTGTGTGAATTTGGAAAGACTTGTCAACGGAAAACTCGCCCGTGGAAAACTCATCCACGGAAAAATCGTTTATGGAAAACTCGGCCACGGAAAACTCGGCCGTTTTTGCTAGGTAGAAAAACTGGTCTATTATTTCATTATTATCGATTGAAAACACATTTTATGATCGTTCTTGAAGGCGATATTATTTTTAAAAGAGAACACACACTCGATAACACTTTTTAAATATTTTTACTTGTTTACTTTTGTTGTAAAAAAGATTTATAATTGATTTTTTTTTTAATTTTCTACCTATCTTTGAAAGTGTTTAGTGGTTCAACTTATTTTAAAAGAGTTTATTAAATTAAAAAAATAATAATAAGTAGTGTCGAGTGTTATTTTAGAACAAAAAAAAGTCTGATATGAGAGCACCACATCTCGGGAGTCTCGATTAACCGTCAAAATATAAATTAAAGAAACTACTGGCACATATTTAATTTAAAAAGAAAATAAATAAATATATATATATATATATATAATAAATTCCACAGCAAAGCAACGTCGCAGCCCACAAGAGCTATGACAGTCAACAAACCGGAAGTCCAAGACTCGAGTTTCGCCCTAATTTTGGCTCATCAGTTAGACACATCCGAACTCAGCAACTGAGCAAACGCCCCGCACACAAGAAATTCTATTAACCAACACAGATCAAGCAACCTGCACCGAAGTCCGACTGTGAAATGGACCTATTTCGTCTCGACAAGCTAATAAACCTAAACCAATGTCTCACAAGTAGTTGTCTAACTGATGAGCCAAAATTGAGGGCGAAACTCAACTCTTTGACTTCCGGTTCGTTGACTGTCATGGCTCTTGTGGGATGTGACGTTGTTTGGCTGTGGAATTTATCACATATAATCTGTCACATTCTGAATATATATATATATATATATATATATATATATATATATATATATATTTACGTACACACACACACACACACACACACACACACACACACACACACACATATATATATATATATATATATATATATATATATATATATATATATATATATACTAGCATTTCAGTCCGGCGTTGCCTGGGTGTTGGGATGTGTATGTTGAGGAAAAAAAAACAGTGGTAAATTGTTTTAACTTTGACCCTTATTATGATCCTTTAAGAATTATTTTGGGGGCTCAAATCAAGTTATTAAGTTAGAACCATGTCCAAGGAACCTATATCTAAAATTCCAAGTGTTTAGACCCAAAATTGTCGGAGGAGTTCGGTAGAGTTCTCAAAGGTAAAATCGTTGAACTTTGACCCTTTAACAACCAAATTCCTGTCCGCAAACGGATTACAATGATTTTCCAAACTCAATACCCTGTATATATCAAATTTCGAGTCTGTAGACTGAAAATTGACAGAGTAGGTAGGGAAATGTACACAGACAGACACACACAGATACACACATACCCACAAAGACACTTTCACTTTTATATATATACTAGCATTTCAGCCCGGCGTTGCCCGGGTGTTTGGATGTGTATGTTGAGCAAAAAAAAAAAAAAAAGCGGTAGTAGGAAGGCCGACTCGAACCCGTGCCGCTAAGGAGGAAAAGAACGGGGAAAAAGCTGACGTCTTTGCTGTTAGGACCACCGCCAAAAAAGTTACCCCCCTGTAAAAAATGCCTAGTTGAAGGGGAAGATAATAATGTTCTTAGCCAATTTTTCGATATTTGTCGTATGAAAGGTCGAACTTCAAAACGATACTTATCTTGGTAAAATCCGTCGCCTCTATTGAAAGTTTAAGGCAGACATGCAAACATACATACATACATACATGTATATATTGGAAACTAAAAATTTTCGACCCAAACTGATAAAAAAGCTTGCCCTATCTCTGAATACCCTTTATGTTAAATTTCAAATATTTAGACCAGAAATTGTCTGAGTAATGTGGAAGAGACCGCAGAGGTCAATTTTTTTAAACTTTGATCCTTATTATGACCCCGTAAAATGTATTGTTTGAGCTCAAATCCAGTTATTAAGTTAGATCTATGTCCAAGGAACCTATATCTAAAATTTCAAGTGCGTAGACCCAAAATTGTCGGAGGAGTTTGGTAGAGTTCTCAAAGGTCAAATTGTTGTCCTTTGACCCCTTAATCGCCAAATTTCTGGCCAAAAACCGTTCATGTCGATTTTCCCAAATCTCAGTACCATGTATATCAAATTTCGAGTCTGTAGACTAAAAATTGACAAAGTTATTTCGTAGATAAATGTACATATCATACTTTCATAAATCAGAATCCATTTTCTGTAGGCTGTTTTTGAACCCAGTCAACGACGTGTACTTTTGTTAATATATATATATATATATATATATATATATATATATATATATATATATATATATTAGTGTTGGGAGGATGAGTCGGAATCGGATTTAGGATTCAAGAAAATCGGAACTTTTGAGGGTAATGGAATCGATGTCGGAATCGGAAAAATTGTGCTTATCTTCCGATGCCAAAGACGGTTCTTTTAATTGTCTCATTGATTTGATTTTGTTAAAACAATATCTTACTCTGCTGGTAGTAACAATAAAAGAAGTAATATTTATTTATTTTAAACTTCCAGTAAAATTCACATCTGTAAATCATGCCTGCCACAAGTGTACTTTCGCATTTGAGAAAATATCTACACATTTAAAGTGTTTTTCAATAATCGGCGAAAATAACAGCTGTATAGTTTAATCATTAGAGATTTATAAAGAACAGGAACCGTAATCGAGAATTTCGTATAAAATTGGTAATTTTAGCGGAATTGGAAAAAAAATATTGGAATCGCACTATCACTAATATATATATATATATATATATATATATATATATTCGCCAAATAGCCCAAGATGTCAAGATTAGTACACGGTCTGTGGATACTATCATTCATGACCATTTGCATATGCATAAGGTGTCTGTCAGATGGATTCCCAGGTTGCTCAAACCATTCCAGAAACGGGAACGCGTCGAGTGCTCGAGGATGAATTTGGAGATCTGCCAAAATGACTCAAAAATTTTCAAAAGTCTGATTACACAGGATAGAAACCTGGGTTCATCACTATGATCCAGAGACCAAGGCCCAGTCAATGCAGTGGAAGCACTTGGACTCACCACCTCCAAAGAAGGCAAGGGTGCAGCCCTCCGCTGGCAAGGTCATGCTCACAGTTTTCTGGGACCAGGACGGAGTAGTGATGACAGATTTCCTGGCAAAGGGTGCCACAATTACAGGAACCTATTATGCTTCACTTTTGAGGAAATTAAGGGAAGCTATCAAAATCAAGAGGCGGGGCAAGATCAGCAAAGGTACCCTCCTCCTGCAGGATAATGCTCCTCTCCACAACTCGCATGTCACCAGATCAGAAGCACGGGCGTGTGGTTATGAAATCCTTCCCCATCCTCCCTACTCTCCTGACATTGCACCCTCTGACTTTCACCTCTTCCAAGCTATGAAGTTGTTTTTGAAAGGAAAGCGTTTCCTAGATGATTCCGTCTTGATTTCTGAAGCCACGTCGTGGTTGGAGGACCAACCTAGGGTGTTCTACAAAAACGATCTACAGAGCTGCATCAAACGATGGGAGAAATGCATAACTCTGTGTGGTTCCTGTGTAGAGAAAGACTAATAACTGTGCCAAGTTTCCTTGCTCTACTCTAATGGGAAGCGGGTCAGGAGCATTACTTATTGCACGCCACTCGTACGTATGCTTATGTATACATATAGCTACATATGAATTCAGGCGGGGGGAATGAAAATGTATATGTGTGTACGTATGTGTACATATATGTGTGTATCTATGTACGTATATATGAATGCTTACCCGGGACAATGGAGATGTATTTATGTATTAGTGTCTACACAAGCAATTAGTATATTTGGGAAAATTAATTACCCCCGTTATTGTTAAAGCATTTTCCCATGCAGTAAAAACTTGCGACTTCATGAGAATTAAAAGTTGTTGACTTGTTCTTCTTTTGGAATAATTTCACAGGATGTTCTCGTATTGAATGATATTGGTCTTGTGCAAGATTCTAGGTAATTATTATTAGAGAGTGGAACGATAAAATTGTCGCCCTAAAGAAAACAACACTAAAGCGTTATTTTAAAACTTTTATTGAAAAAGTCAATTCAAATAACGTTATTATATAGCAGAGCTGACATCTATTCAATGTAGGTGCCTTCAGCTTCAATCACCGCCGCGATACGGGTCCAGAACTGAGAGCATGATTTTTCCACAAGTGCCAGCGGGAGATTGACGAATGCTCGGCGAATGGCTGTCTTTTGTGTTGTGGGAGGTTATGTTGGTAAGTTTTTGACGTAGGACCAAATGAAGTAGTGCAACGGGTTAAAGTCGGGGGAGGAAGGGGGAGGGGTCCAGTGAGAGAAGGATACAAGCCGTATCACTCTTTTTGAAGCCAAGCCTGGGTCTCTTTGGATTTATGGGCCGGTGCCGAGTTTTGCTGCAACACCCAAGGTCTGTCAGAGCCCACCTGACTGCATCAAGGGATCACCACACTCTTCAGCACATCCAGGTCCACTTTGGTATTGACTTTCAAGCCGACTTCGAAGATGCGTGGTGGCATGACGTGGCGCTCACTTGAAACCACACCAAAGACCATAACCGTGGCCGAAAACTTTGTTTTCCCTTCTCTGTGCACGCCCCTGTTATCCGGATTTGCATTGTGAGGGTACTGACAGTGGTGCTTTTGTCATTTGGACCGCTAGAGAGCATGAGTTGTACAGCGACACATCTCCGATCTCCCTCGTTGAAAATCGTGTCACTTTCAGATATAATAGAAGGCGTCTAGGCTCATGAAATCTGTACACAACTGGTCAACAAGTAGATCATCTGCAACAAAAGAAGAAAACCGGTTTTCATCAAACGGAAATGGAATCATGTCGTATTTTCTAGGTAAATAGCGATTAAGTTAGCTACTGTGACTTCTGGCAAGGGTCACTTTTACTGCATGAAAGGATAACCAAGATTTGTTAAATAGAATCGTTTCCAGATACAGATGACGTATGACTACGGCAAAGAGCTAAAGGTCAAATTGTATACAATAAAGGTCGTACGATTGCATGACATCACTTTTTTCGAGCGAGAGAAACAAATGGTTATAATCAGTTACGCCCTGGAAACTGTGTTGATGGAACACATTGCTAATAATGTAGAATAAGCGAAGCCGAATGCTGCCTCGAGTCTCTCTCTGTCAGCGTTGCGCGTTTCTTAAGTGAATAAGTTAGAAATTTAAGATGGAAATAATTTTAGTTATTTAGTCTCTTTCACTTAAAACTATTCTCACCAATAAAACCTTGAAAAAAAACTCAGCAAAAGTCTCATTGTGTTTTTTTGTTTTGTTTCTTGTTTATTTGCGTGAGAAATTTTTCTTGTCCAGTTACATAGACTAGATGATCATGGCTATACATAAAACGCGGTGCAGATGAAAAGAATCGACAATGAAAACAATAAAAAAGAACACGTATAAACCCTGTATGCATGTACAAAAACGCTTTTATTTCATTTAATTGATTTGAGCTCTCTAGCATAGAGATAGATAGTACCGGATTTATTCAGAGATAGTGAGGAGATGTGACACAAGCGCCTAAGAGGAAGTACATTCTGACATGCAAAAAAGTGCCTGGACAGCCCCATCGGCTTCACAATTAAAACATCCTTTTCTTGGTAGTTTCTCTAGAAGAAATACTTTTCCCTTTAGTAAGCCTTATTTGTTTTTAATCAGAGAGAATGAAAGAATATGCTCAAATTACAATGCGTCCTTTTCTTTTAAAGATAAATTTTCTGTGTATTTAACGTCAGGATTTGACGGAGAAACGATGTGGACGGCCACACTCGAAGGAAATGATTATGTTAGTCTGTTTCAATAAGTAAATTCTCTCCAATAAAACCTTACTCTTAAAGAAACTCAGCAAACGTATTTCATGCACGAGAAGTGTTATTCATCTTAGTTAAAGAGACGAGATGATCACAATAACATATGAGGACGAAAAGATGTGGCAATGAAGAGGATAAAAATAGCACATATAAACCCTGCATGTATGTACAAAGGGACGTTTATTTCATTCGATTGATTGCTCATAGATGAAAACATAATAAAAACAAACAGAGAATGCTAGCTAAAGAAAAGAATAAAAAGAACGAATATAGACTCCGCACGTATGTATAAAACCGTTTATTTGCTTTATTGAAGATTCATCGATGAAAATATCAAATTTGCAGATGTGCATTGAGCTTGATCTTACGGTCGAAGACATTCTCTTTCGGCAGAAACAGAAGTACAATATAATTTGGATGCTCTCTGGCTCAAAAACAAAGCACCTAATTGACTATGTACTGACGAAAAAAACGGATATTATAGATGTCCACATAGTAGGCGTTATGTGTGGTACGGGTTGTTAGACGGCCGCTGCCTTGTACGAATTAAATTTCAGTTTAGTGTAAGCGCAGCTGTGCAGAACAGAGGTATACCGCCCCCCCCCCAAAAAAAAAATTAAGTCATTTTAAAACTATGAAAACAGTGAAAGAAATTAGCGCTCGCAGTGTATTGATAATATCACTTACGTAGATTCATGGGAAGTCATCTTTGTATGGAATCAGTGCTGATGTACTGGGATTTGTTGGACAAAAACAAAGATTGATTTGATAAGAGCGATGCAGAAATCCAGAAATTGCTTACATTTTTTCTTGAATCGCAATAAGCAAGTTCAAAACAATAATAACTTTGCAAAGCCCAAAGCAAATGTGCAGCATCGTCTAAGGACCATTTAACATTATTGGTGGGAGTCAAACGCCAAGGAAATCTGCCCCAGCGCTTCAAATGCTGCATCCTTGTTTTGCAAGCACTTTAATGGAATTTGATCTGATAGAATTCATATCACTTGTGCATACTCCCGACTAACACGACAATCAGCAAAATCCCGCCTCATTCCATATAAATACCCTTAGATATCGGAAAGCCTTCTAATCTAATAGTTTTTTTCCCTCGAACGGCTAGACTTTGGAATTCCTTTCCTGTTTCCTGCTTCATTTACTGTACTAAACTGCTGAAGTTTAAATATAATGTGAAAAGTCATTTCGCTGCTAAACTCCATATAGTACCCAGCTAATCACGATCCCAAATAGTAGTCGGTTACGTTCCAAGTAGCAATATACCTTCTTGGGGTGAAAAGACTAAAAAGAATGCAAGACATGTATACTTGTATATATTATTTTAATTGGAATTCGTTATTGAGGTGAGTATTATTCATTAACTTATTTATTGCAGACTATTACCCCCATCTTTCTTAGTTGCTGTTTCACGACCTTTCAGCCAGCTATTCCTCTGGCCTTCGTCAGGTGGTAACCGCGACGGGATAGGAACTCCGAATCTCCTAACTGCATTCTCAGCAATTACTGCCAGCCATAGTTGTTGTCGTCTCACCATGTTTTGGCCAAGTAAGTCTATGATTGACCTTGGATAAGATTGAAACAACTATCTGCAGACAATTCTCACCTGAAACCGTAGAGATTCAACGTCTCTATCCATTGCGCCACGGGCCCCGAAGGGCGATTAAGGTTGGATTTTTTTTTTTTTTTTTGTC
>NC_136498.1:65268098-65405598 GCF_053919585.1 Euprymna scolopes | reverse complement strand
AAACCAAGCTGATCTCCAAATAACCGATAGTTACTAAATCTGCAATTAAAGAAAATAGGGTTGTCAATTTAAAGTTCACCGCCTTTAAGAACCGCCCTATAATAAAACTTTTTATATTATTTAGTTTATTGATTGTCCCTTGATGAAAATGTAACGACGGCCATCAAAAGAAGATAAGCAAAGAAATATGTTCAATTCTTCACTCCATATCATTTTAAAAGAAATAACAGCTATCCTACAAAATTGCGAACCTGTGAACCTGTTTATTATGGTCGCTACTTACTAACTAGATCTTACTACTATCATTAATGGCGATTGCTCACTGACAAAAAAAAAAACAAGTGGTCACTGGTGTTCACTAAGATCCGAGGAACAGCAAGTCTCCTCGAATTTCTATTGCTTATATAAATTATCCCTCGATTTAGAAGAGGTGCTGGGAAGATGGTCTTTTGATTACAGATCTGACACTACTATATAAAAAGAGACGAAATTCCTGAGAAGATAGTATCATTACGAACGAACAGATTTTACGTGAAAAAAATAGCATCTCTCGAGCATTAAACAGAAAATAGTTAAGAAGTCTTCCTAGACTGAGGCAATATTTATTGTTTATGTAAATACACAGTGCTTTTTTTTTTAAAGAGTTGTATTTTCTACATATTAACACACGACTTTGTGTTTGGATCTGCTCTCATGGGGAGGCAAGTAAAGAGGAGTCTAAACGTAGTATGACGTAAAAGTGACGTAGACAATCAACACAGACAAAGAGGAGGGGTCAAATTACGTAGGGATTTATCTGAAACGCCGACATCAACGTTTCTTTCCATCTCATTAGAGTCCGGATATGGCAGCTGTACGCCCCGCCCTCTTTCAATTTCCGGTGTTTACGATTGCGATTTTCTGCAATCACTAGCTCGAGCTTAGTTAACAAGGTAGATCCATGGAGTATGTGTAATTTTATGGTTTTATTATGTAGGGATTTCGTAAAAAATGCTGTCATTTTTCCAAACTAACTCTCTCTTTCTCTCTCTCTCTCTTTCTCTCTCTCTCTCTTTATGTATATATATATATATATATATATATATATATATATATACAATTATTTCTACTGCAAAACAACATCGTGGCCCACAAGCCGGAAGTCCAAGACTTGAGTTTCGCCCTCATTTGGGCTCATCAGTTAGACACATTCGGATCTGGGATTCGATACCCAAGTCTATTGCATGCGAGGCGAGCACTTTGCGAATTGAGAAAACGCCCCGCACACAAGAAATTCTATTAACTAACACACACACACACACACACACAGCACAGCATACACACAGACGCATATATAGAGAGAGAAATAAAAAGGAACAAACCGTATTATGTGTTCATCAACGTTTCGTCTTTATTTAGAAACTTCCTCTGGATGTATATATATATATACATATATATATATATATATATATATATATATATATATATATATAAGTTATTATTCATTTTATTTTTAGTAACCACATATGAACGATGCTATTCATCTTATACTTATTGTTACTTAGTCTTTAACCTTGAAGTAGTAGCTTTGTTACTTACATCAAATTGTTTCATGCATTGTCTGGAGTGATTTTTGATAATAATGTACTTGCGTGGGTAGTGCCCAGCTTTGTCCGCGCGTAAAATACGCTTAAATATGATATTTTAATTTGTCCATATTTCGTATATTACTCGTATTATTATAGAGTCGTTATTTTCAAAGTAAATACAAAAAAAATGTATTTAGGTGCCATCAGCTAGAATAGAAAGCGAAGTATTCAAAGCTGGTGACGTTACCACTATACCAACGTGACACGCATATAAAGTGATTAAAAATTAAAAATAAACTAAGATGAATGTACAAAGTGTTTAACGATTTTATTTTAAATTTTGACCCATTTTTGACCCCTTAAAAACAATTTTAACCAGATAAAGACCCGTGAAAGAACGGCACGCAAAAAAATCCAACCGTTTGAGGCCCCTAACGCCGCTCTGCGATTTTTAGTTTCGGGGGAGAGAGAGTTTGAAAATATGGAGACAGACAGACCAACAGACAGATAGGCATATAGCCGTTTATATATTAGACTAGCAGGGGTACCCGGCGTTGCCCGGGTGTGTGGTGTTAAATAAAAAAGAAACCGGAGGCGGTAGGATCGAACCCGAAGCCCTGAGGCGAAGTTTTAAAATAAAATCGGCCAGCCAGAATGAGTTAGTGAAAGATGTTTGAAAGTCGTCGAGCGTTACGACGAGGACGACGATGTAAGCATACAACGTTTTAATTAAGCGGGGGGGGGGGTAATCAAAACATCAAAAACAAAAACACAAAAAATCTAACGTAAGGCAAACGAACGATGAAAACAGACAACGAACACGTGAAAAATGGCTTAAATAAGCCTGTTTCGATATTAAAATTTAAAAAAATCGGTGGATACCCGGGTGTTTTGGGGTGTCGCTAAGAATAAGCGAAGTTAAAAAAAAAAACAGGAAAACGAACGTTACGTAAAAAAATGGCTTAAATAACACAGGGTACAATATTTAAATTTAAAAAATCGAAAAAAAAAACATCTCACACCACGATTCGAACCCAAAATGCGACGTAGACGAAATGTGTTCGGTTTTTCAACTATTTAAAGTAAATCAGGTCAAGACGTCATGACATCATCTGACGCATGCGTAGAATCTGTCATCGTTACGAGAAACCCATTTTTATTGACCCCCCCCCTGTCGAAAATTGTCGATTTCGGGGTGAAAAAGTTAACGTTTTTGGCCAATTTTTCGATATTTTTTAAGCGAAGGGTGGGGCTCTGATATGATACCGAGTTTGTGAATTTTCGTTGCGTCTGTCGAAAGTTTTTAGCAGACACACAAACATACATACATACATACATTTTCGCTTTTATATATATAGATTTTCGAATGATGTAAGTTTTTTACTCTGTCGAATTTGTCGTAGGGAGAACTATGTCATCAACATATCTAACATTCGTTAGAAGTTCGTTTATTTTCTTTAGAACTCCATCTTCTAAGTGAGTTATGTAAAATGTGGGACAAAGAGGAAGGTGGGGGATTATGTTACCCATTGCGATCCGTCCTTTTTATAGAATAAATATGACCCAAATCATCAAAGAATGCGCCTTCCGCTGTACAAACAAAGTTTATTTATTCTTGTTTATTTTGAGATGTTTGACATTTAGAAATGGGAATTCATTATCATCGTAAATATTTTACTGGAATAATATCAACAGTTCGACTTACATATATTTTTTTACATTGTTTCTATGTCTAAAGATACTAGCATTTCGTAAATAGATTTATTAGGATGAAGGATGTGTAAAAAAAATTGAATTGTACGTGGAATTATTATTGTATTTGCTCGGCAGGAGGGAGAGATTTTATTTGTTCGTGGTGAATGAGGTTGAGGTTAATTGCATGTGTGGCGACTGGATCGCAAAGTAATCCAAACGAACGCTAAATAACAAGTGGTTCTAATTACGTATTCTCTTTCTTTTTCCGTTTTCTTTGGATCCACTTTCAAAAGCAAGTTTTAACATGAATGTGTTAACTCAAAGTTAGCGCAAAGTATATTCAACCAATGGAAACTCGTTCCAAACCCCTAAAAATAACAAATCTATGTCGACATCGCGAGCCGACGCGAGCTTAGAAACTTATTTAAAAACGATGAAATAAACAATAAAAAAAAAACATACTTTACTAGCCAGAAGGCCCCAAAAATGTCTGCTCGTCCATGAATTTGGTCGGGGGAAGCATAAATGAACACCCATTCTTACACACTGGCGGCAGTTAAGCGCACAGATACGAATTGTTACTTGCGGCTCTAAAAGAATTAACATGAACAAGGTAAACCTACACACATACATATTGCCACGCACATACGTACTTTAATCACATACACAAATTCACATTGTGAGGATTTTGACTTACGATTACTTACTCAACTTATCTTTTACCAGAGACGTGTTCGCACTTTGAAGATTTACTGATTTAAAATGAACTTTATATGCTTTTAAAATTGTAGTGTTAAAATATTTTGTTATAAACTTTCGCTCTGTTCCATTTATCATTTACAAAACTCTTTTTATGTTCTAGTTAGCACTTGCTAACTGGTGACCCTTCTATTCTCTTAATGTTTCATTTATTTTTATCTTATTATGCATGTAGGTCGATATACAGTGTATCACAAAAGTGAGTACAGCCCTCACATTTCTGCAGATATTTAAGTGTATCTGTTCATGGGGAAACACTGACAAAATGACACTTTGACACAATGACAATTAGTTTCTATGCAGCTCGTATATCAGGGTTAATTGAACAGAGTTAGTTATTAATGACAAGCAGTACTCAATTTGGACATTTGAGGTGTAGTTTCTTAGGAGTGTACTCACTTTTGTTGGTAAGTGTTTATCTTGTAATGGTTATAAGGTGAGTTATTTAAGGGGGAAATAAATATATATAACTCTGTTATATAAGCCGCACGCAAATTACTTTTCATTGTGTCCAAGTGCCATCTTGTCAGTGTTCTCTCATGAAGAGATATACTTTAATATCTACAGGGATGTGATAGGTGTACTCACTTTTGCGATGCACCGTATATCTTCATTTTCCTCCTTCGTTAAAACAATATATTTTTTACCAATTTATCTCAAATGTCGGTATGGTTCTTGGCAACGCCCAAGGGCATCATCGGCGTTCAAAATGATATTTACTACGGACATGGAACACGCCACAGATATTTATGATCATTATAGATCATGTTTTCGTAATCGTGGACAATCCTTCTGATTTCATTTTTGAAACAATTTGATAGAAAGTCCCCAAGTTCACAGCAGAAAGCGTAGACAACGGTATTGTTGCTTGATGGAAAATGTTTATTTTATTATTTTGGCAATTCTAGAAACAGATACAAAACAGATTTGCAATTATATTTCAACAATTTTTACATGAAGAATGATTATTCGTACTTGAAAATTCCAAATTTGACGATTTAAAGACCAAAACAAGCGCAGAATATTTTTTCAATAAAATAAACGCATTTATTTATTAAAATTAAATTCGATATTTCCATTTATAACAGAATCTTCATGAGGAAATCCAGTTTTTACTTCTTTCTTTCTTTTTAGTTTCTTCTTTTACCTACCATGGTTATAATGCTTGGCCCGTTTTACTTCAGATGTTGGTGACGTGTAGTGTTCAAAAATCCAGTATAGCAGAAAACGCCGGTCGAGCGTGCATTTTTTAAGTAATAAAAAGTTTACTGTTTAAACGCACTATTGATATGGAATGCAAAATTCAAAATGTAACGGTTAAAGAACCAAAATAAGTGCAGAATTCTTTCTTTAATCTCTGCCTAGGCCTAAACATGGATTCCATGAGCAGAGCTTCTTTCTTAGAACTGCACGCCTGTGGTCCTTTGGCCTACTTCCCAAGTGACTACAATTTGATTGTCTTCAAGTTGTTGAGGAACCGTACCCCTATATAATTCAACTCACAAAAATCCCAATACTTATTTTAAAAATGCTATGATCACATTGACTAATGTATACCCATTAACCCTTATCCACGAGAGACCTCTGGGTCTTGATAAGTGGTGATTCCTTTGTAAAAAAAAAAAGTAAAAAGCGTATTTATTCATTACAATTAAATTCGATTTTTCGATTCATAACATCGTATTATTTGGATTTTTTGGGCTACTGTTCTCATCTTGTGTGTTGTTTTCAAAATATCTATAACAATTATAAATAATAAATATAAATATAAAAAATATCTATAACAATTATAAATAATAAATGTAAATATAAAAATATCTATAACTATTATAAATAATAAATATAAATATAAAAATATCTATAACTATTGTAAATAATACATATAAATATAAAAATATCTATAACAATTATAAATAATAAGTATAAATATAAAAATATCTATAACAATTATAAATAATAAATATAAATATAAAAATATCAATAACAATTATAAATAAAAAATATAAATATAAAAATATCTATAACAATTATAAATAATAAATATAAATATAAAAAATATCTATAACAATTATAAATAATACATATAAATATAAAAAATATCTATAACAATTATAAATAATAAATATAAATATAAAAATATCTATAACAATTATAAATAATAAATATAAATATAAAAATATCTATAACTATTATAAATAATAAATATAAATATAAAAATATCTATAAGAATTATAAATAATAAATATAAATATAAAAATATCTATAACAATTATAAATAATAAATGTAAATATAAAAATATCTATAACAATTATAAATAATAAATATAAATATAAAAATATCTATAACAATTATAAATAATAAATATAAATATAAAAATATCTATAACAATTATAAATAATAAATGTAAATATAAAAATATCTATAACTATTATAAATAATAAATATAAATATAAAAATATCTATAACAATTATAAATAATAAATATAAATATAAAAATATCTATAACTATTATAAATAATACATATAAATATAAAATATCTATAACAATTATAAATAATAAATATAAATATAAAAATATCTATAACCATTATAAATAATACATATAAATATAAAAAATATCTATAACTATTATAAATAATAAATATAAATATAAAAAATCTATAACAATTATAAATAATAAGTATAAATATAAAAATATCTATAACAATTATGAATAATAAATATAAATATAAAAATATCTATAACAATTATGAATAATAAATATAAATATAAAAATATCTATAAAAATTATAAATAATAAATATAAATATAAAAATATCTATAACAATTATAAATAATAAATATAAATATAAAAATATCTATAAAAATTATAAATAATAAATATAAATATAAAAATATCTATAACAATTATAAATAATAAATATAAATATAAAAATATCTATAACCATTATAAATAATACATATAAATATAAAAAATATCTATAACAATTATAAATAATAAATATAAATATAAAAATATCTATAACCATTATAAATAATACATATAAATATAAAAAATATCTATAACTATTATAAATAATAAATATAAATATAAAAAATCTATAACAATTATAAATAATAAGTATAAATATAAAAATATCTATAACAATTATGAATAATAAATATAAATATAAAAATATCTATAACAATTATGAATAATAAATATAAATATAAAAATATCTATAAAAATTATAAATAATAAATATAAATATAAAAATATCTATAACAATTATAAATAATAAATATAAATATAAAAATATCTATAAAAATTATAAATAATAAATATAAATATAAAAATATCTATAACAATTATAAATAATAAATATAAATATAAAAATATCTATAACCATTATAAATAATACATATAAATATAAAAAATATCTATAACAATTATAAATAATACATGTAAATATAAAAAATATCTATAACAATTATAAATAATAAATATAAATATAAAAATATCTATAACCATTATAAATAATAAATATAAATATAAAAAATATCTATAACCATTATAATTAATAAATATAAATGTAAAAAATACCTATAACAATTATAAATAAATATAAATAAATATCTAAAACCATTATAAATATAAATATAAATATAAATATCTATACCCATTATAAATAATGTCCCTGTAAATTGATATTTTCTTTAATTTTGAAAGACCCCTGGCCCAATGGTTAGCATACTTGGCAAAAAAATCTATTGTAAAACTGATATTCTCCTGAAGATTGAAAGTTCAATTATCAAGGTGGACGGCCGAAAAATACAATTGCAAAATACTTCGGACATCTATCCAGTCATGGCTGAAGCAACGAGAGCATGCTATCCCCGTGAATTAAATAAAGGATTCCATTTGAAATTCCGTGCATATTCACGAGTTCGTCAGAAAGTTTCCCGAGTTCGATAAGACAAAGCTGAAGAATATCGAGACGTTAAGAAAATTACACTCAAAATGAGAACAGTAGGCGGAAGAATCCAAATAATACGAGAGTTATAATTACAAAGTATAGTACGCCACGAATCCTGTATAGTCAAGCTATTTTCGGAGTATTTGTTCTCTGTTGATTGAGGTGTGCTGCTTATCCTGTGTAATTCTAGGAATTTCACCCTCCCCAAGCCGTAAGCTCCGGTCTTTAAGGTGGAGCAGATTTATTAATTACTTCGTGGGTCGCCCCGAGCGAGGAATTCCGATGGGGTAATTTTCAATAGGCTCGAGTGCTCTTCTTTTAATACCGCCATTTTTCGTGCCATTGTCGTACCTTAATTTGTCGTTTATAAATAATAAAAACCCCGTATAGATTTATAATCATAATTAAATACGTAATTTGCATGAAATATACTATTATGTTTAAGCGTATCATACGACTGGGCAACGCCGGGTGGCTTGTCAATATTTTATAACGTGTGCAAGAGACACAACTTCTTATTTGAATTGTCTACTATTTTAGATTTGAACTGAATTTGATCCATGATGATTGGACATGAATTAAAAAGAGGAGATGAATTCTGTGATAATCAAATTCTCAATCGTATTTTTCTTGGTCGTAACGTATATAAATGTAACTTACTAGATCGCATAACTCCTGCCATTAAAAATTGAAATGTGATTATAGCTTTAAATAGAAAATACTCCTCAAAAAATGCTTCCAATCTAAATCTAGATCCATAAAATCTATCTAAATGAGAATGTGTTAAAGGATGGTGAAATGTAATAAGACCAGCTCTAGAATTTGAAATATTTTTTTGTCTTAGTCTTATATTCAAAGGGAGAGAAACCGAATAGGCAAGTCGAAACCAAATACGTACACGAAGGTCATTGTCACGCTGTAACTAATGCCCTATGCTGCGTAGCTATTCCAACAAAAGACGGGATATGCTTCGTCTACCGACACTAGAGAAAAACAAACCCCAAGCGTTTGTAATGGATGAGTGGGAAATAGATCTACTCTCGATGGGTGGTCACATTCTTGACTTGTTGAAATAAATGTCAGTGAATAAATTGCTTCTTGCTTGAATGTTTGTTTGTTTTTACTTTGTTTGTTTTTGACGAAATTGGAATTCACTATGACAAAACTAAGCGATGAACCCTAAATGGATTGAGTTAATTAGTCACGTTCTGAAGACACACATGAAAAGGGAAATAATCTATCCTCGACTAAATACGAATAAGGGTTCATACCACTCATCGAGTTTGATTCTATGTGTATGTGCATGATTATGTGCGTTTTGTTCGTGCTAGGAACTCATGAGTCCGTCCCACATCTATTATAGAAGAATCCCACCAAATGACCTTTCTTCGTTAAGACAATACTGTGTTTATGTTTATAATTTTTTTAGATTAAAATTGATAATTTGGATTATTTGGATTTTTCTGGTGTTGTTGCAAATTTGGTGTGTGGATCTTGTGTGCTTTGATAACAGTAACGACTGACCCACTTGCCATATCAGTAGAGCAACGACACTTGGCACAGTTATTAGTCTTTCTCTACATAGGAACCACACAGAGTTAGGCATTTCTCCCATCGTTTGATGCAGCTCTGGAGACCGTTTTTTTGTAGAATACCCCAGGTTGGTCCTCCAACCACGACGTGACTTCAAAAATCAAGGCTGCATCATCTGGGAAACGCTTTCCTTTCAAAAACAACTTCATGGCTGGGAAGAGGTGAAAATCAGAGGGTGCCAGGTCAGGAGAGTAGGGAGAATGGAGGAGGATTTCATTACCGCACGCCCGTGCTTCTGATCTGGCTACATGCGAGTTGTCAACCGGAGCGTTGTCCTGCAGGAGGAGGGTACCTTTGCTGATCTTGCCCCGCCTCTTGATTTTGATAGATTCCCTTAATTTCCTCAAAAGTGAAGCCTAATAGGTTCCTGTAATTGTGGTACCCTTTGCCAGGAAATCTGTCATCAATACTCCGTCCTGGTCCCAGAAAGCCTTGCCAACGGAGGGCTGCACCCTTGCCCTCTTTAGAGGTGAGTCCAAGTGCTTCCACTGCACTGACTAGGCTTTGGTCTCTGGATCATAGTGATAGACCCAGGTTTCATCCTGTGTAATCAGTCTTTTGAAAAACTTTGACATCTTCTTGGCACATCTCCAAATTTATCCTCGAGCACTCGACGCTTCTGGAATGGCGTGAGCAACCTGGGAATCCATCTGGCAGACACCTTATGCATATGCAAATGGTCATGAATGATAGTTTCCACAGACCGTGTACTAATCTTGACATCTAGGGCTATTTGGCGAATAGTAATGCGACGATCTTCCAAAATGGCAGCCTCAACTTGACGGACAGATTTCTCATCAATGGCAGAAGGGGGCGACCAGGTCTGAGGGCTGTTTCCACAGACTTTCGGCCATGTTTGAATTCACGACGCCAGCATTTTACAAGGTCATATGATGGGGCATTATTTTTTTTACACAGGCATCACCACATTATCAAGGCCAAGAGGCCACTCGAGGATAAGGTTAAAGAGTGTACAGTAGAAATTGGACAATATAGTAATCATTAGTAATGGAAATTCGGTAAATTTGTTAAATTATATGAAACGACTCATCAAGAACTTATTTACGTTAGACTTGAAGACAACCATATTGTAGTCAGCCGGAAAGCACTAAAACGGAAGACAATTCCACAGACGTGCAGTTCTAAGAAAGAAGCTTTGTTCATGGAACCTACGTTTAGGTTTAGGCACAGATAAAGAGTGGGAGAATTATTGATAGTGTTTTCAGCTAGACGAGTGTTTCTTGTGAAAGTTTGGCGAGGGGGGGGACCATAGACTGAAGCTCGGTCGAATACTTTCCATGAAAATAACGATTCATCAGAGACAAACTCGCAACATCTCTTCTGTGAGATAGAGGTTGCAGGGAAGAGAAAGGACATCTCCTACAAGGCTACTAAGTCTATTTTGAACTCTATCAATGCAGTCCTTTCTAGCAGCTCCTGCCTAATGTGGCAACAGTATTCCATCCTTGGACGTACCTGGCTCTTATATAGATAGAGAATTGCATCAGCAGTGACATATCTACTGGATCGATAGAAAGATCTCACCATTTTTCCAGCGGCCTTGGCAACAAATTTGATGTACGTGTTCCATTTAAGATCAAGAGTAACGGCCAAGCCCAGAAGCTTGTCAAAACTTGATGCCTCCTGAAGACAAGAGCCATTCATTTCAATTGATGCCAGATGTGTATCAGAATGTTGATGATGTAAAGAGAGAAGTTTGGTTTTAGATGCATTAAAAGTAATCAGCTACTCCTTTCCCCATTGTACCACGTGCTCAAGATCAGAGGAGAGTGAATCGGAGAGAACTTGGTCGTTTACTGTCTTAGATGTGCTACTATAAATGGTAGTGTCATCAGCATACATGTCTACAAATGATGTAAGGATGTGATTTGGAAGATCATTAATGTAGACCAGGAAAAGAGTTGGGCCCAGGATGGACCCCTAAGGGACTCCAGCATTAATACTGTGAGCTTCAGATTTTTGCCCCTCAACTACTACTCTTATGAACCTATCAGAAAGAAATGATTTAATAATTGAGAAGACATTTCTAGCTATACCATAGCTAGAAGTCTTGTGAAGTAAACCTTTATGCCGTGCCCTATCAAAGGCCTTTGATATGTCAAGAGCAATTGCCCTAGAAAGGTTGCCTCCGTCGAGAGATTTGCTAATCCTATGAGATCCTGTAAGCACATCTGCTGTAGATCTAGCAGAACGGACACCATATTGAGTGTCAGTAAGAAGGTTATTTTTGTTTAGATGGTTGATTACTTCTGTATTTAACACAGATTCTAGCAACTTACTCATGACGCACAGGAGACTTATTGGCCTCTACTGAGAGTGGGATGAGCGATCGCCTGAATTCTTAAATACAGGGCATACTGATGAGATTTTCCAGGGTGATGGGAAGCTATTCTCCTTAAGACAACGTTTAAACAGTTTTGTAAGTATGTGCGCTAGTTCAGGTTGAAGTTTTTTGAGTACTATAATTGGAATACCGTCAGGGCCAGTTGCTTCACTGGAATCAAGGTTTTTGATTAGCTTGGCAACATCACGTACAGATATATGCATTTCATATAGCGTGTTTTCTGATACAGGAGGAAATATTGGGGGTTGGCGGCCTTGGTCGCAAAGTGTAGAATTAGCTGCAAAGTTCTTGGCAAAGAGTTTGGCTTTGTCTGATGCTGACGAGATTACCTCAGGTCCATTGATGATAGTTGGGATAGAGCACAGACTTCTGTTCAGGATTCTGTTTGCTATTTGCCAAAACTGGTGGGAACCAATCCGCTGCTCAGCTACTTTGGACTTGACGGATTGAGCATACAACTCTCTTGCGTTCTTTATTACTTTCTTACAATGGTTGCTGGCAGTCCTGAAAGCAGCTTCAGTTTCCATACATCTATTACGTTGGAAGCAATGGAAAATGTGATTTCTGTTCGCAATGGCAGTAGCACATTCTGGAGAGAACCATGACTGGCTGTTAGGTTTTTGTTGGAACATTTTTGAGGGTATGAAACGGTCTATACCTACAATTAACCATTCCGTCAGGTCTGATACTATAGAGGACACATCCTTTTTAAACATAGAACGCAGAGGTAGATCCGATATAAATGTACGGAAGTTATCCCAGTCAGCCATAGTGTACCAATATACTGTACGATGGAGAGGTACGTCTAGTGACTTATTACATTTCATTTTTATCTTAATTGATACAACAGAGTGGTCGGAGGACCCAACAGGAGACAGAACAGAAACTGAACATAGTTCAGGACAAGTTATGAGAAAAAGGTCTAGGAGACTCGCATACTGGCCGTCACTGTCGGGCACACGGGTGGGTTCGTGAACAATCTGAGTGAGACCATAAGCAATGGAGAAATCATGACAGAACCTTCCCTCATCATTGGTCTTGTTTGAGTGGGTGAACATTGAAATCTCCACATACGTGAATGATAGCTGAAGGATAAGCAGATAGGACTTGGTCAATTTTCTCAGATATGTTTTTAAAGATAGTAACTCCGCTGTTGTGGGGGCGATATAGAGTAAATATAAATGCAGTAGTGTGAGCTAATGCAACCCGGAAGCACATATAAGGTAAGTTAGGATCTTCTCTGGAGATGTCCCTACCACATGGAAAGCCATCTTTAATATAGGCACGTATTCCATACCCATGGCGATCTTGGGGGTCAGATTTAGAAGTTAAGTTAGAGTATCCTTTAATTGCGAACTTTTCTAGGGAAATAGTCTTCTTTCATTTCATCAAAAGTCTCCTGTGGTGTGCGTCCTTTCAAATACGAAAACTGGATCACTCCTCGACATTCAACAGCCTCCATTTAACACCTGACTCAGTTCAAACACCTGTAAAAGAGAAACCACAATTAGTTCAGAACTGAAATTGGCTACATAACCCATAGACTTATTAATCATTGCACATGCTAAATTTCAGATAGATCAGACAACTAGAAGTGAGTCAGGGGCATTACTTATTGCACGCCCCTCAACCAAGCTCCGTAAAAACCTACTCTAATAGTTTCTTCAATCCGACTACTAGACTTTTGGATTGCTTTCCTCTTTTCTTCTTCCGCGCAGAAGTTTAAATGTAATGTGAACAGACATCTCTTCCGTGTAGAAGTTTAAATGTAACGTGAACAGACATCTCTTCCGTGCAGATGTTTAAATGTAATATGAACAGACATCTCTTCCGTGCAGAAGTTTAAATGTGATGTGAACAGACATCTCTTCCGTGCAGAAGTTTAAATGTAACGTGAGCAGACATCTCTTCCGTGCAGAAGTTGAAATGTAATGTGAACAGACATCTCTTCCGCGACTGAATTTGAATGTAATGTGAACAGACATCTCTTCCGTGTAGAAGTTTAAATGTAACGTGAACAGACATCTCTTCCGTGCAGATGTTTAAATGTAATATGAACAGACATCTCTTCCGTGCAAAAGTTTAAATGTGATGTGAACAGACATCTCTTCCGTGCAGAAGTTTAAATGTAACGTGAACAGACATCTCTTCCGCGACTGAATTTGAATGTAATGTGAACAGACATCTTTTCCGTGCATAAGTTTAAATGTAACGTGGACAGACATCTCTTGCGTGCAGCAGTTTAAATGTAACGTGAACAGACATCTTCCGTGCAGAAGTTTAAATGTAATGTGAACAGATATCTCTTCCGCAACTGAAGTTTAAATGTAACGTGAACAGACATCTCCTCCGTGCAGAAGTTTTAATGTAATATGAACAGACATCTTTGTAACTCTCGCTTCCCTTATTTTGTTCTTTAGTCCTTATATTTCATAAGCTATTTTTCTTATAAAGTAGAGAGTATTGTGTGATTTATTGGGCGGAATCTATTTGTATAACACGTATTGCTGGCTAGTTTTTATTCATTTATTTATTTATTTTTTTTTTACCTTGAAGTTGTATTTTTATCTCTTTATAATCAAGTGGAACCATGCTTTGCCTGGAGTGATTTCTAGAAAAAGTAATCCATCTTAGTTTTTACATAGATAATTAGAGTTATATTAATATACAATATTACGACTGTAGTTCGCCTTTGAAGTCATTTTTTTTTCTTATTCAGATTGTAATTCATTATTTCTCCAACTTCACACGTTATCAGAATGCCCACCACGATAATGCGTTCGTATCACTTGTTTCACTTGTTTTCTTAAAAAAAAAACAAAAAAACAAACGTAGCGAGAAGTCCTTCGCACCCTTATTCTCAAGTAAGATAAAAGTGGCCTTTTACACATTTTAAATGATTTTTTTTTCTCGAAGAGGAAAAGGTCAAAAGGCTGAAGTGCATTACTGTTTCTAATTAGTCGGCCAAATTATTCCGAATGTGTCGACAACGTTGTTTGTCCAAAGTAAGAAAGTCTCGTACGGAACTGATAAGACAAATGGAATACATATGACTACGGATGAACGCTGACCATTTCGAAAAATTTGTCTCGGATTAAGGCAAAAAGTCACGAATTTGGGAACGGTTTCAGGAAGCCGAGTTCATTTGTTAACATAAATATTGTTTGTCTTCTAGTGATGTATTTGAAATCCGACAGGTTCAGTCGGAAGTTGTCCTAGATATGACCTTAAACTATATCCAATGGTGAGGCCCCAGCTTGCGGGTTTTGGGGAGTGTGGAGCCACCCTTTAATTGCCATTGCTCCCGGGTCCACTCTGACCCGGAGTGGTAGTACCTGTTAGGGTCCCAACAATGGGTTACATAGAAACCGACTTGAAAAAAACATATATATTCTATTTAAAAACTTTTTCTTCAAAATCAGTGGATTGGCCTTAAATAACCTGAAAAGTGTTGATATGCCGTAACATAAAAGCAACCAACCAACCAGCGTTTGTTTAAATTTCAATTGTTATGCAGACTCTCTCTGAAAGATTTATGCACAGCCATTGTTTTTTATTCTAACTCAACTGAGTGAACACTAAGTTCGTTTTGAATTGAAAACACGCTTAAAAATAAATTTAAACACAAATAAACTTACCCAGATAAGTAGAAGAGTATTGTCTTTGGTAACATTTATTTGTTGCGTGTTTGTTTTTCATCTCTTTCTTGTTCTGTTAGTTACACAAACAAATGCTCGAATCTCATTCTTTTTTTTTGGGGGGGGGTCTAAGTTTAAAAGTAGATACAATTTCCATTTTAATTCGGAAAACGTTTATGTATTTTATCGAAGATTCTGATAAACTTATCGGAAGTTTTATCAATATTTTTCACTTGTGTCTAAAGCGAAGAAGTACCATAAACATTAATTATTTCCGAAACCGCTGACAGACAGCGACAGTATCCAGGCGGTGCCAACGAGATTGAAACACCTTGTGTAGAGCATTTTAAATAGTACCTTATAATGTGTTTCCATTGCGCCATTTTGAATTTCAAAATGTCATAATGGAAACACATTATACGTTATTTACAGCTTCCCTTCCAATTTTCGGATTCTAATCATGTCAAAACGCACTTTATTTCCTTTTGACGGATTGATTGTTTCTTCTGGTGTGTTTAGGGCATAATAGATTCACTGATTGATATAATAATTAAGTGATTGATTTTAAATCAAAACAGATACTGTAAAGAATTGTAAATATCAACTGAATTAAAGGAATAAATTATAAGATGGTCAACATTATGAACGTTGGAATCTAGTCTTTTTTTTCATCTATTCACTATATTATTCTGTAATTACATTTGAGCTTCTTAAGGAAGGATTGATATATATTATCAGAAAATATACTCCCACAGAAATATATATATATATATATATATATATATATATATATATATATATATATATATATATATATATATATATATATATATATAATGGAAATAGTATTCCGAGAGTATAGAGAAATAAAAGAGAACAAACTGAGTTATGTGCTCATCAACGTTTCGTATTTATTTCCGACTTCCTCTGGATGAATGAAATTAAGAAAACAAACACACGAGTACAAATATTTTTTTAATTTTCTTGTGAAAAGCTTGACACTGTTCCATTTAAGCAACGGAAAAAGACGTTGGAAATGCAAAAAAGGAGGGAGATTGCGTTGTTAAGGACAGTGAGATTTTTAATACCGTAATTTCAGTTACACATCTACAGGGTGGTCAAAAATCAGATGACATTTTAAAGAAAAACGATATTAGCAATACACGTATATTTAAGTACCATACATTGAAATATAAAATGAAACAAACATGAAATATGTTCATTTTGTTAATTGTCGTCCATTTCTCTCTATCAATCGCTGGAAGCGATTAACCACTGATTGTGTAACACGTGTAATCATGTCAGCTGATATCCGCGCAATCTCCTCTTCAATAAATAACTTTAAAGACGCTATTGTATCAGGCTTCTTGCCATAAACGCTATCCTTTACATAGCCCCAAAGCCAGAAATCAAGAGGGGTAGTTTATATATTACACTCAAATATTTAAACAAATAATATTAAACGAATAGAGATTATAATGGATCATATTGTTTTTTCTACCTTTAACATGTTACCTGACTTTTTGACCACCCTGTATATTTGAATTTTAACAGACATTTTTTTCCTAAAAGAATATTAACTGCGTCATATTTTTTAAATACATTAACGGCTATATGACGTTATTAAAAATATCCCTCTCCTTAGCAACGCACCCTCCTTTTTTTGAATTTCAAAACTTTCACGAAAACTATTCGTCTAGCTGAAACCGCTATCAATAATTTCCCACACTCTTTATCTGTGCTTAAACCTACCTGACCTCACCCCGGCTGTGCTATTAAAAAATGCTCCGCTTAGGTCGTTCCTGTTCTTTCTAAACTCTTCAACAAATGCCTTAACGAATCTTGCTTTTCAGGCTGCTGAAAAACTGCTTCTATGATACCAGTTTACAAAAATTCTGGCGAAAAAACTGACCCATTAAATTATCGCTCAATTAGCCTCCTCCCTCTTTTCGCCAAAAGATTTGAGTCCTTGATAAATCAAACTCTAGTCCACCACTTTACAGCTGCTAAACTGCTGTCAGACCACCAATATGGATTTAGGCAAGCCCGTTCTACTGCAGATATTTTAACTGTAATCTCTGAACGTTTATACCAAGCACTGGATAGGGCAGGGGAGGAGAGGGCAGTAGCCCTTGATATGTCTAAGGCTTTTGACAAGGTATGGCACGATGGTATTCTCATGAAAATAAAATCCTATGGTATTATTGGACGAATGCTTAGCATAATTAGATCCTTCTTAAATGAGAGAAGAATCCAGATTGTCTTCGATGGACGTACGTCTCAAAAATTTGATATAAATGCGGGTGTGCCTCAGGGATAGATTTTTAGACCTTTATTATTTCTGATATTCATTAATGACTTACCTGATAAAATTGCCTCTGAAATGGGTATATTTGCCGATGACACCACGCTCTATAGCAGGCACGCGGGGAAAACTAATGAGCACATATCTAAGGTAATGGCCGAACCCCTAGAGGAATACCTTCAGTCTGTAGTAGAATGGGGTTAAAAATGAATGGTAACGTTCAATGCTGCCAAGACAAAGCTCGTTTCCTTTAATAATTACATGAAACCTCACCAACCACCAATATCTATGGCTAGAGATACTTTACCTGAGAGCACTTCGTTCAAGCTCCTTGGCTTAACATTCACATGAAACATGAGTTGGAATAGATATATCGATATTATTTCTAAGGCTGCTGCAAAGAAGTTGGGCTCCCTCTATCGTGCTAGAAAGTTACTTACGCCTAAAAGTATCGTGTACCTCTACAAAGCCACTATTCGCCCATGTATGGAGTATTGCTTTCACATTTGGGCTGGTGCTTCTGCTACTAGTCTCTCGCTCCTAGACAGGGTCCAAATGAGAGTCGCCAACCTGATAGATCCCGAATTGTCATCTAAACTTCATCCCCTGTCCCACCGATGAAATGTTGCATCCCTCTGCCTGTTTAACAAGTATTTTAATGGTGGATGCTCTGACAAACTACAAGCTCGTGTATCCCTTCGACGAAAATACCCCCGACAAACCCAACAAGCAACGAAGTCCCACCCCTACACAATTGAGATCACTAGATGTAAGAAAGCCTTTTACTCTAATAGCTTCTTCCCCAAAACTGTAGGACTTTGGAATTCTCTTCCGGTTTCCTGCTCCCTCAACTGTACTGACATGCAGAAAATCAAGTGTAATGTGAACATATATCTTGCTGCAAAACTCCCTACATAGTACCCCTGCAACTTAGGTCCCTGATAGTAGCCTCCTACATCAAAGTGGTAACGTGCCTTGTTTGGGGTGAAAATGTACAAAAAAAGCTTCATTCTTAGAACGTCTGTGGAACTCTCTTCCGTTTGCCTGCTTTCCAGCTGACCACAATCTGATTGTCTTCAAGTCCAACGTAAACAAGTTCTTGATGAACCATCCCCTTAAGTAATCCAATTGAAAAAAATTCAGACTATTTATGTTTGCTACGCTATAATCACATTGACTTATGTATGCCCATTAACCCTTATCCTCGAGTGGCCTACGGGCCTTGATAAGTGGTGATTCCTGTGTAAAAAAAACTCAGTAATTAGGAGAAACAAAATATATTGAACAGAAAAGCAAATACAACAAATGAAAAGTGTGAGTATACGTCAGTCCGACTGCTTCGGGTGCAACACAAGTTCATAACCATGTGTGATAACGCAGAATAACAATTTTTCGCCCGGGGGAAGAGTGAATTATTATCATTAGAGTGGACACACCACAACTGTAACTAGCTTAAATCAAGCAAAATGAAAAAGCAATAATTACGTAGTGTCGGTTACAGACACGTAATCTTTATTATAATCAGACATGTGTCCGCAGTGCAACACGGACAAACAGTGGGAACCGTGGTGGTTGATCTTAAACAAGTACAGCCTTGTCACTCAACAGCTGTTTACACTTTCATAAAATAAGATCCTCATCTTTTGGTGATATAAATAGATGTTATTATTATTTTATGTCGACGATATATCAATTAGTAAAATAATCCTTGCTTCATAAAATGCCAGTATAAGTAATAGTTATGAGAGAGAAAAAAACATGTCTATTAAGGACTGTAGACAATGTGGGTGTTTGTGCAAATGTAATGACATACAGGAATGAGTGTTTCTTGAGATGTACACAAAGTTGACAGTTATATGAAGGGGAAATGGAATATATTGCATGCGCAGTGTTGAATGGTTTGGTATATTGTTGTATATGTTCCTATATAAAAAGCGTGACAAGACGATAAGGGTTATTATGTACAGGAAAGGAAAGAAGGGATAAAAGTAAGGAAAGTGTACCGAAGGAAGGAGAGGGAGGGGAGGGGGTTGAATGAAAACTGATAAGAATCAAAACGGGAATAGAGAAATAGGAGAAATAAAAGTATAGGAAAGAAAAAAGAGAAAAACAATTAAAAAGAAATCGGAAGAAACAAACGAAGAAAATAGAAATACGAATGTAGTGCAGAATGAAAAGGAAAAGAAAAAGAAAAAAATGAAGGAAAATGAAAGAAAGAAAAAGTGAAATAATCATCTGTTATATAAAAAGCAGTTGTCTGTGTATATCTGTCTATGTGTGTATGTCCGGATATAAGTTGAAAACCACAAAACTAATACCCGCAACGTTGGTATTTTCTCGGTCCGCGTTGCCCCGGATATATAATATCTAAAATTTAGAAAATGTATTCATTCTTTTTCGCCGTTTTCTAGCCAGATCATAAATTAGAGTTGGTCTGATTTTGAAATCTGATTTGAAAGGGAATTTACTTTGATTTTTTAATCAATTATTTAATTCCCTTATGCCGACTCAGTTTTTAAGAATCTATAAAAACGAGTTGCTTGTGTGTGTGTGTGTGTCCAGGGAGAGAATAAAGAGGGTAGGGAGAGGGAGGGGAAAGCGTTAAAATATAGACACGGACAGAATATTTAAGAGAAATATGTTACGGTTTTGTTCCAGGCAATGCAGGGTAACCCTGGTACTAAACAAAAAAGGCTAGGGAATAAGACAGAAGAATTAAAAGGCAGTAAGTGATGGTGCGGAACAGAAGGAAGAAAAAGAACAGGAGAAAGACAAATGGGGAGATATACGAGAAAGAGTGAGTTACGTAAGAAAAGAAATAAAGGAAGAGGGTGAGAGGGAGATTGAAAATACAAAAGAGAGAAAGAAAGATGATGGAAAGGGAGACGTAAACAAACAAGAAAGAGTGTGTTGAAAAGCTATGAAACATAAAGGAATAAATAAGAAAGAGGCGGAGAACAAATAAAGAGTTTCCCTACTTATCTGTATCTAAAACGAAACGAAAATTCCATGAACAAAGTGTCTTTTCAAGAACTGCCTATCTGTGGCAAACATTACCTCGAGATTGCTTCCCAGCTTATAATAAGATAGTCGTTTTCAGGTCGAGCGTAAACAATTTTCTGTTAAGTCTTTCTCTTAAATAATCAATTTCTAAAAAATTTCCACACTTACCAATCATCATGATTTTGTCTCACCTGGTGCTCATTAACTCTTATCCTCAAGTGGCTTTGAGGTCTTGATAAAGGATTACTTCCTCAAAAGAAAATAAGAGAATGGTAGGTAAAAATAACAGGAAACGCTAGGAAAAAGTTTGGAAGGAAAGAAAGGATAAGAAATACATGTTTAACTGATAAAAGAAAGATGCCATGTTAAGAAAATATTTTTTGTTTTACTGTGTTTTTACCCCCAAGCAAGGCACCGTGCCATTTTGATGTAGGGGGTTACTACCTGGGACACAATCGCAGGGACACTATGATGGGAGTTGAGCAGTGTCTGTTTACATTACACTTGAACTTCTGCATGTCAGTGCAGTCGGGGAAGCATGAACCCGGAAGGGAATTCCAAAATCTAGCAGTTTGAGGGAAGAAGCTATTAGAGTAGAAGGTTTCTGGCATCTAGTGATCTCTACTATGTAGGGGTGAGATTTTGCTGCTTGTCGGGTTTTTCATGGTATTTACGTTGAGGGGGTACAAGTGCTTGTAGTTCGTCGGAGCATCCACCATTAAAATACTTGTAAAACAGGCAGAGGGATGCAACATTTCGTCGGTGGGAGACAGGCTGAAGCCTAGCTGACAGTTTGGGATCTATTCTCTTTTGTATCCTGTCCAGGAGCGAGAGACTAGTAGCAGATGCACCAGCCCAAATATGACAACAATACACCATACATGGGCGAATGGTGGCCTTATAGAGGTACAGGATACTTTTAGGCGTAAGAAACCTTCTAGCACTAGAGAGAGTCCACCATTCCCGCACCAGCCACGGCAATGCCCTTGATATATGTGTTCCAGCTCATGTTCCCTGTGAACGTTAAGCCGAGGAGTTCGAACAAAGTACTTTCAGGTAATGTATCATTAGCCATAGCTAAAAAAAAAAATAGTGGTGGGGTACGCTCGGCCTTGCTTGGTCTCGTATGGTCGTAAAATGCGCTTGTGTGTATTTTAATTCCTGCAGATGTCGTATTTATTATAACAGAGCCAATACCCTATTGAATATTATATTGTGCCTAATATATAATGCTGTTTTCAAAAGATTTTAAGAAATGAACTAGGTGTGATCAACATGAATCTAAACCCAAACATTTAGTGCTTAAGCCGCGTTTTCTACCGTTTGAGCTATCGTCAGATAAAAACAAAATTCAATTAAACCACTTCAAGCTAAAATACGAATTTTCCTATCATCAAAAGTAATAGAAATATGTCGGCAATTTTAAATGGGCATTTTTCATTTCACCTTGCCGACATATTTCTAATTTATCCACCTCGAAAAATATTTTCCTTCTTATAAATCGCTTGTGGTATGACTACCATTTCCTGTTAATTTCAGTTTGATGTGATCAGAAATCTAAGAGTTTATCGGTTAAATATTTTCACACACATACATACCTACATCTACTATTTTATTATAATATATATATAATAGTATATTATTTTATTATATATATATATGTATATATATATATATATATATATATGAAAACATTATCAGAAATCATTGATTTTTTTACCGTTTCATTGGCGAAATTTTATTTCGTTTTTTTTTTTATCCGTTGTTTTGTAATCCGTTCCTAATATTATATTTTACGCGTAATATAAATTTTAATAAAGCACTCTTTTCTCTATTTTAAGAATGGCTTTCTAAATAATGATATTATTATTTAAGCCCGGTTAGTAAACTATAGACGATTCTTTAGAAAGTCATTTTTGAACATGACAATGTGGGTGGAAAACATCGATCAAGTACTCTGTCTCTTCACCTAACAATTAATAAATAGATTAATATATACAAACTTGGCAAACTATGAGAGTTGAATTATTTCGTCTTTGAATTGGTTATCAATGAGAAAATGTCCATTACGGAAAACTTATTATTGAAAGCAATGGTCTTATTGTTTTTATAGTTGCAGTAGTAGTAGTAGGAGGAGGGGGAGGAGGAGTCGTTTAAATCTAACGATTGCATATTTGGCATGCCAAGATCGGCATTCCAAATTTATAGCAAAAATTTAAAGGGACACACCATAGAACCAAGGAAATTGAAACTGCAAAATTATGAGTTAATAAGCCCCGCCCCCCCCCACACACACACAACAAAAATTGTAGTGTAGACAAAGAGTGATGCCACGCCAAATAATAAAGAGTTAAAGAGAATAGAAAGTCTGAGGACAGAAAGTACTAACAAGAACTAAAGTGGATGAATGCAGAGAGTACTGGGACTTTGGGAGGCTTATTCGAAGTTCCTATCCGTCACTGTTACAACCTGACGAAGGCCAGAGGAATAGTTGGCTGAAACGTCGTGAAAAACAACAACCAATAAAGATGAAAACAACAACTAATAAAGATGAGAATAATAGTCCGAAATAAAAATAAATTAATATACGTCTAATGTATAGTTTTATTTTCTTGATTTCAATTTCTCTTTTATTTTTTTTTTTCAAGTTCTATCTGACTGCTCCTAGTGCTCCTATAATGGTTGGTACTAATTTTATTTTCTTCGTGTTCCATATCTATTTAATTTTTCGCTCAAGTTCCGCGTATTTGTTTTGTTTTTATGTCTCATTAATCTGTGGACTGCTGGGACGGCGAATTCTACAGTTTATCAATTTATTTTCTTTTTGTTAATTATTATGACGTCCTGTCTCCTTGCTTGATAGGTTGATCTGCTTGTATCTTCTTGTCCAAAATAGAATTTTATGATTTTCGTTTTCCTCACGTGTCTATTCTTGTATTGTTTTGTAGGTAATTTGCTACACTCAGTTACAATAGAACCCCGGGATACGATGAACCTGGGGATTCGTTGGTCCCAGGATACGGTGACGCCGGCGTATGATATCCTCGGGATACGGTTTTTCGGGTTAGGGTGTGGAATACGATGTTTTTCCGGCCCCTGGTTACGGTATTTGTCCCGGTATTTTTAAATACACATTTATTTATTACACAATAATGTTATTTGATTATATACATGTGTATTTTATACCGTACTGTATTTTGTTCCTAATTTTTAATATGTACTGTATAAAATTTTGCTTAGGCTCCGCCATACGGCGATTTCACATGACGATCACAACCCTGGACCGGATTAATGCCGTATCCCGGGGTTATACGTTATGTGGTTTACCTTTCCGTGTCTTTGTCAACATAGTCTACATAATGTTTTATTATTATTATTATTATTATTATTATTATTATTATTATTATTATTATTATTATTATTCGCAGTAGCAGTAGTTACAATCTTGTCCCTTCGTGATGCGCATGACATCTCAACAATGTTCCATACCAAATGTGGTACAATGCTGGCCTGTCCTTCAATATCCTGGTACAGAACCCACCCTAGGCGGTTTCGGCTTTCTAGATAATATTCAATTCACAAACGGTCCACAATCGCACGTGTATGATTTTAACGGCGTTTTTTTTTTCTTTCGATTTGTTTTAAAAAGATATCATCGTCCTCCAACCAACAGTGGCTCATATTCCTAAATAGTCGCCCATCTGGTACTGACCAGACTCAACGTCGCTTAACTTTGATAATCTAATGAGAACCTGTGTGTCAACGTGATTATACTATATATATATATATATATATATATATATATATATATATATATATATATATATATATATATATGGCAGACTCAACGACCGTGAGTACACCAAACCCCCAGTGGGAGCTGGGACAAATAATACACTGTGTTAAATTTTACTACAAAACAGGCTCGTTTAAGAAAACCCAGGACAGTTTCATGCGTCAGTTCGAATGTGAAAAGGCTCCATCCAAAAGCAGAATTTAGAACTAGGTGGACCACTTCGAGAATCATGGGGCCGTGGGGAACCTCTACGCTGCCAGATAGAACCGTCCGAGCCACTCGGGATCGGGACATCCTAAGAAGCGGACAGTCTAGCTGGTCGAAAGAGTGAGAGAGTTTCTCCAGCAGAGTCCGAAACGCTCTTTGCGTAAGCGAAGTCAGTCTCTCGGTAGGTCCCGTGAGACTTGCACGAGAGTGCTGGTGAACGATATCAGGGCTTACCCATACAGAATACAGACGCTGCAGACCCTTACAGCCTCAGACAAGAAGCAGAGGAGGGCTATGGCAGTCAAGATGCTCGAGAAGATCGACGATACATAAAGTTTCCTTAACCTCCTTTGGACCTCAGATGAAGCCCACTTCTATCTTGATGGAAAGGCGAACTCCAAGACAAATGTCTTCTGGGAGGTCTTCCAGACCCAATGAAGTAGATACCAAGCCCCTGCACTCTCCTAAGTGCACGGTGTTGGCTGCAACCTCGGCCAGAGTCATCATCGGACTAATCTTCATCGAAGAATCTGGCGCAGCAGTGACAGTCACCAAGGAGCGGTATGTGGAGGTCCTCAAAACCTTCAAGAGTGAGCTCCAGACCATCTACCCGTCGCTCATGCGCAAGTTCTGGTTCCAGCAGGACGGGGCAAGTTCTCACACCTCAAACCTGTCCCGAGATTGGCTGAAAGAGAACTTCGGAGGCCGAGTGATCAGTTTCAAGACTGATTTTGAGTGGACACCCCTATAGCCCGGACCTAAGCCCCCCTCCCCAGATTTTTTTCTTTGGGGTTATCTTAAGGACAGAGTCTACACAGGAAAACCCAGAACCATCACGGAACTCAAGGAAGCCGTCAGGGAGGAGAGGAGAGCCATTACCCATTCGGTCTGTAAGAAAGTCATAGACAATTCGTGCTGCGCCTCAAGAAATGCACGGAGCTAAATGGAGGCCATCTAGAACATATGCTGTAGAACTGAGTAAAAAAAAGGCCAAAAACCCTAGTGTATTGATGTGGTGTTTTGAATATAATAAACTAGTTATGACCAAAGTTTAATTTCATTCAAACAAAACACTAAGAAACGGGGCCTGATTAGATTTGGGACCCGTTTTTTTAGGTCACCTTATATATATATATATATATATATATATATATATATATATATATATATATATATATAAATATATATATATATATATATATATATATATATATATATATATATACGAGGATCATTCCAAACGATATGCCTTCTGTTTTTTTATTCCTTCCGAATGGATCAGATGGGACTGCAAATTGCATTGTTATGATGAAAGTTTCATCTCTCTGTTGCAAATATTGACAGTCTGAGACTCTAAGAAAACAACTGCTGTCATCGACGTGCATAAGAAGAAGAGATGCGTCATTGAATTCCAGCCAAAATGTATTGAGAATGGTGGTTACCATGTAAGAAAAATAAATTCTGGAGCTCCAAATATCGATCGTTTTAATGGTATCATTCCCGTCTTCGTAGCTCTTCAACTTTTTTTAGTTTGAAAAAATAGAAAGCTTTACTTTTGAAACAACTCTCGTATGACAAAGCAAGCGTCGGACGCCCATGCACAACCATCATTCATCGTTTACAATAATGCATCGACAGTGATGGTGACTATCTAGCAAAAATAAATTCTAGAGCACAAGACATCGCTCGTTGTAATGGTACCCAATCCCGTCTTCGTAGTTCTTCAACGTATGCGAGGGGCGCTCAACAAGTACCGCCCGTGAATCTTTTCTCATAGGTAGCAGAGCAACGAAACTTGCCACAGTTATTAGTCTTTCTTTACACAGGAATCAAACAGAGTTACGCATTCCTCTCATCGTTTAATGCGGCTTTGCAGATCATTTTCGTCTTACACCCAAGCTGTGCCACTTTGAAAACGCTTTTCTTTAAAAAAAAAAAACAAAAAAACTTCATAAGTGTGAAGTGATGAAAGTCAGAGAGTACAAGGTCAAAAGAGTATGGAGAAATGGGGGATGAGTTCATAGCCACACGCACGTGCTTCTCATCTGGCGACGCGCATGTTGTACCTATTTACTATGCCTCCCCACGGGACAGAGTTAGACACCAGGGTCGTTTTTTAACGTGGAGAAAAGGTACAAAAATAAAAATTGTCTCAGTCGTGAAGGATTTCTCCTCCACCGAAAGAGAACAAGAAATGGAAGTGTAGCATCTGAAGAACAGATACTACACTTTGATCTTGACCAAAAGGCCAAGAAAAAATTTAATGTTGTAGACCGGGGCGTTGTCTTGCAGAAAAATTATATTTTTGCTGATCTTGCCCCGCCTTTTGATTTTTATAGCTTCTCTTAATTTCCTAAAATGTGAAGCATAATATGCTCCTGTAATTGTGGTACCCTTTGCTAGGAAATCTGTCATGACTACTCTATCCTGGCCCCAGAAAACCTCACAAACAGAGGGATACATTTTTGCTTTCTTTGAGGTGTTGAGTTCCAGTGCTTCCACTGCTTTTACTTGGATTTGGTTTCTGAGTCATAGTGATAGACTCAGAAAGTTTCATCCTGTGTAATCAATAGGCTATGACAACAGAATACTCTTTTCATTGTTTTGACTCTCGAGTATATATTCGTCACAGTTAATAACTGAGAACGACATCACTCTATATAAAATATATAAGATATCAACGGATACACACCCGAGAGTCAAAACAATGAAAAGAATATGCTGTTGTCTTAGCCCTAGTAATCAGTCTTTCAAAAAACTTGACTCTGTTTGACAAATCTCCAAATTCATCATCGAGCACTCGACGCATTATGGCTTTTAGAAAGTTGTCAGCAACCTGGGAATCAATCTGTAAGTCACCTAATGACCATGGACGATAGTTTCGACAGACCCTGTACTAATCTTAACATCTAAGGCTGTTTAATGAATAGTCACAGTTCGATCTTCCAAAATAGCACCCTCAACTTGATTGAGAGACGACTCATCAATGACAAAAGAGGCGACCAGGTTTAGGAGCCGTTTCCGTAGATTACCGACCATGTTTGAATTCATGATGCCAGCGTTTTACAAGGTTATATGATGGAGCATTATTGTCATGCGTTTTATTTTATATCATCAAAAGTTTCCTGTGGTGTCCTTTCACACACAAAAACTGAATCACTGCTAGACACTCAACAGGCTCCATTTCACACCTAATTTAGTTAAACGCCTGTAAAGAAGCACTCATAATTAGTTCAGGGCTGTAATTTTCCGCATAACTTATAGACAAATAAAGCATTACATACGCAAAATTTCCAGCTAGATCAGTCAACTGGAAGTACGTCAGGGACATTAGTAATTGAAAGTTCCTCGTATAATAGGTATTTAGATTGTCGAATTGTTATAGATATTAATCACCTGTCCACGGCAGTAAGATTTGAATAGATAGTGCCTTAGAGGAAGAGTACTATGGCCGACCGAAAAATATCATTGTCATTCCTCGATGGGTGGCCTTTCTAAAAGGGCGAGAAAGTAGAGATGGACTTCTTAGAATCGTACATGACTATGCATCAGATCAACAGAGAACAAGCCACACCAACATGCATGTGTGACTCTGCCAGTTGTCGAATTTGTTTAATTTTGTTGGAGGATGCTTTTGTTTTCTAATACTCAACATTAGTGAAGATTCCGTATTCATTGTTAGAGAGTACATTCTGTATTGATTATTATATTGTGCTCAATATATAAAAAAAAGCTGGAATCAAAAACAAAACATTCAGCGTGCTAGTCTTCATCGTTATTGTCTCAGCTATCGCCATGCGACAAAAAGCTAAAAATTAAGTGACTTAAAACTAAAAATGTATATGTACGCAGGCCTAGAAGTTAGTCGATTTACTCCTGCCAAGGTAAACATTTTCTTGTTTCCAATTTTTGCACCTTAGCAGCTATTTTTACGAGCTAAAAACTAAATCTAAAATGCCCCAGTCAAAATACCTTATATATTAAGATTCAAGATTTCAGAGAGGTATTTGGTAGAGGCATTTCGCACAAACCGGCAAGGTCACTTAAAAATAATCATAGCAATAATTATATATATATATATATATAAATATATATATAACATGTCAGTGTGCTAGAACGTTTCTATACTAAATTCTACGCAAATAAAAGAATTAAAGGTAATAGCTAAATGAAATCAATTAACTAAGAAAATCTAAAAAATAAAACATATTTATATATATACACACACACACGCACACACACACCCACACACACACACATATATATATATATATATATATATATATATATATATATATATATATATATATATAATGCCAGTGTGCTAGAACGTTTCTCTATTACGCAAATAAAAGATTTAGGAGTAATAGCTAGATGAAACCAATTAACTAATAAGAAACTCTAAAAAATGAATGCTAAATTAATGAACGCTCGTTTTTCAAAGGAATATGCAAGTTCGTTAACTTTCAAGAAGTCGCCCGCATATCCAGGACTGAATATAATAAGAAATTCATTTTAATAATTCTTAAATAGAAAACAGTAGGCTTTTAGTATCAATCAGAGCGAGAAAAACTCAACTTTGTAGTTTTATAGATATATTTAAATGGTTTAGTAAAATACGTTATCTATGGTGCATAAAAAATAAACGAAATGTGGGGGATCACTAAAACATAAACATATTTTGTTCGTATTATTTGGATTCATCTTGTGTCTTATTTTCAC
This sequence comes from Euprymna scolopes, assembly GCF_053919585.1. Classification (NCBI taxonomy): domain Eukaryota; kingdom Metazoa; phylum Mollusca; class Cephalopoda; order Sepiida; family Sepiolidae; genus Euprymna; species Euprymna scolopes. The sequence goes on along the minus strand of NC_136498.1, from coordinate 65,375,990 downwards.
AATGTTTCAGTCGATGTAAACTCCGATAGTGGGGCAAGTTATCTCAATATTCCATAAGAATCTTTCACTTAGGGATACGGGAACCAATTGAAAGATTGTCTCAGCAATCTGCCCCACTAACGTTCTTCAGATGTATATTGTCATACGCGGGAATGACATGTCAAACTCGTGAATTTGAACGGAATCAGAATTTCGAACGCAAGGACCCGTAGCGCAGTGGTTAGAGCTCTTGGAAAAATCAAACGCGGAAGTTATATTCTCCGGAAACCTAAAGGTTAAATTCTCAGTGTGGGCGATCGAAAAATACAATTGCAAATTACTTAGGATCTCTATCGAGTGATGGCTGACGGAACGAGATCATCTTACTCCCGTGAAATAAATAAAGGGCTCAGTTAGAAATTCCATCCAAGTTAGACAGAAACTTTTCCAAGTACGACAAGATACACCTGAAGAATGTCGGAGGTTACATCCACCGAAACCTTGTGAAAATGAGTTTCAAGCAAAGGACAGTAGTTCGACGAATCCAAATAATACGGATAATCAATCCTCATCTAAAAAATTCCGAAACGTGATTTTTATTAGAATATATTTTTAAATTGAAAATAAATGACTTGAAACCTGGTTAAAATAGTTTTCGATATTGTTTTTTCTCATTCATTCATATATATATATATATATATATATATATATATATATATATATATATATATATATATATATATATATATATATATATAAAAGTAAATTTTTGGTACAGCAGAATGGAAGGAGAAATTTCAGAGGAAACATAATTTAATTTAAATACCAAAAAAAAAACAAGAAATGGGCAGGTGAAATTAAAATTTTCCCTAAGGCCTTATCGTCTGACCCTCTAAGAGGAAACGTAAGAATGATAGATTAAAAACTAAGAAAACGAATGAGGGAAGAGGGGAATTTTGGTTACAGTTGGAAGAACAGTGGAGAAAAAAAAAAAAAAAAAAATCTCACTGTTCAGGTGGTTTTAAATCAATGAATATCTCCAACTGATGTCTAAGAATCTTTTGTCTACACAGGCTAGGTCGAGAGTTATTCGTTAGTTATTAACAACTCTCGACCTAGCCTGTGTAGACAAAAGATTCTTAGACATCAGTTGGAGATATTCATTGATTTAAAACCACCTGAACAGTGAGATTTTTTTTTTTTTCTCCACTGTTCTTCCAACTGTAACCAAAATTCTCCTCTTCCCTCATTCGTTTTCTTAGTTTTTAATCTATCATTCTGACGTTTCCTCTTAGAGGGTCAGACGATAAGGCCTTAGGGAAAATTTTAATTTCACCTGCCCATTTCTTGTTTTTTTTTGGTATTTAAATTAAATATATATATATATATATATATATATATATATATATATATATATATATATATATATATATATATATATATATATATATATATATACATTAGTGGTGGGATGATTCCAAACTTTTTCTCAATTCCGATCCAATTATCCATTCCATTCTAAATTTCCGATTCCGATTCGATTCTCGATTCCGATTCTTTTAATATTTATAAATATATCATTAGAGATTTGATTTGTTTTTTTTGTTTTTTTGTTTTTTTTCGTAAATTTTTAAATTATTACATAAATCTCCGGGCAATTTCCGGGTATATTTTTCTCAAATGTTTTCCTTGTAATGTATTTCAAATTGAAAGACAACAAAAGGTTTATTTTGATTTTAAACAAAACTAAATTGTATCAGTTCTTTGTTAGCATACAATAGGCTACTTGAAAGTTTTCATAAACAGTTGACAATAGTCGACGATTGGTAGGCAAAATGAGGCAACGATGTAAGAACAAAATATTAACAACCCCCCCATTGTTACGAACGAATTTTTAATAATAATGTTACTATTAAGAAAACCGTTTTTAACATGGAGAGGGCATTGGGCTTTGTTAACTTATTATGTGTCTTCCTTCTATGAATGTTTAAATTTTATTTTAATTATATAAATTTTGTGGGTATTAAGTTGTTTTGTTTTGCTGTAAAAAAAAAAATTAGATGCAAATAATAACAACTAGCGGGACCTGTGGAAATTCCACAGGGGGACTCATTCATATGTAATATATTGATGTTGGCATTCATGGCGTAAATAGAAATGCTCTGATATTATTGTAACTCTTGTTAAAACTGCAAAAGTAGTTATCTAAGCTAGCAAGGACGCCCGGCTTATCCAAGTCGTTAAGTACGCTTAAATATGATATTTTCATTCCTGCAGAGTTCGTATATAGTGTTATAGAGTTAATATTTTAGCGATTTATATTATAAAGTTGCGATTTCAAAAAAAATAAAAAAAATATATCCATATGACTTTGGTGCATCAGCTTGAGTTTCTTCAGCTATAATCGAAACCGACCCCCAAATTTATAAAGAATTCTTGATAAAATTATTTATTTTAAAAAACATGGATCACTGGAATTCCATCAGCTATAATCGAAATCGAAACTTATGAAGAATTCTTGGTAAAATTATTTATAAAAAATTAAATGACTTGAGTCCCATCAGCTATAATCGAAACCAAAACCAAAACTTATGAAGAATTCTTGGTAAAATTATTTATCAAAAGAAATGGGAATCCATAATTAAACAATAGTCACTCGGATGTAATAGTGACACACAAAATAAATAACACACACGTTATCGTATTAATATATAGTATTGTAAAACGTTATAAAAACCATGCTCCTTTCCTACTACTAACCTTAAGTACGGGTGGCAATACAAAAATATGGCAATTACATATGATTTTATGATTTTGCTGATCGGCCTTAGAATTAGTGGTAAAAATAACTTAACTGCTTAAAAAGTTATAATGTACCGAAATGGGATCTGTTTACATCATATTTATATGCACAAATGAACCCCCACTCTAAATTCTAAAATAACGTTTCAATGTGCTCACACATAATCGCCTAAAAAAGTAGAATCTCATATGTTTTGGGTATTTTAAATGTAAATGAAAGTTGTTGTTTTTTAAGTTAAACTTCTCAATGTTTGCTCTTGCAAAGTTTTGATAAACTTGTGAGATTTTCATCTATATTTTCACTTGTTCCAAACAAAATATAAGGAAACATGAAATATTTCAAAGAATGTAGTGATCAGACAATACCAGCGCCAGAAAAAAAATCCAAGCATGTTAACTCTTTGATATTAAAGTCCGAAGTCTCTAATAGACGGCATATGGCCATAGGCGCGAAAAGATTTTAAAATCTGTGATATTTAATAGGAAAGTGAGCTTTAAGATATATTTACTTTGCTTACAATAAAAACTAATAAAAACATATTAAATTAGGTCTGGAGAGTCTGAGGATTTCCTTGTGTCTAAAAAGGTGCCATAAAACTTTAATTATTTCAGAAGAAGCCGATGACAATCTTAAAAAATCTTTGGAAGGATGAGATATAGGTAAAATATTTTTCCATGTTTTTCCATATAAGGAAAATGGACTCCATACTATTCATTGTTAAAGTGTTTTTATTCAATACGTCTGATGATAGGCTGTTCTTGTGAAAATTTTCAAACAACATGTTTGAATTTGTCAGAATAGCCTTGAAACAATTGTAACTAACCATGAAATACACTATTTGTTGACATCAATCTATTCCTTGATGACTTGATTTTCTTAAAACAAATATAAATACTCAATTATGAAATATGATAATTTTGTAGCTTACAGTTTAAGTCATCTCATTTTGACTTAAAATTTATTAGTATATGAACGATTACCGAATTTTCAATTATATACACCCAGTAAAATTCGGAATACTATAAATAAGACTATATATATATATATATATATATATATATATATATATATATATATATATATATATATATACTAGCATTTAAGCCCGGCGTTGCCCAGGTGTTTGGATGTGTGTGTTGAGCAAAAAAAAAAAAGAGGTAGTAGGAAAGAAGGTCCGTGCCGCGAAGGAGGAAAAGCACGGGGAAAAAACCTGACGTCTTTGCTGTTACGACCACCGCCAAACCGGAAGTGACGTAGGTTTTAATTAAGGTTAGATAATCGAAAGAGAGGATGACTTTCAAAAATATCGGCGAAAAAAGCGACTCCTCTGTAGAAAAGTGCTCAGTTGAAGGTGAAGATATTAATATTTTAAGCCAATTTTTCTATATTTGTCGTCCGAAAGGTGGAACTTCCAAACAATCTTGATCTTGTAAAAATCCGTCGCCTCTGTCGGAAGTTTTATGCAGACATGCAAACATACATACATACATAAATATATTTATCTATTGGTAATGAAAAAATTTCGACCCAAGCCGATTAAAAATCTTGCCATATCTCCGAATACCCTTTATGTAAAATTTCAAATGTGTAGACCAGAAATTGTCTGAGTAATTTGGTAGGGACCGCAGCGGTCATATTTTTTTAAACTTTGACTCCTACGAAAAATATATAAATGTATATATTTTCTGCATTTATTTCCTATGTGTTGACGTGTAAGAATACAAAAAATCTTTTGAAAAAAAAAAACAAGAATGTTTCTATTAAGAGACTTTTTCAAAATATTTTTGTATCCCTACGCCTCAACACATAGGAAATAAATGCAGAAAAGATATAAACATTTATATATTTTTCTATTTTTTATAAACATTTTCTATTTTTTTATAAACATTTCCTATATTTTTCTATTTTTTAATGTATACATTAAAAGGTATACAGGTGGATACAACATGCAATTCGGATCCTCTCTCTCTCTCTCTCTCTCTCTCTCTCTCTCTTTCCCTCTTTATATATATATATATATATATATACTAGCATTTTAGCCCGGCGTTGCCCGTGTTTTTTTAGGTGTATGTTGAGCAAAACAAAACAAAAAAAAGCGGTCAATTTTTTTAACTTTCATCCCTATTATGACCTCTTAGCATTTATTGTTTTGGGCTCAATTCAAGTTATTAGGTTAGATCCATGTCCAAGAAACCTATATCTGAAATTTGAGGAGGGGTTTAGTAGAGTTCTCAAAGGTCAAATCGTTGAACTTTGACTCCTTAACAGCCAAATTTCTGGCCGAGAACGGATTACAAATATTTTCCCAAATCTCAGTATCCTATATCAAATTTCGAGTTTGTAGACTGAAAATTGACAGAGTTATTGCTTAGGAAAATGTACAGAGACACACACACAGACACACACACAGACACGTTCACTTATATATATATATATCTTTATTATAATATAAAGCTGAACGTCTGTATGTGTGTGTGTGCGTGTGTGTGTGTGTGTGTGTGTGTGTGTGTGTGTGTGTGTGTGTGTGTGTGTGTGTGTGTGTGTGTGTGTGTGTGGTCATGATACGCTCCTATATGGTTGACTATTTTAAAAAACTGATTACGTATCATGATAGAAGATGTATCGAGGATCAGGAATGGGTATTTTTTGATCTGGCAGAACGGTGTTCATAAAAATTGTAGGGTCTGCGTTAGTGCCTGGCCCGCAAAGTATGGAAATAAAAAATGAAAAAAAAACGTTTACAAGGGTTTTGATATAGATGTACATAAGAATACTTTGATAAGTATGTTTCAACTTAAATAGGGATAGTATAATAAAATTGTGGGGTCTGCGTTCGCGCCTGTACTCCATGGAAATGTGGCACAAACTTTAACAAAGACTTTTCATATCTATTTGCGTAAGTATACTTTGATAATTATGTTTCAGTTTGAAGAAATATGGTATAATAACATTATTGGGTGTTCGTTCGCGCCTGACCTCCATAGAATGTAAATATGTCACAAAGTTTAACAAGGTTTTTTAAAAGGGGTGAGGGTCCACAATGACACCTTAACTTTAATCTTAATTCACGTTAGCTTTTATTCATTTTTTTGAGTGGAATCATATTGTGTCGAATAAATTTCACCTCATAAATTCACGTTCTTATTAAAGTGAAAGCCAAAAAAATAAGAACGTTACGTCTTATCGTGTCAAAAGAAGGGAAAAAATCCTGCTCACGTGATTACGTGTCCTTTTAAAAACATTTACATAATCTTTTTATTTTTATTTATATATCTTTTTAAGCTTTTTTGTCAGTGTACTAGAAGGAATTCAGTTGATTACAACCCTTTCTGCGTGTTCTTTACATTACAATAGTACAACCCTGAATCCGACGGCGCAATACAACACCGTTCAATACTGTAAAACTAAAACAAAGCTGTTTTGCTTGCAAAGGTCGCCATTTTCTTCTTATTCATATCCATATGTATTCTTTGTTTTAAAAAACTAAAGTAATTACGTGTCTATTTTTTACTATCCCATTTTGCTGTTTCGGATTATTTTACTAAAGTAAGTAAAGCTCCATTATTTTTCAAAACTGTTTTTGTTTCTTTGTTTTTCGATATTTCGTCGATATTATTTAGTAAGAGTGTTTAGCAGAAAAGCCAACAAACGACTATCCGAAAAAATAAATATACAAGAAATAAATGTTAAATGTAAATAAAAGTTCAGTTCATGTTTTTTTGTTTTGAAATAGCTTTTAATGCTCTTTACTTGAAATAATTTCAGCGAACCGAAATTAAAACGAAATTTGAGGCGATAACTACTTAAATGTATTTTTATATAAACTACATATGCCATAATCGAATATTCCTCAAGCACAAAATAACGGAAAACATTAAAATATGTTTATAAATATTCCTTACGTTGACGGAACTCTCTTAAATTGTAAACACAGAATGTTCAGGTGTCCCTCCTTCAAATTGAAAACGGTGCTCTCCATTTCAAAGTAGCTGCCATTTTGATTTTTTAAAACCGGTCCGTGAATTAAAAACAAACAAAAATTGTTTTTACAAACTACTTAGAAATACAAACCAGTGATCGTTTCTACCTTAAAAGTAACTTTATTGACTATGGAAACATTTATTTCTTGTATATTTTTATTATTATGTATATAACATTTTCTCTTTGTAAGGAAACATCATTTTGTTGGTCACTCTTGGCTAAGAAGGGAAACAAAGTTGATATAAAAAATATATATTTTCGCGAAAATTATCTTTAATTTCATCATATTTGGCATAGGGTAAAATCTTTGAGTATCAAAACCAATCTTTTTACAACCCCTTCCTTTTAATAACCTATCATACTTTCATTAGTCACAGTCCATTTTCTGTAGGCTGTTTTTGAACCCAGTCAACAATCGGTACTTCTGCTAGTATATATATATATATATATATATATATATATATATATATATAATTTAAAGGAGATTAGAATAATAGTCTAAAGAGCTAAGTGTATTTTAATGTAATAGTGAAATTACTAGTTTAATTAAAATACAGGAAATGCTCGTTGTAATTTAGATATATAATAAGCTCAATAGTAAAATGTCCTAGAGCTAATTCAATATTAAGTAATGTGATTTATAATTTAAAAATTAAAAAAAAGATTTTTTAATTTAAAAATCAAATTTTAATTAAATTAAAAATCAGTTTCATAAGAAGGAACAACAACAAAGTCAATTATCTGTACGATCGTTTCGGAAATCCGTGCTTTTTATTTGTGGTATCCATGAAGTCACGTAGAACAATTATACATAGTTTTTTTGGTAAGCACGGTCTCCTCATCAGCAAATTTAGGAGGATTTTTATTGAATTGAAAAGACACCAAAAATAAACCTAGCATTAAAAGTAAGGCAGATGAATCTGAAAAATTGAAATAAAAGGTTTGGATTTAAAATTTATAAGAAAATTGGTATAGGTTAGAGATAGAAATAAGTAGAAAAAAAAATATTTTTTTTGAATTTACATAATAAATTTGATTTAAAAATATATAGAGATAGTTACTTTTAGTTTTTCTTTTTTTGAAATCAGGAACTGTGTTTAAAGTAGTCATTTAGATGTTTGCTATATCTTTTTATTTTATTGAATGATGAATTTTAAAAGGGTGACGCTCGTGCAGTAAATTGTTTCCGTTAGCGTATTTTGATTTAAAGACGCTACAGTTAATATATATAGAGAGAATATTTATTTTGCAAGTTTTTAAGGGGAGATAATTGTAATGTGTTATTGGCGTTATTTATTATTTGATTTACGAGTCTAAGGGCGGTAATTGGTCCAACTTAATTTATTAAAAAAAAAATAGTAATCTATTTTTACTAATGAGTAATTTTTAATGATTTAAGGTGGTTTATATTTATTAAATTTAAGCCAACGTTTATTATTACATGATAGAAGCTCGTGTCTTGAATTTACTAGTTTGGTTGTGCTTTTTATATCTTCATATTTTAAAATTTTTAGGGTTTCTTTTGTACATAGTGTACAAAATTTATCTCCTGGTTTATATGATTTGCAAGTCTCAATTATTTGCCATTTTAAGTTACAAGAAATATTGCTATTTTTTAGTTGCCAAATATAGTTGGATAGAGTAGTTTGGTTTGATAGAAAGTTATTTTTAAAAGAATGTTTGTGCGTTGAAATTCTATGTTACTATAATGAAGCCCTTAAAAACTCTGGATATAATTCACAAATTAAATTCATAAATGAAAATGATAGAAACATAAACTGCACTAAAATAAACCTATTAAGAGCGTAATAACATATAATATGGCAATGTCTTCCCGTATACGAGTTAAGAAAAATAACCAAGAGACAAAAAAAGATAAAACCAAACTACAAATATTAGATAATAATACAAATAAACAACAAACTAAAACCCGCAAACGTAAGAATAGACACAAGGAGATCCTATGGTTCAACCCCCCGTATTCCAAAAACCTAGAAACAAACATAGCTAGAGAATTTTTTAAAATATTAGATAAGAACTTTAAAGCCCCCCATAGATATAATAAGATTTTCAATAAGAACACAATTAAAGTCTCTTACTCTACTATGCCTAACCTTCATCAAAAAATAATTAGCTCTAATAATCAGAAAATTAATAAACTACAAAATACAACTATACAAAATACATCGGACTGTAACTGTAGAAGAAAAAATAAATGTCCCCTACAAGGCTCATGTAAAATTAAAAATGTTATCTATAGCTGCACAGTATCAAAAACTCCAAATATACAAGAACCTATCAACAGCCATAACTCAACTACCAGATAAAATAATAACACCAACTTAAATCAATCTAACGATCAATTACTAATCAACCCACCACATTATAATCCAACAATAGACCTAACAGAAAATAATCATAATAATCAAGAGGTAATATATATTGGTTCCACATCTGGCCCAATAAAACATAGAATTTCAACGCACAAACATTCTTTTAAAAATAACTCTCTATCAAACCAAACTACTCTATCCAACTATATTTGGCAACTAAAAAATAGCAATATTTCTTTCAACTTAAAATGGCAAATAATTGAGACTTGCAAATCATATAAACCAGGAGATAAATTTTGTACACTATGTACAAAAGAAACCCTAAAAATTTTAAAATATGAAGATATAAAAAGCACAACCAAACTAGTAAATTCAAGACACGAGCTTCTATCATGTAATAATAAACGTTGGTTTAAATTTAATAAATATAAACCACCTTAAATCATTAAAAATTACTCATTAGTAAAAATAGATTACAATTTTTTTTTTTTTTAATAAATTAAGTTGAACCAATTACCGCCCTTAGACTCGTAAATCAAATAATAAATAAAGCCAATAACACATGACAATTATCTCCCCTTAAAAACTTGCAAAATAAATATTCTCTCTATATATATTAACTGTAGCGTCTTTAAATCAAAATACGCTAACGGAAACAATTTACTGCACGAGCGTCGCCCTTTTAAAATTCATCATTCAATAAAATAAAAAGCTATAGCAAACATCTAAATGACTACTTTAAACACAGTTCCTGATTTCAAAAAAAGAAAAACTAAAAGGTAACTATCTCTATATATTTTTAAATCAAATTTATTATGTAAATTCAAAAAAAATATATTTTTTCTACTCATTTCTATCTCTAACCTATACTAATTTTCTTATAAATTTTAAATCCAAACCTTTTATTTCAATTTTTCAGATTCATCTGCCTTACTTTTAATGCTAGGTTTATTTTTGGTGTCTTTTCAATTCAATAAAAATCCTCCTAAATTTGCTGATGAGGAGACCGTGCTTACCAAAAAAACTATGTATAATTGTTCTACGTGACTTCATGTATACCACAAATAAAAAGCACGGATTTCCGAAACGATCGTACAGATAATTGACTTTGTTGTTGTTCCTTCTTATGAAACTGATTTTTAATTTAATTAAAATTTGATTTTTAAAATTTTAAATTTTTTTTTTTTTTTTAAATTATAAATCACATTACTTAATATATATATATATATATATATATATATATATATATATATATATATATATATTCTTTGGAGAATAATATTTAATAACATTCTGTCTTCTCGCCAGGGATTTTTATCCTCGGCTCAGAAAGCAACAGTCTAGATCATTATTGTAATGATCTTTTCCCATGTTGATTGCTGCTTCTGATTATTTAAAGAAGGTTCACCCTCCCAGGTTTTGCGTTCTCTTTTGAAACGGGGGTTAGTGTATTACTAATCGTCGGAGGCGTCTTACTGAGGAATGACAACGGGGCTGCTCAGGCAAGTTTTGCAAGTCAGAATACTCATCTCGGCGGCGTTTACTTTTTAACTCCCTTTTTTCCGCCTCCTATATCACATATCTCACTATGAGAGAGAAATGAATTCCTTGCTGTCTTCTCTTTTCTTCTCATTGAAGAGGACGATTTCCCCCGATTTGATGACATAACATAACAGATAGACTAAGAGAGGAAGAGAGAGCGAGAGAGAGAGAGAGAGTGGGTGGAGAAAAGGAGAAAACGAGAAAGAAAGAGCGAGAGAGAAAGAAGGAAAAAGAGTAAGAGAGAGGTTTCCGTTAATATGTTACATGTTTGTCCAATTAGAAAGTTGTGTTTTCAAACTTGCAGGAGTCACTAAAAATGGCGGGAGAATCGAGTCTTATTATTTCGCAAGGGGGGTCAATTCTTTTGATGAGCACTTTGAGAATTTCCGTTTCTCTCGTCATCCTTTCCACTTGACGTTGTATCAGGTGTCGCATGAAACGTCGACACTTGCAATGAACTGCCCCTCATAACACAACAGTGGGTGCTCATTAGACGCTCATCTCCTCTTGAACCCATGTTAGCCCCGCAAATGTACAACTTTTTAGTCATATCTCCTTTAATTATTATGGTCCGTTTTTGTTGTTGTTTTTGTTTTTGTCCCTGTTTCTTTCTCTTCCTTTGTTTACTGGATAGTGTGGGGAGATAATTGTATTTTTGAACGCCTCATGTAACCACAGTAATTTTTTATATAGCTGATCCAGTGTCATAATCTGAATCCAGGCGTTACCTACAACATTAAACCCTTATTCTATATATTCAGGGCAAAGTCCGAAATAGATAAACAATAATTGCAATTTTTATACTAATTAATTCCCCACTATCAAGGCCAAAAGCTTCCTTGAAAGGAGATTTATGTTTCTGTTAATGGTGAAATGATATGACAGAATCAGGCCGCCTCATATTTTTAGCCGATCAAGTGAAGACAACTTTACTTTTTGAATCTGTTTTTATAGGTACGCGTGAAGTATCACGTTACCATCCTAATTGCCAATCGTTGAACAACCTATGGGTGTACGATATCTTTATAAAGTAAGGGGTTTTTGGGGGGAGGGTTTTTTTTACACAGTGATCACCACTTATCAAGGCCCGGAAGCCACTCAGGGATAAGGGTTATTGCAAGTACATTACGTTAGTGTGGAGATTTGATGAAGTGTTTAATTAAGAGGGCGGTTCATTAGGAATTTGTTAACATTGGAATTGAAGACATCCAAGTTGTAGTCCGGAGGGAAGCAGGCAGACGGAACAGAGTTCCACAGGCGTGCAGTTCTAAGAAAGAAGCTTTGTTCATGGAATCCACGTTTTGATTTAGGCACAGATATAGAGTGGGGGAAATATTTCACAGGGGATTCAGCTAGACGGGTGTTTTTCGTGAAAGATTGGCGAGGGGGGACCAGAGATTGGAGTTCAGACGAGCACCTGCCATGGAAATAACGATAAAACAAGGATACGCTCGCAACGTTTCTTCTGTGGGAGAGAGGTTGCAGGGTAGAGAAAAGGGCATCCCCCACTAAGCCACGAAGTCTATTTTGTACTCTGTCAAGGCAGGATAGGTTGTTTTTAGTAACTCCTGCCCAGATATGGCAACAGTATTCCATCCTTGGACATACTTGGCTTTTATATAGATAGAGAATTGCATCAGTAGTGAGATATCTTCTGGAGCGGTAGAAGGATCCCACCATCTTTCCAGCGACCTTGGCAACAGACTTTATGTACGTGTTCCACTTTATGTACGGGTTGTTTTTGTTTTTGCTTAGGTGGTATGTTCAAGAATGAGCTGTGCATGGTTTTTATACGAGGTTCAAAGAGCGTGAGCTAGTATGCTTAGAACGGATCTTTAGATCAGGTAGAAAATTAGCTTGGCTTTGCTTATCACCTCAATACAATAACGTGCAGGTTTCCTTAGGTGTATTATTTGGGATTCTTCTGACTACTTTTCTCATCTTGAGTGTCATTTTCACAACGTTAAACTCGATGTAACCTCCGACCTTCTTAAGGTGTGCCTTGTCGAACTCAAACATCTTTCTGTCAAACTCGGGAATATGCACGGGATTTTTATCAAGACCCTTTACTTATATCACAGGGGCAGCATGCTCTAGATGAGTCAGACGTAACTGGATAGAAATCCTTAAATAAAGGGTTCCGTTCGATACTCTGTGCAAATTCTCGAGTTCGACAAAAAAATTCCCGGAATTCGATAAAGTTAAACCTAGAAAAGAGTGAATGTTACATCACATAAAACTTTGTAAAAATGACATTTCAATATGAAAACAACAGTTCGAAAATCCTAATAATACGAATAAACAATCCTCATCTAAAAATTTTTTAAATGTGGTTTTATACTGTGTCTCTGGTGAGCACGCCATTACAGAGATTTTAGAGAAAGTGAAACGCTCCAAGAGTGTTATAGGCAGGGTTGTTAAATCCTACAATGATACTGGCAAAATAGTTAGTGCCTTTAAACTTACAGACCCCGTAAAACTTCAGCAAGAGAAGATTGAATAATGCAGCGTATTAAAGGACCGTTTCTAGACGACTGCAAGAAATAGGACTGTTTAATCGAACCCCAGGGAAGAAACCATTTATTAGTTCAAAGAATAAGAAGAGATTAGAGTTTGCAAACAGGTATGTAATGTGGGCATATGAAAATTTGGCAAAAGTATGTTTTAGTGATGAAAGCAAGTTTAATTTATTTGGAAATGATGGAAAAAACAATGTAAAGAAATGTATTGCTGAAAGATTAAGTGCAAAGTGTATTAAGAAAACTGTCAGGTTTTGGGTCGGAAGCGTCATGGTATTTGGAATGTTTGCTAGCCAAGGTACAACGCCTCTTGTCCGATTACAAACTCGTGTAAACGCGCAGATCAATAAAAACATTGTTCAAGATCATGTTGTGTCAATCATACAGAATTCAAGTTTTGATACAAGATAATGCCTCATGTCACAAGGCAAAGGCGGTAATGAGTTACCTTAACGAGCAAGATTTCCAAATTATGGATTGGTCACCGCAAAGTCCTGACTTAAATCCAATAGAAAATATTTGGAAAACCTTAGGAGTGAAAGTTATGCAAAGAAATCTCCACCAACACGAAGGATTTGTGGATGAAGCTTCAAGAAGAATGGTCTAAAATTAATATCGAGGAGTGTCATGAACTTATTCGTTCTTGTAGTCGAAGATGTGAAACTGTCATTGAGAGCAAGGGTTTATTTACTAAATATTGATTGTACATGAATATTTATTGGGGTTTTTTTTTGGCTGTTTACATTGTTTTTCTCAATTTTGTCTCTTACTTTTAGTATGTTATTATGGATGATAACGACTACCAGTTGTCAAAATTTCAGCTTTTCACAGTTGTTATTTCTAATAAATATTAGGAATTAAAATTTTGTTCCTTAGTTTTGGACGCTGTTGTATATATACTCAAATACCGATACAATTACTCATTCCGTACTAAATTCCCGACTCCGATACAATTACCGATTCCGATTTCGATTCTTTATAAATTTCTAAATATTTAATTATAGAGTTGTTATTTTTTTTTTTCGGTTACCGTAAAAACATATGTTTAATGTTCGGATATTTTATTAAACGTAAAAATACATTTTGGTGGGGGGGTCTATAGGTATTAGTTTCAGTAAAAGTTTGAAATCAATAAATATTTATTATTTAATCATTACTACTCGCAGTGGAAGGCTTTGCTTTTAAGCAAAATCAAATAAAAAAGACAATTAAAAGAATCGTTTTTGGCATCGGAAAATAAGCACACATTTTTTAGATTCCGATACCAATTCTGATACCCCCAAATGTTTTGATTTTTCCGATTCCGATACCCCCCCAAAAAGTTCCGATATTTTACAATTCCCAATTTCGCTTCCGATTGTTCGTCCCACTCCTAGTCAAGACAGAAGGCTATCTCTGCTTTATCGATGTCTTTGTGTCAGGTGCTCAGCTGAGTTATCGATAGGCCTCCCGTAGATAATTCGCATCAGACACTCGTCTGGCTATAACAACTGCCAACTATTCCCTTTATTATATATATGAACAGAAGTTCCATGTGCAACGTTTCTTTCCTTGAACATAATACCACGAATCTATTCCCAACTGACTATCACGCGTTTGTTTTCAAATCTAATGCAAACAAATTCTTGTTAAGCCCCCTTCTTAAATAATTAAATTCAGCCTAGTTTTGACCGTCGTTACCAATGATCGTAATGTTGTTTCGCCGTCTACCTGGTAAACTTGTTAACCCTTATCCTCGAGTGGCCTTTGAGACTTAGTAAACGGTTACTCGTAAGTAAAAATAACATAATAAATGACTAGATACGAGAACTGTTGCCGAAAGTTACAGCCTCCTTCCTCAGCTGTTTCGAGCTGACAGCTGTTTAAGTTGCACTTGTAAAGCTCCCACTTACCATCGCAAGTTTTCCAAGAAATGCACTTAGCAATAAACCCTGATAATATGCGAAGAGATGCACTTGTCAAGAGCCTAACTCTTTTTTTATGCTGAGTTTTCACAGGTGAATTCTGAAGAGAAAATAAAAAGCCCTGAGAAAATTATTTATATTATACGACTGAGTGCTAATGTGAAACAGACGCTGTGTTACAATTTAAACGCCACTCGCGAAGCGACCTCTTCTATCAGTTGGCTACGCAAGCGACCTCTTTTATCGGTTGGCTTCGTAAGCGGCCTCTTCTGTCGGTTTAGATGATGGAGAAGAAGAGACAGCTCTGCCGATGACATCAAACAACAATTAAAAATCTTGGCTAATTAAAAATGAGACATTTTGTAGAATAATTGTTTCTTTTTATATGTATATATGTAGGCGTCACACACACACACACACACACGTATATATATATATATATATATATATATATATATATATATATATATATATATATATATGTATATATATATATATAAATATTTACAAGGTGATCACCACTTATAAAGGCCAGGAAGCCATTCGCGGATAAGGGTTATTGCGTGTACAGTACGTTAGTATTGAGATTTAATAAAGTGTCTTACTCAAGAGGGCGGTTATTCAGGAATTTGTTTATATTGGACTTAAAGACATCCAACTTGTAGTCAGGTGGGAAACAGGCAAACGGAACAGTTCCACAGTCGTGCACTTCTTAGAAAGAAGCTTTGTTCATGGAATCTACGTTTTGATTTTAGCACAGATAAAGTGTGGGGGAAATTTTTGACGGTGGTTTCAGCTAGACGGGTACTGAGTGAGATTTAAGAACGGTATGATCCCGTTGACAGACTGATTAATGTTAGATTACCGAAGTTAAGCAAGGTTGAGTCTGGTCAATACAGAATGTGTGACCATTCAGGAATACCAGGTGCTATATGGGCTCTACGCTAATTTCGGTATTGTTTACAGTTGTCTTGGCCTTCTCTTCGCCACCGAAATCGAGCAGTGTTGATTTAAGAGAGGTATTACTGTGTCTTGTTACACAGAAGAAATTCTTATCATAGGAGGAGGGGAGAGTGATTTGTACCTACAAGTATTTACGCATGCGCAGTGTATATCATGTACTTATTTAAGTTTTTAGAAGTAATTTTGAACCTTTCTCTTATTTTTTTATTTGTCGATTTTTTCCTTGAAAAACATTCATATTTTTAGTAAATTTTTACTTGGTTTCCACCTTGGCATTTTTCTTTAAAATAGCGACTTCATAGGTTCTTGTGTGTGCTGAAAAAGAATATCGCATTTAAATTTTTTTTTTAAATAAGGAGCTTTCGTGATATTAAGTAATGTAATTCTTTATGTTATAAATGGTGATCATTATTGTACGCGCAAGTGCACATATTTTTTTCTGGCAAAAATATAAGCGCTCTTGCGCATACAACAATGGCTATAACTAGCCATATAACAATTTGCTAAGGAGTCGTAATCCAGAGAAATTAGTTGAATAATTTGTAAACGACAAAACAGATTTTTTTCTATTTTATCTCATTCTCTCGGATTTACATTGTTTGATTCGTTTACAAGCGGAATATGGTGAGGCAATGTTACTGAGCCTATTTTCTAAAATATATAATCCATAATTCATATTGATATAGCAATGTTTATAAAATGGATGTGGTAAAGTTACTAAGCCTGATTCTTAAAATAAAGTGTATCACAAAAGTGAATACACCCCTCACATTACTTCAAATATTTAATATATCTCTTCATGGGACAACACTGAAAAAAAAATTATTTTTGACACAATGAAAAGTAGTCTGTCAGCAGCATATATAATAGAGTTAATTTATTTTCCCCTCAAAATAACTCAACATATAGCCATTAAAAGCTAAATCACTGGCAACAAAAGTGAGTACGAAAAATTTTCAATATTAACATACAACATGTCAACTCTCAAAGTTTTATGTTGCCACCATCATTATCCAAAACTACCTTTACTCTCCTGGGCATAGAGTTTACCAGAGCTTCACAGGTAGCCACTAAAATGTTCTTTCACTCTTCAATTACGACGTTGCGGAAATGGCGAATATTTGAAACTCTGCACACTTCCATCTTCTGCCTAAAGATGCCCAAAAGATGTTCTATTAGGTTCAAGTCTGGAGACATGCTTGGCAAGACCATCACGTTTACCCTCAGCCTCTTCAGTAAAGCAGTGGTTGTCTTGGATGTGTGTTTTGGGTCATTGTCATGCTGGAACACTGTTCTGCCCCCAGTTTCTGAAGGGAGGGGATCATGCTGCAGTATTTAACAGTACATGTTGGAGTTTATGTTTCCCTCAATGAAATGTAACTCTCCAATACCTACAGCACTCATGCAGCCCCAGACCATGACATTCCTACCACCGTGCTTGACTGTAGGCATTACACACTTATCTTTGTTCTCCTCACCTGATCGCCGCCACACATGCTTAAGGTCATCAAAATCAAACAAATTAAATTTCATCTCATCAGATCATAGGACATGGCTTTGTCGAGATGTCTTCAGCAAACTGTTTGCAGGCTTCCTTGCGTGTTGCCTTCCGAAGACGCTTCCTCACGGGGTGACAGCCATGCAAACCAATTTGTATATATTCCATAATTTATAATGATACGGTAACGTTTACAAAAAATGTGGTTATGTTACTAAGCCAGTTTCCTAAAATATATATTCTATAATTCATAATAATACAGCAACGTTTATAAAACAAATATAGTAATGTTACAAAGCCTGTTTCCTAAAATATATAATCCATAATTCATAATGATTACTTAAATAGATAAAGATTTTACCAAGCTCAGGCAGGTTATTGGCGCTCGTTCTCGTGCATCAATACTTTTTAACAAGAAATCGTAAGTTAATACCTCGAAGTTTGATGTAGAGCAAAGCTTTTCTGTATTAAAGCGGTTTTTTTTTTGTCTAACTCATTTTGAAAGATTTTGAGAGCGAAAGGGAGTTTGGGTGGACATCGAAGTTTTCTAAAAATAAAAAAAAAATGATGTGTCAAATTTACTATACGAGTTACCGAGAATATGTATTCCAAAATATCATAACAAACGATTCATCAAAAGAAAATGTGTCAATTTTACTCACTGTGTTGCTTAAAATACAAATGCCTAAATTATAATGATCTGTCCATTAGTTTAGGAGATTATCGTGAACACACACACACATACATACGCATGCGCATGCACACATACATATACATACTCATTAGGTTAATCTAGTTCGGGCCCTCTGGAAAGATGTTTAGATATTTTACATCTAAATTTCGCTTACATTCAGCAGTTGCTGTAGAGGCGTTTACTGTCAGCTAGACGACCCCGACTTTAAAAACTAGCTTGCCTTACCGCGCTGATGAGCTTTAAATAGCGGAATCATACAGTTTATAGATGATTATTGCAGTAATTGTTCTTACAGTTTGGAATCTCGCCAAAGTTGATCCACTCCACGCTGATAAGTTATATGGCGGTGAAACACGATACAATTATGTTTTATAAATAAAAATATAGACGCTCCCCATATATAAAGCGACACACAATGTAAGAGAAATCACTTCTTCACCATCGAGATCTAAATTCGACACAAAAATTGAATATATATAGTCATCATACAGTACTATTTCGCTGTTTCACAACTTATCAGTGCGGCTAGACAGGCAACTGCCGCAAGCCAGAATCGAAACCCAACCGGCCAGTCAAGGGTTCTCACCATTATGTTATACGGCTGCTGTGTACGGGTAATGAATTAACGATATTTTGACATCATCCAAATGTCTCCGCTCGATTTGTTTACACAAAGAGCGTCGCTTAATACGCTAATGGTAGTTTGTATGTCACTTCTCTCTGTCATATATATATATATATATATATATATATATATATATATATATATATATATATATATATAAGGGCATTGCCAATGCTGCTGCAAAGAAGTTGGGCTGTATTTACCATTCTAGAAATGTTCTTATATCGTAAAGTATCCTATGTTTTTTACAAGGTCACAATTCGGCCATACATAGAGTATTGTTGCAACTTCTAGGCTGGTGTATCAACTAATAATCTCTTACTTTTAGACAGGGTTCGGAAAAGAGAGTTCAAATATAATAGGTCCCATACTATCAGCCAAGCTCCAACGTCTGTCCCACTGCCGCAGTGTTACCTGCGCTTATTTTACCAGTGCATTAATAATGATTATTTTTTAACGCGCTGCTGTCGTATAAAAGAACAACTTTGAAAGCTTTTTACTGGCGACCCTCCACCTTTAATAACATCTGATGGGTTTGCCCACTTCCTATCACCGGAGGCGATAAACGGACTTCAACTAGACACAGAAAAAAGTACGTCGGTCATAAAAAACTCTCAAAAGTTAACATCTTTCCTCCGTCTCCTTTCAGATAGCCGCCTGCAGGTGGCGATTCAGGGGTCGTAAAAAAAAAACAGGGAAATGGTGACTTGTTTGCACCTCGAAGAAATAAATCAAAACGCCATGATATGCGTGGAATATTTGCTCTTTATAGGTTTTGGATTCTGACATGGGTGGTCTTTTACGACCTGCTTATCAATTTAAGGTACTTTTAGTAATAATACACAACAACAGCAGGGGGATGATGTTGGGTAAGTGATCAACGAAACGGACATACAACCTGAGTGTGCCAAGTTCGAATCCAGTTCGTTCCACTGCAACCGTTTAACTCAGCGATGTTGGCAACCTTCACGTGGACTATCCCGTTAGTAGTTTTTAAAGAACTCTAGCTGGAAAGATATCAGAGGAAACGAATGCCAACAATAAAATGAATGAATGATACCCAACAGCAGCAGCAACAACAACAACAACAACAATAATGATAATTAGTGTAGGCACCGCCAAAACTGGGGGGGGGGGCAGGTCAGTACTTTTTGACGGACCGTCTTTTTAAAAATCTACCAAAAATCAGGTAATTATCCGATCAATACGAAATTTTCAGCGATTATTAAGAGAAGAATGAACTTTATAACAGTGTACTTAATTTTCATAAACGATATTTATATATATATTTTTTTTTTTGCTTACAACCCCCCCCTTGTTTTGAAGTGGGAACAAATATGCTTAAAATAATCATCTGAAACTGAACAAAACATATTGTGTTGTTGTAAGGGACAGAATTATAGATTAAAAAAAAAAAACTTGTTTGCATACCTTATTTTGACGTCTGAATATCAGAACTTCGATTGTGTTTAATTATCCCGCTTTTGAGTTTTGAAGTGTGAAATTCGGTGAATATGTTAAGTAAAATAATTAATTTCAGTTAAGCAAAACAAAAAAAAATGGGTAATATTTGTCCGAAAAAAGCCATTTTAAAATTTTTGATAAATAAATTCACAATTGTTTTTTAGCGAGCCGAATAATGCATGACCATTATTAAACAGGGCATGCTTTGAATAATCGATACAAAAAAAAATTCGATAAATATTGTGCCCTTTGTGTTAAAAATAGCATCATTTTTTTCGATCCCGTTTGAAAACGTTTGCCGCCTTTCGAATACGGTGGACCAAATGCGCTGAAATAATTTTTTTTTATTCTGCTTTAAATTGCCCCCCCCCATTTTGGGGAGCCTGGCCCCCACACACATACACATTAAAAACCAAACTCATACAAATGGTCACCCATCTGGTACTGGCCAGCCTCAGCTTAATGATACATTGAAATTTTCGTCACTGAAAAATAAGTTTTTTTGGCCTGGTTGGTCTTCCATAGTTTTCTCCTTATCAAACGCAAACGTAAACAGAGTCGATCTAGACTCTACATCGACGCGAAATATCTGGTTACCTATATGAATAAGTGGAATTATTTGAAATTCAGGTACTTATATTATAATATTTTTTCATATTCTCTTAGAAAATCATCCTAAATCTTAGTTAGACAATAAATAAATAAATTAATTATTTCAAAAAGCTTTTTTTTTAAATATTTAAGTACGTTTTTTGTGCAAAACAAAAAATGTCAATTGTTAACTTTTGGGGAAAATTTAACATTTAAAATTTAATTAAAAATAGTGGAAAAAGTTTTACATTATTCTGTTTTCTATATGATAAAATTCAGGGTTTTATCTTTCCGGAAAAAAAAAGTTACTCAGAAATAATGGATTTTAATAAATGTAATTTAGTTTTAAAAACAACAACAACTTGATTTTGCGGCCATTTTTGGCGGTGCCTATAATAGTGGGACCCGTCGAAATTCCACGGTGCTTACCTCATTAATCTTTATAATTCACAGTTGATAATAATAATAATAATAATAATAATAATAATAATAATAATAATAATTATTATTATTATTATTAGTATTATTATTATTATTATTATTATTATTATTATTATTATTATTATTATTATTATTATTATTTTGAAGTAATAAATGTTTGTCAGGGTTAATACTACTAATTAAAAAGTACTCTTCCGTCTCTTCTGAAATAATTTTTTTGTTTGTTTTTTTTTACTAGCGGGGACACGCGACGTTGCTCGGGAATGAATGAGAATCAAGGAATATTTGATCCTCTCATACTTTATTGTCATCAAAATCGGTAAAACCACTCACTTTTTTAATTCTCCCCGCATTTACTTAGTCCATAATACATTGTAGTCTACATTGCACTGTAGAGAACTTACTGTTGATTTTATAAAATTATTTTTATATATAATGGTTTGAATTAAAGTTTAAAGGTCAAGTATTAGTCTTCAATTGTGTTCTAAACAGAAACATACATTTCGAACGCACCCCTTTTATATCAAAGGAGCTTCTGTTGATTTTATATGCTTGGCATTGTAGGTTGCGCAGTGATAATGACTTGAATTTAAGTTTAAATGCAAAGTATCATGGTTCAATTGTGCTCTAAACAGAAGTATTGATTTCGAACGCGCCTCTGTGATATCAAAAAATCTACTGTTGATTTTATCTGGCATGCCTTTCTGCTTGCGTGGTAATAAAACCTCTCAAATGGACTTGTGATGTTAGGCTGTATAAGGCGTTAACAAAATCGATTGTTCCTTCGTTAATCGGATTTTTTTTCTATTATCGATTAACGATACCTATTGAAAACATTCCGATACAAAACCTATCTAAAGACACTGTGAGGCATATAAAGTACATTTATGTGAAAGTTTTAAAAAAAATCGGCTCAGCCGTTTCGGAGTTGGCAGGAAACATACACACACACAGAGAAAAAATTTTATATTATAGTAGAAATTGTAGCAACGTCATTTTTCTTATGACAATATTATTCTGTCGTAAAAACAATTGCCAGCTAAATATTTTTCAAATCAATAAAACGAATGTCACTTTTTGTGATGTATTTTTCGTACTGTTTTACTTGATAGAGTGACATGATTTGATTTTGTAATCGGAAATTTTAATGCCAGTTGAAAAGTCGGGCGGACTGATTAATCACTAAACACTTTCTATGATAATTAGACACTGACATTGCATTTTTAAATGTGTATAAGGACTATGTAAAATATGAACTGATTTACCGAATATGTTTAATACAACTCTTACTACTACTACTACTACTACTACTACTACTACTACTAATAATAATAATAATAATAATAATAATAATAATAATAATAATAAAAAGAAGAAAGAGAAGAAGAATAGTATTATTATTGTTTATTATTATTATTGTTTATTATTATTATTATTATTGCTATTAATAATAATAATAATAATAATAATAATAATAATAATAATAATAATAATAATAATAATAATAAACGGGCACCACACCAAATATTCAGCGTCAAGAAAGATGGAAAGACCGAGATGAGAAAGCATTAGCCAGACCTCTGCTGATTGAGTGCAACGAGGACTGGAACCTTGAAGAGGCTTATTGCCACTAAAATTCCAGCGAAGACTAATGGTCGCAGACAACGAGAAATCAATAGTAAGCGGCTGTTGCGATAACGCAAATTCTTTTGCAAAGGTTATCGAACTAGATGGTGAGTACTGGCAGCTTGGGAGGGGGGACTCGTTGTCACTGAGACTCCAGTGAACAACACAAGTTGTTCTCAAAAAGCAGTATTTGATGATGGCTTGTGTGACTACTCCTAGTGAGTAACTAATAATAATAATAATAATAAAAATAATAATAATAATAACAAGAAGAAGAAGAAGAAGAAGAAGAAGAGCAAAAAGTTGGAAAGTACTAGGGGCGTCTAGGCAAATATGGGGAAAAGGCGAGCGATCAAAATCAGAAGCGTAGGCTATACAACGGATAGTAATACTGAAACAACTGAAATCTTAATGAAAACTCATCCTTATTGATTATAAACAACGAACATTATCCAGACACATAGGCGTTGCAATAGAAACATGGAATGTAACAGCACATGAGACTGGGGAAACTAAAACTGTCAGAAATCTTATAAACTACTTCCTTAATTAAAGAAAGGCTTCAATCTCCACTGAGATAACACAAACTGCTCAGAAAATTTAATGCCAGATACAGAAGAAAGCTTAAACTAATTGATCAGCTCGACCATCTCCCATTTATCATGACAACGTCTTTCTTTCTAAGCACTCTTGTGACAAACTTCTCGCAAATCTTCCGGATCTTGGGTCCTCCTCAAAGAATTGTGTGTACACACTGACATCAAACTGTGCACTTATTGTCTCTATAGACACACGACGGTCCTTATCCATGAAATTCTTTATCTGGCCAATCAACTTGTGTTCTGAGTTCTTTACTTCTCCCAAACCTCTCAGCGTCTCATCACAGACTCCCTGCCTTCCTTGAATCTCTTATATCACTCAAAGGATTATCCTCGATTCGAGCAAGATAGTCTAAAAGTAGACTGAAGCATTTCATACGTTCCTGTGACATTTATCCCATGTTTAAAGCAGAATTTTATTGCATATCGTCCTTCTAAATTGTCCTCACGTCCCGATTGCATTTTTAAAATTCGCCCGCTGTCAGCATTAGGCTTTAGTAGGGTCTATTCCAATTCCTGCTGTAACTGTTCATTTGAATCTGAAATCATAAAGTTCCATAAGAGTTATGGCAATAACATACTGAATTTACAAACGTCTATGACGATTTTAAATGCCTGTACAAAAAGAAAGTCTGGAAACTTATCGAAGGCACCTTGTACATCGCCCAAAACATAGCAGAAAAGATCATCGCAGAAAAAGACATCACCAAAATAAACAAGATGGAGATTAATTAAACTGGAAACAAAAACATAAGGAGAAAAAAATGGAAGGCGACACACGTACGTGGATGGTTCATAAGACTAATTAGATGAGAAACGGAAGCGAGAGATATAACCACGTGCCTATCGACAAGAATAGTCGACTCAAACGATGTTTCTTGTTTGTTTGTTTTTCTTTCAGTTTCTATTCTTGTTCTACGGTGTTGTTGTCTCTCACACATCGGTGACTGCCAAGGAAGTGAATACTAGTTCACAAGTATGAAAAATAAAACAACTCAAAACACAAACTTGAGGAAAACAAAAGACTTCAACACATTCTGCATATATCGGTTTGGCGTGTGTGACACAATCGCGGGAAACAACATTATAGTCTCTAAGACCTACATCTACACTTTCTGTCGAGATCATGTTCGTAAATTGACATCAGCTCATCTCGATTTGCTCCCAGCCACAACCTGCGTTTAACTGTACCAATTCAGGAAACTCTTTAATTACCGCAAAACAAGAATGTCCGTAAAATGTCCCTAAATGACGTAAGCTTTCGCGAAACTGCCACTCCTAACACTGTTTGTAAACTAACTCTAAATATAATGAGTTCTGTTGTTTGATCTTTTATCCTCGTTACTGCTACGTCTTGATTAACAATACTATTTCAGTTCTCTTTGTGTGCCTTGGTGAGTACTTTACACTCTGTCGTCTTTCCACCAAACACTGCTCTTTATACATTTGTTCAGTTGATAAACTTAGTTCGTCTTTTTTTATTATAGTTTATACTTTTTTTAATTCTCAACAGTTTTGGGGAAGCGTAGCCAGTATGACACTGATATTTACATTGGACAAATACAATACGAATCAACTAAATTAATGCCCCAAAGTAGACAAAATCTAAGAACATACTACATGTAGATTCTCTGGTCAAAGAGACGAAACGGTAAATCATATAAGTGAACCGAACTTAGAATTGTGGAAGCGTATGTACACTGAACACGCAGACACATGTTACAAGCACAACCCAGAGACAAATTGAAATCTCAGAATAATCTGGAAGATGAAGATATAAACAGTAAAATGCTTCCAAAGCTGAGGCGCAGTATGATATCATCACTAATTACAAGCTTATCATAATTATAATATTATATTATCCCTAACTGGAAAAGAAAAGAAAAACTGTCAAATCGCAGATTTTGCTATCCCAGCAGTTCACATAGTAAATCCCAATGAGGCAGAACAAAATAAAACAAATACATGGAATTTTTCACAAATCTGTAAAGAAATAGTTGATGTAGAAAAGCACGATAATATCAATACTTGTGAAAACATTATGAACAAAGTTGAAAAGGGATTATATAAAAAGATTGAAGAGATTGGAATCCAAAGGAAAATTGAAACGATACGATGCACATTAATGACAGAGAAACGAAACGTCTTTCAAGAAATATGATATACTGGAAAATGTAAATGTAAAAGTTTTCTAATCTAGTAGAGGGTGTTAAACTTATTTGCAGAAGATTTGTCAACATCCTCAATGTATTATTTCAGCTCGTGTTGACTGAGAATATCAATCCAAAGAGTTTGAACGTTAGAGTCTAGGAAAGATTATTATTAGACATAACAGTTTCTACTTGGGAGGAAACCTATAAGCAGACACCCTCTTCCCTGATCCACGGAAAAAGAACCCTCAGTGGCATCAGCATAAATGGTCGTGAAGTGTCCAGGATGGTGGAACGATCGATAAGATAGAGAGCTCCATCTAAACCTTCATTTATGATACTAGAATTCAAAGAAACACAGCTCTTGTTAACAACCGGAAGTTTATGATAATCAGTCATTGCGAGAACACAAAATAATTTGCAATGGTGATCAAAAGAAACGGAGAGTATTAGAAATCTGGTAAACCTGTTTTCACTCAGATCTCAGGGAAAACCATGTTTTCTATTTTTTTTTTTTTTTTTTTTTTGCCAATAAGGGTGCACTGGTATTGACAGGTTTGAGAAATCCTAGTGAGTAAGCAATAGTGTTTTTAGTAGTAATAATACAGAAAATATTCCTTCGGATGACTTCTTGAAACAAAAATATGAATTATTGTTTAAACGCTGATGAAAAAAGGTAGTGATAAATTAACGAATGAAGATCATACGAAAATCCTGATTACATGTTTTAAAGAGGTTGTTACATTTTACTAATGAGTAAATTATGTTTATGACTGAGGTAATTCAATAAGACCGAAAAAAAACAATCCCTATACATTGATTTATTATGTCTGCATCCCCTCTTTCTGTCTCTTGCTCTATCTTACACACACACACACACACACACACACACATATATATATATATATATATATATATTTATATATATATATATATAGTGAGAGAGAGATAGACAGACAGAAAGACAGACAGACAGACAGAAAGACAGAAACTGGGATAAATTGATAAATAGTAAGAAACAGATATATAGATAGAGAAAAACAGACAGGTAGATAGATAGATAGATAGATAGATAGATAGATAGATAGATAGATAGATAGATAGAAAGAACAGACGCCATTAAGTACATGAACAATGTAACAAAGAAGTGAAAAAGGAAGAACATAATATGAACGGAAGAAACAAAAACGAGATAGATAGATAGATAGATAGATAGATAGATAGATAGATAGTGGTTGGTTGGTTGGTTGGTTGGTTAGTTGTTTTTTTTTACGGCATATCAACACTTTTCAGATTATTTAATACCAAATCCAGTGATTTTGAAGATTTTTTTTAATAGAATGTTTTTTTTTTTAATCGGTTTCTATTTAACCCATAGTTGGGACCCTAACAGGTACTACCACTCCGGGTCAGAGTGGACCTGAGAGCAATGATAATTAAGGGGTGTCTCCACACTACCCAAAGCCCGCAAGCTGGAGCCTCATCATCAGATATAGTTTAAGGAGATAGATAGATAGATAGATAGATAGATAAATAGATAGATAATACGAATTAGACAGATAATACGAATTAGACAATATTGATAGATAGATAGATAGATAGATAGATAGATAGATAGATAGCCAGCAAGCCAGGGAGCAGAAAAGGACATAAAGTAACGAGGAAATATTGAAATAAAGCAAAAAAGAAAGAGAAAAAAGGAATGATACATAAAAGAACAATCGGGAAAGTGACAACGCGTAACACATTAAACGTTTATACGAATGACATGAATGACCCAACCAAGATCAAAGAAGGAGATTCCGTGTGACTTTTTTTTGCCATGTCATTTACGTTGGCGCCAACTATGATTAATGTTAGATTCGGAATCTTTTTACGCAAGTTAAAGTGAAGGATCCCATAGCGTGGAATTGGTATATAAACAAAATGGAACGAACCTGATGAGTGTCAGATGAAGGGTGTTAAATCAATGGAAGGAACTGTTGTTGCGAAGTGAGTGTAATAACTAATGAGGCGGAGATGCAAATCTTTTATAATTTTTTTTTCATTTTGTTTAAAGTATCATTCCATGGGTTCATTTGGGGTGGTCGTTTGCAATTTACGTTAACTGTCCGGGGTTTTTGTTTGTTTTTTTTTTTGTTTTTTTTGTTTTTTTAGGGGGGGGCAGCAAAGTAGAAGAAGAAAAAGAAGAATTCTATGTCTTCTAGTTTTCGTATTATTTGGATTCTTCGGACTACTGTTCTCATGGTCTCGATGTATCCTCCGGCATTCTTAAGGTGTATCTTGTCGAACTCGGGAATCTGGACGGAATTTCGAACGAAACACTTTATTTACTCCACGGGAGCAGCATGTTCTCATTCCGTCAGCGATGATTGGATAAGAGTCCTAAGTAATTCGCAATTGTATTTCTCGGTCGCCCACACTGAGAATTGAAACTTCAACCTTCAGGAGAATATTACTTATACAATTGATCCCCTTCCTAAAGTCCAGCAGTTTCTCACTATAGCAGAAGCGGTTTCAACGTAATAGTGTCATAGTTACCTGGTTAACAAATGTAAATCAAGGAGAAGGAATCATCAAGATCCGTCGTATTTTGGTCGCCTTTGCGTCCGCGTGTGGAAAGCAAAGTCATATTAGGTGGGATACGCAAATCAATTTAGTTGAAGTGGCAAGACTGCTTCTCCCCTATTTCTTTGTGTGCGTTTCAGCTAAACCTTCCCTGACTTCGCATGCAACCGTTGAGCCTTGCTGTTCTCGGCGTCGCTGGTAAAGCCTGCAATCCTGTAGATTAATGAATGACTGCGATCAACGAAGAGGACTTAATGTAGATTAAGGCAATCATGAGGAACAATCTTTATGAGTTGTATGCAGAAGTTCAACTTGCTTAACAACCTCAACAAGGATACACGATTGCTTGGTTTAGTCTACGGAGTATATTCATTTACCTCCTTTGGGGAAAGTTAGACACAAGATCAGGTGAATTTTGGAAAGGCCAGCGTACTAAACAAAGTGCTCTACAAAATTGACTTATCGGTACTCCCCGGTTAGGGCGTCTAAGGTGATAAGTAACAAATTAAAAACTTCTCAGACAAAAGGTAAAGACTGAGAGTGGACTCTCTCTTATGCGTGTGTGTGTGTGTGTGTGTGTGTGTGTGTGTCTGTGGAGAGAGAGAGAAAGAGAGAAAGAGAAAAGGTAAAAATTAAGTTTACAAGCCAAAAGCTTCTGTAAACTTAAAGCGGATATAAATATTAATATTTATATAGTAATCCAGACCAAATAAAAAAGCTCAATAAAACCAAGATAGGAAATAGAGCTTGTTATAGAAGAAATTCATTTAAGACTGTAAATTATATTATATATATTAGAGGATATGGAGTGGTTAAGTGTTTTCAAGACGAAATGATCGAATGATTCAATATTTCCATAAGAAGAATTCCATTTTATACTGTTGAATAACAGATCCAAATTAAAAATCCAAAATGTGTGTAAATAATCCAAAATGTCTGTAGAAAAATCTGTTTGCAAGACGTCGCGAAATAAAGATTATTTAGAATCTTCAAAGTTTTTTTTTCACTTAGGGAAATTGAACCGGCATAACACAACTTCCATCGCTGTTTACACGGTTTTGAAAATACTTTAACCGCTTTCCATCTGGATTTTTAATCTTTGATTTTGAATTCATCTTTATTTTTCCTTTCTCTTCCCCATTTCATAAACTCTTCGCATTATCATTTTCTTTTTTGCATTCATGACCAATTATCTTATTCTGTTGTTTCAATTAATGCCACTACCAGCAAATTCATAGCGCCGCTATAATATCCATCTGGTAATATTTTCCTCTGATGAATAGAACGCATTTCTGTGAAATTCAGAGGATTAAGGAAAATTGTATACTTCTTATTGGAGTATCCTGAGGAACAATAAATTCATGTAAAATATAATTTAGTCTTAAATTGTGTTCACACACACACACACACACACACACACACACACACACACACACACACATATATATATATAAATATATATATATATATATACACACACATATATATGTGTACTTTTGCTAGTATATATATATATATATATATATATATACTAGCAAAAGTATCCGTCGTTGACTGGGTTCAAAAAGAGCCAACAGAAAATGAACTCTGATTAATGAAAGTATGATAGTTATGAAAAGGAAGGGTTGTAAAGAGATAGTTTTGAATTTGGGGGTATCAAAATCAAAGCAAAATATGATGAAAGTAACAATAAAATAGATACACCCCATAATTTATTATACCATACCTGTTCACACTGAAACACTTATCACAATATTCTGTGGATCTATATTAAAAAACGTTGTTAAACTTTGTGACATATTTCCATTCTATGGAGGTCAGGCGCGAACGAACACTCCATAATTTTATTATACCATATTTCTTCAAACTGAAACATAATTATCAAAGTATATTTACGCAGATAGATATGAACGGTCTTTATTAAAGTTTGTGCCTATTTCCATTCTATGGAGGCCAGGCGCGAACGCAGACCCCACAATTTCATTATACCATCCCTATTTTAGTTAAAATATACTTATCAAAGTATCAATATGTACATATATATCAAAAACACTTGTAAACACTTGTAAACGTTTTTTATTTAATTTTTAATTTTTTTATTTCCATACTTTGTGGACCAGGCGCGTACGCAGACCCCGCGTTTTAATGAATCATCATTATGCCAGATCAAACATTCCTGTGTCTCGATACATCTTCTATCATTATATGTGATCAGTTTTCTATAATAGTCAACTATATAAGAGCCTATTCGTGACCAGACACACACACACAGACGTTCAGCTTTATATTATACTAGCGGGGGTAATCAAAACATAAGAATAAGCGAAGTAAATATTTTTAAATATTAAATATTAAAATGTTAGACCTTTAAAAAATTAAAGATTAAAAAAAAACTAACGTAAGGCAAATGAACGATGTTAAATGTAAAAATAGGAAAAACAAAAAAAAAGAAAGCGCGAATGTGATGGAAAAAGAAAACAGATAAACGAACGTTACAACTTCTTTAAAAAATCTGAAAAATAACCCCCCCCCAAAAAAAAAAACACGTGAAAAATGGCTTAAATAACTCTGTTTCAATATTAAATTTTTAAAAATCGAAAAAAAAAAGCATCTCGCACCACGATTCGAACCCAAAACCTTTATATATTGAGGGCATCCTCTAAGCAACTGAGCTAAGACGGCGTCGACGAAACGGTTTTTTAAATATTAAAGCTAAATCATGTTCCGACGTCATTTGCGCATGCGTAGAAGCGAACTTCTCATGAGAGGACGGTTTTTGCTGACCCCTCTCTGTAGAAAACTGATGATTTTAGGGTGAAGGAATTAATGTTTTTGGCCAATTTTTCAATATTTGTCGGCCGAAGCATCTGGCTTTAAAATGATATCAATCTCGTGAAAATCCGAGACCCGTGTAAAAAGTTCTTGCGAGACATACAAACACACGTACAAACATACATACAAACATACATACATACATTTTCGCTTATATATATATATATGTGTGTGTGTGTGTGTGTATGTGTGCTTACATACATATATATATATATATATAATTTTATTCCTTCGTAATAATATAACATTGTTGAGCAATTTATGTTAAAACATTAGTGTTCCATAAAACGGTCTTTACCAAAGTTGAACGCCGCCACAATATCACACTCAGAAAAATAGAAACAGGAAGATGGAAATATAGAGAAGAGAAAGCACTAACCAGACCTCAATTAGATGAGTAAGAGGAGAACTTGGACTTTGGAAAGGCTTATTACCATCCGAATTCCAGTAAAGACCAATAGTCATTGCCAGCGAGAAGTCAATAGCAAGCGTATGTTGTGCAAATGCCAATTTATTTGCAAAGGTTATCAAAAGAGGCAGAGAATACTGGAAATCTGGGAAGGCTTGTCAACTAGATTCCAGGGAACACCATCGATTGTTATCAGTGAACAATTTCTGGTGATCATCTGTGTGACTACCAGGATCTTCAGCTAGGATATCAAAATGGAATTTGGAATGGAAAAGTGCGCATTACTAGTTAAAAGAAAGGGAAAACTGGAAACGACAGAAGGCATGGAACTACTCAATCAAACGAAGATGAGGGCACTAAGGGAACAAGGCGATTATAAATACTTGGGAATTCTGGAAGCGGACACCATCAGAGCAACAGAAATGAAAGAGAGAATTAGAAAGGAATACCTCAGGAAAACAAGAAAACGCCTGGAAACGAAATTATATAGCGGAAACCTAATAAAAGGTATAAATACATGGGCAGTATCAATAGTAAGATACTCTGGACCATTTATAGGGTGGACAAAAGAAGAACTGAGGCAGCTCGATTGGAAGACCAAGAAACTCATGACCATGCACAGCGCACTACTACTATTGATAGACTCTACGTGAAAAGGAAAGACGGTGGGAGAGGACTGGTCTGCATAGAAGACTGTGCTAATGACACAAAAAAAAGACCTAGAAAAATACATATACTGAAAGGATGAATATGGCAGCTAGAAACACTGAAAAAAAAAATTAAACCGGAAAACAGAGACAAATGACAAAACAAGAAAAGAAAAATGAGAAGAGAAACAACTACATGGAAGATTCATAAGAATGACAAAAGATAAGAATAACGAAAACATGGACATGGATACGAAAAGGACATATAAACCAAGAAACTGAATCCCTAATAACTGCAGCACAAGATAACTCAATAAGACCCAACCATATTAAAGCAAATATCGATAAAACACAAGAAAACAGCAAATGCAGACCATGTGGACAAAGAGACGAAACGATAAACCATATAGAATGTGAATGCAGCAAACTGGTCCAAAAGGAATACAAAAACAGGCATGGCTACGTGGGGAGAGCAGTACACTGGGAATTATGCAAACAACTGCATTTTTAACGTACAGACTGTTAATAGTAGCAGAGCGTAGTTCGATCTACGGACCTCTGCTACCATTAACAGATTATGAGCCCAGTCTTTGACAGTCTAAAACAATACCCCGCTATACTCTTTCTATCCTCAGAGTTAGCCCAATCTGAATCCGAGAAGCCTTCTAAATTTAGAGGATATGTGGATTTTTTAAATCTTAAAGATTATTCCTTTGTTCCTTTTAGGTAACGAAGGATTTGTTTTGCACGATTAAGGTCTTTAATTGTTGGTTTCGATAAGTTTTGAGATAGCTTTGTTACAGTGTAACATATGTCAGGCCTTGTTGCGGTCATCAAGAAGATGAGGCCTCCTACCATTTCCCTGTATTTTCGGTTATCTATGAATTTTTTTTTTTTCGGTCCCTATATTTTTTATTTATTTCCATTTCGACGGGAGTTGTACGCGGCTTACAATCTTGCATTCCGAACTTGAGCAGAATTTTTTCAATATATCGTGATTGGTTCATAGTTATAGTTTCATTTTCACAGGTAAATTTTATACCGATGAACCATGACAGTCGTCCAAGGTCGGCCATTTTAAATTTTTTATTTAATTCATTTTTAACATCTCTTAAATTGTTGTCACAGTTTGAGGCGAGTAATATATCGTCAACCCAAAAAGCCAAAATCAACAATTTATTACCTACATTTTTGGTATACATGCACGCGTCTACGGGACATTGTTTGAATTCCTGTTCTATTTAATAATTATGGAGTGTTAAATTCTAATTGTATGCACTCTGTTTTAGATTTATTTAATTTCCACACCCAATTTTTATTTTTCATTTTAAATCCCTCTGGAGGGTAAATGTAGATTTCACAGTCAATCGGAGCATTTAAATAAGCATTTTTACATCAATTTGATGTATTTTTAAATTGTATGTCGTGGCAAGTTGTAATAAGATTCTAATTGTCGTTAAATTTGTCGTTGGTGAAAATGTTGCACAATATTCCACTCCAGGAATTTGTGAGAAACCTTTCGCTACAAATCTTGCCTTAAAAGTTTCATTGACAGAAGCTGTGATTTTTTTGGAAAAAAACCCAGCGTGAATAAATTATATTTTTATCTGTTGGTCTTGCCACTATTTCGTATGTGTTATTTTCAGATAAAGCTTTCAATTCGGATACCATAGCTTGTTCCCATTCTTGGTGGTTTTGTGAATTAATCGCCTCACTATAACTTTCCGGTGCGCTGTTCTACGAATAACAGTAATCCACGGCGTTATCTTGTATCGGTTCAATTTGTAAAAAGTCTGGCCTTTTTCGCTCCCTTATTGGGTATCGACGTGTCTGGTTACTGTTTTTTTCAGAAGTACTGCAATTATTGTCATTATTAATATTTTCATTGTGATCGATCAAGATGCTAGGCAATATTTCACGTTTTTCATTCACTGGATCGCTATTTTTTAAATTTAATGTATCGTTGAATTTTACACATCTAACCCTTTTTATGGCATTTCAAGCTGCAAAGTAGATCAAATATGCCGGACTATATTTATCGTAACCTACGAAATTACCTTTTTCGCTTTTAGTATTTAGTTTACTGGTGTTTTCTATGAATGCAAAACAATCAGAGCCAAATAGATGCATTCTATTTATTTTAGGTTTTACACCGTAAAACGTTTCATACGGCGTTTTTCATAGCCTCTTATTGAACGATCTATTTATGATATATACTGCTGCCATTAAAGCGTACGTCCATAAACTATGCGCTAATTTCGATTCGATAAGTAGGCATTTTGTCATCTCAAAAAGGGTTCGCCATGCCCTTTCAGCTGTGCCATTTTGGAAGGGGGAATACGGCGCCGATTTCTCGTGTTTAATACGGTGGTTAATTAATAGAAGTTTGAAGTCTTTACTAGTAAATTCGGTCCCATTGTCTGAGCGAATACATTTTACTGAACCGTACGGGGCAACATCAGCTAAATATTTTTTGGTGGCGAAGATAGTGTCGGATTTGTGTTTTAGAAAATAAACCATAATTAAACCGGAAAAATCATCAATAAAGTTCAAAACGTACCTTAGATTGTTTCTCTCCATCGGGCTGTTTGGGCCTGCTAAGTCACAATGCACAAGTGAGAGAATTTTCGTAGCTTTTTTTCTGGCGTTCGGCTTATATCTTTTGCCATTTTCCCCTGTGTGCACACATCACAATTTGGGAGATCGTCTGAAGGTATTATTTTCATGCCTTCGACTACATTTGGTAATTTTTTAATATCAGCTGTATCGCAGTGTCCTAGAACTTTATGCCAGGTTTCCAAGTCGTGACAGGCAGTTTTTGGGGGAACCATACTTTTTAAATAATATAATCGGCCATTTTCTTTAATGTAAAATACAGTTTCATTGGGGTATGTCAATTTTGATGCATTTTGGCCAAATTGTATATTCGCGCCTTGTTTAATTGCAGCCTGCACGGAAAATATGTCTTGCTTAAATGTAGGTATGAACAGAGCATTCTTTAGAATACAGTTACAGATTTCGCCTTTATTATTTTTTAGGTACATTTTAGCATCGCCTCTTTTCAAGGCTATATCATTTATTTGACTACCGTCGGCAAGTTCGACAAAATGACTTTGAGGATTAAAGTTTGAATAAAAATTAATAAAATCAGATTCCTTGGTTATAACGTGCGCTGTAGCATCACAGTCTACAAGGAGGTTTTTACCGTTTGTGGTATTGTCAAAGTTACATGTGAATAGAAATGTATGTTCTTCCTCAAAGTTCTCAACGTTTTTTACGGAGTCCATTGTAGAGCGTTTATATCGACATTGAAAACTTTTGTGGTTCGGTCGTCCACAATTATAGCAGATAATTTTATTCTTTTCCTTGGGAAAATTACTTTTGCAGAATACGTTGCGGTGAGTTGCGTAATTTGGTGGTGTCTGCTTTCGAGAAGCATTTTTGAACTTCATAATATTGCTGGAGTTATTATTGTCCACGAGCATACGATTAGTCTCTTCGTAACTGCGCAATGCCACTTTAAATTCGCTGAAATTTAGTGGTTTGTCTTTCTGAGTTATAACAGTTGTAAACGGTTTAAAATCGGCTGGAAGTCCCTTGAGGGTCATTGATATCAACAAGCTATCGCTTATTATATCACCTGAGAGTTTTAAGGCATTGGCGGTTGTTTCTGTCCTTATGACGTAGTCGGTGATAGTTTCATCCTCGTTATGTTTCAAAGAGGTTAATTCTGTATATAGGGATATTATTTTCGGTTTCCCTTTTGATAAATAATGTTCTCGTAATATGTTCAATGCTTTCCTCTCATCATCCAGTGCGTCTCTTATAATCTATCGTCTAAACATTGAATCAGTTCTGCAAAAACAGTCGCGTTTTTTTTTTCGGGAAATTCAGGGTCGTTTGGAGTCTCTGTTGTAGATTGTATGACTTTGTGTAGTTTTCGAATCCTTAGATATCCCAGAAATTTTACCTGCCACAATTCGAATTTAGATTCCGATCCGTCAAAGAAAAAACTGTGGATGGGCGCATAACCTGTTAAGTTCTGAGACATTGTGTTGAACACAGATGGCGGCGTAGTTCAGATCAGTAACCAAGATGGCGACCAAGAATCAAATGCAGTCCGTCGCGTAGTTAACCTTTTAAGTTCTGAGATATTATGATCTGAACTACGCCGCCATCTTGATTACTGATCTGAACTACGCCGCCATCTTTGTTCAACATAATATCTCAGAACTTAAGAGGTTACCTTCGCGACGGACCGCATTTGATTCTTGGTCGCCATCTTGGATACTGATCTGAACTACGCCGCCATCTGTGTTCAACACAATGTCTCAGAACTTAACATGGTAAAAGCATAAGCCCGCAATAGTTCTCGAAAACAAGAACCACAAAATCTTATGGGACATGGACATACAGACGGACAAACCCATCCAAGCAAGAAGACCAGATGTAATAATTAACAAGAAAGAAAAATCCTGTCATATCATAGATTTTGCTGTCCCAGCTGACTACAGGGTGAGTATAAAAGAAAAAGGAGAAAGGAAGCAAATATACAGAACTAGCCAGAGAGTTAAAAGGGGTTTGGATGATGAAGAAAATCAAAATAATACCTATAATAGTAGGAGGACTAGGAACACTTCCGAAAAACTTTGAAAAAAGAATGAGAGAAATTGGAATCAGAGGAATAACTCCAAAGATACAACGACTAACGATAATGAAAACGGCTGAAATATTAAGGAAACCCATTTGAATGCGGAGAATAATACACATGAACCACATGCGTGAGCCATACAAACAGGCAAAACACGAAGAAGCGTTACAGGGAATGAAGAACACTGAAGCTGCATATCAACAAGTTCTACATCCCCATTACGCATCCCCTCCCATTGTCCCATCACCCCCCCCAAAAAAAAAATGCGATACCAAATAGCCGAGAAGGGTCAAGGAGGGTGGAAAGAACTCTGCTGGACAAGCGCAAAGAGAACTGGGACCTTGGGGAGGCTTAGGTCTACGCAAATTCCAGTATAGACCAATGGCCGCTGTCAGCGAGAAATCAATGGTGAGAGGCTGTTGCGATAACGCAAATTTATTTGCAAATGCTATCAAAGGGGGTGGAGAGTGCTGGACGTCTGGGGAGACTTGTTGTCACTCAGTTTCCAGGGAACACCACAGGCTTTTCAATCAGATCTTTGATGACGTGTGAAAGCTCCGTGTGAGCCAATAATAATAATAATAATAATAATAATAATAATAATAATAATAGGAGCGCTAGGAACGATACGGAAAACTTTTAAAAAAGAATGGGAGATATTGGAATCAGAGGGATGACTGAGAAGATACAACGGATAACAATAATGAAAACTGCAGAGACATTAAGGAAGACCCTTAAATGTGGAGACTAACATGAACTACAGAGACAAACTGGACATACAGAAACGAGTACAAATGTAAAATGCAAAGGAATATCACACGAAATCAACCGTATAATTATAAGATACAACACCCACTTTGTGCGTGTGTGTGTGTGTGTATGCGTGTGTGTGTGTGTGTGTGTGTGTCAGCATTAATTGCCCCCACCAAAAAAAAAAAACAGGAGTGCCAAGTAAGATGGAAAGACCGAGGAGAGAAAGCACTAACCAAGCCTCCGCTGGTTTAGTTCAAAGAGGACTGGGACCTTGGAGAGGGCTATTGACACGCTTATTGCCACCCAAATTCCAGTGAATACCAATTGTCGCTGTCAACGAGATATCAATGGTAAGTGGCTGTTGCGATAACACACATCTTTTGCAAAGGTTATCGAAAGAGGTGGACAGTACTGGAAATCTGGGGAGGGTTGTTGTCACTCAGACTCCAGAGAACACTGAAGGTTGTTTCCAAAAAGCAATCTTGTTGATGGCTTGTGAAGAAGAAGAAGAAGAAGAAGAATGATGATGATGATGATGATGATGATGATGATGATGATGATGATGATAATAATAATAATAATTATAATAATTATAATAATAATAATAATAATAATAATTATAATAATAATAATAATAATAATAATAATAATAATAATAATAATAATAATAATAATAATAATAATAATCCGCTTGGCAAACACTATCGGACGGCTAATTAACCCTCCTTCATACTAATTTTAGACTTAAAATTAGCGACAAAATCACGTTGAAAAAATCCTATAGTATAGGTTTTAATTTTCTACATTCCGTTTTACTGAGAATATAATGGAATATTTTTCCAAAATACAACGCAGTTTCGGTGAAAAAGTGACACCCAATCTTTATTATAATTAGATACGAGAATGTATTTATCTGTTTGGGATTTTAAAATTCGAATAAGGCGGCGTTGTCGTCGGTGTCACTACTTAAAAAAAAGATATGAGGTCAAAATGGGAGGAGGTAAACGAACATACACGATGGGAATTTTTCAGCTTGTATTTTGTATGGCGTGTGGTCTTCAGAATTTATGTCCTGGCATTAAAATGTCTTCTTCCTATAGTGGAGATATGACTGCTTCTACCTGAGTACTAAAACAGAAACCTGATTTTGTCAGGATAGAAGAAATGCCTCACATATTTCGTATACTAAGTAATGTATTCTATAATATTTCTTATACGTAGCTAAATGAATAAATGCGATTTTTTTTAATTCTTTGGCCCTATATAAGTATCAAAACGGTTTACTACTATTTAACTCAATGCTTGCATCATTCTACCGCTCCAGGCGGTATCTCACTTCTGCGCAATCCTCTACATTTATAAGAGCTAAGTATGTCCTAAGATTGATTACTGTTGCCATATATGGGGAAAGCTGCCCAGAGCTCCATTTTTCGCATTAACATGATGCAGAACTGGCTTCACAACCTAATAAGCGGTGTTATTTTCTCTTCCTAACAACCTCTTTCTCGTAGAAGAGACACCACTGTTATTTTCGTTGCATGTGGTTAACTGAGCTTCAATCTATGCCTCCCATCCTGCAAAACATTCGCAACGAATACTCGTCCATCTACAACCGCTATTAATAATTTCCTAATCTCTCTACTTGTGCCTAAAAGTAAACGCAAATTCCATGAACAAAGTTTACTTCCTAGAACTGCTCGCCTGTGGAACACAACAGCGTGGCGCTAATTTCCAGCTGACTACAATATGATCGTTTTCAAGTCCAATGTAAACAAGTTCTTGTATAGCTGTCCTCTTAATCAAATTATTTCCAATTTCCACATTACGACGTTGTCTCGCTAACCACCTTACACTCATTGACCCTTATCCTCGAGTGGTCTTCGAGTCTTGATGAATGGTGACTTCCAAGTAATATATAGCATCATTTTTTTTAAATACTGTATATATACGAACGTACGAGTATATAAACGAAACACCCAAACACAGCTTTTTGAATGTGTAATTAACATCACAATTCTTTAAACGTTTACGCAATAAATTAATATTTCATGTTATTTATGTGGATCGTTCCAAATATAAAGGCTCGTATTATTTTACTTAAAAAGCTGAAGAACTACGAAGACGGAAATGATACCATTAAAACGAGTAATCGTTTTTGCACCAGAATTGTTTTTTTTTTTTTTTTACATAGTCACCACTATTCTCAATGCACTTTGTCCAGAAATCAATGACGCATATCTGTTTCTGGCTCACACTGATGCTACACTTTGATCTTCGATAAACAGGGGTTACGTTCTTAGACAACATCAATGAAAGATGAAACTTGCAGGCTGTAAATGCATAAGTTTAGTCATCATAACAATGCAATTTGCAAATCGTGTGATCCATTCAGGCGGAAATATAATAGGAGGCACTACTTTTAGAACGCCTCATTGTATTCGTTATTTTATTGTCTTATTTTCTATACCTCTACCCCTATTTATCTTTAAAAGCTATTTGTCTGTGCGTGCGTGTGTGTGTGTGCGTGCGTTAGTTTGTTCCCTATAGATTCCGAAATGGCTGCGCCGTCTTTTTATTTTTTTTTCTTTGTTTTTTGAATTTTCCACACAAATGCTCTTCATTTGTCTGAGAGTGTTTTTAGATAGGTTTTGAATCAGAATGCCTCTGATAATTATCGAAAATTGACAATCGAAGAAATCCGATTTAAGAAGGAACATTCCGATGTTGACTCAAATACCACAAGTGCATTTAAGAAGCTTTTATGATTCACAAGCAGAACGGGGCAGCATATAAAACCAACTGTCATTGATATGACAAGGGGGCGTTCGATATGAATGTTTCTGTTTAGAGCACAACGTAAGCATGATACATAACTTTTGCAGTTTAAAATTTAACTCAAGGCATTGTATAAAAATCATTTTATAAAATCAACAGTGCATTCTCTATAGTGCAATGTAGATCACAATGCATTATGGACTGCATTACTGCGGGGTTGAATATGAAGCTACATCCCTGTACATCACTGTGAGTCCCCTGCAAGTTCAAGCAATCTTGGGCAACGTCGGGTCTGTCCACAAAGTCTGGCTACATTATGTAGCCAGACTTTTTGGAAGCATCCTGTAGATTATGTAACCAGACTTTGTGGGCACCCCATTTATATATATATATATATATATATATATATATATATATATATATATATATATATATATATATATATATATAGGGTGCCCACAAAATCTGGCTACATATTCTACAGGATGCTTCCACAAAGTCTGGCTACATAATGTAGCCAGACTTTGTGGATACACACACACAAATATATATATATATATATATATATATATATATATATATATATATATATTTGTGTGTGTGTTTCCTCGATATAAACAGTATTTAATTAAAGCCATTTAACACAAATAGAATGAATTATTAAAACTTTCTGTAGACTATTTATTAATTTCAAGGGACGTAATTTAGATTAAACTAACATTGCTGGCAGAAAAAGAAAATATGCTGACAAGAGCTAAGCGAGAAGATTTTTGGTCTAAACATTTGAAATTCTACATAAAGAGTATTCAGACATAAGGCAAGCTTTTTAGTCGGTTTGGGCCAAAGATTTGCCTGCCAAGGGGTAAAAGTTCAAAAGATTTTACCATTGCGGTCTCTAGTAACTTTGAGTTTAAACATTTGAAATTTTACATGAAGGGTATTTAGATATGCAGTAAGCTTTTTAATCAGTTTTGGGGGAAAAATTTGGCTGCCGAGATGCCAAAGTTGAAAAACTTGACCTTTGCAGAGTATATTAAAACTTCTCCGCCATATTTGGGTCTAAACACTTGAAATTTTAGATGTAGGTCACCTGAACATGAGTCAAACTTTTTACTATATATATATATATATATATATATATATATATATATATATATATATATATTATATATATATATATATATATATATATACATATGCACATAAAGTTTGGAACAGTATACAGGGCCTAGGCAAAGTTGTGCTGAACTGATAGTATATATATATATATATATATATATATATATATATATATATATATATATATGGCTATACTTGCAGGCTGCTCAGCGTCGCTCGCTCGTAAAATACGCATAAATATTATATTTTAATTCATACAGAAACTGAGACATGTGCATGCGAGTATTATGTTTTTTTCTGAACAGTTCACTTCTTGTAAGTAAAAAAAATACTCCAACTGAGATCGAAACCAAAATCAAGAGAGACAGTGAGTCAAGTACAATAACCATTAGACCAACTTGACACGCTCTTTTAAAAGTATTTTCAAACCTACTAATTCTTAACATAAGGAAGGGGTCATGTTTCACGATTGCGCATGCGCAGTCGTGAAACTGTTGGCAAACAGATAAAAATCCGATAAGCCCACGTACCATTTTCTTTCAATTTTTACCCTTGTGCAACAGATTTTCCGAATGAAAATCGATTGAAAAGTTTTCCGCGTGTTTGAATTCCATATATACTGAATTTCAAGACCGTATAGCAAAAATTCGTTGAGTATATTGGGTGTAAAATGTCCTCACACACATTCGCATTTTTATGGATATATAGATTATAATTAAATAATAGTTATTTTTTTAAACTTACCAGATAATGTTTTTAAGGCATTTAATGTTAAACTCTGAGACTTTTGGCTAATACAGGGTGACCCCCCCCAAAAAAAAAAAACGGGACTCAACTGTAATTAGGCTCCGATTCTTAGTGTTTTGTCCGAATGAAATGAAACTTTGGTCATAACTAGTTTATTTTATTCAAAACATCACTAGGGTCTTTGGCCTTTTTTTTTTTCTCTGTTCTACAGCATATGTTCTAGATATACTTTCTATGTTTGTTTTTTTTTGTGTGTGTGTGTCACCCTGTACATGTATTTATTAAAGCAAGAC
Organism: Euprymna scolopes; assembly: GCF_053919585.1. Classification (NCBI taxonomy): domain Eukaryota; kingdom Metazoa; phylum Mollusca; class Cephalopoda; order Sepiida; family Sepiolidae; genus Euprymna; species Euprymna scolopes. The sequence goes on along the minus strand of NC_136498.1, from coordinate 65,333,484 downwards.
TATTCATTGTTCCTTTTTACTTCATCTTAATTACCCTTATGAGATATTACGCTTATATAGAGGCATCAAAATATACGTCAGATCTTGTTTAAGCATGTTGGCGTTTCACAACTTTTCATTTATTAAAGGGTCGACGGAGATCTCAGTATTATGAATCCACCCTGTGATGGGTATTACTTCTAGTATATATGAAGATGTAGTTTTAACAAGATCAAATCTTAAGTGGGATAAAATGAATAATATCGGTTGAGTCAATTATCCTGTTCAATAGGTGTACTTATCTATTAATGGCTTCAAGTTCGAATAAGGCGGAGATGTCATCACGTCTTCTACTTAGAATAAAGTGGTTAAACGAACGTTGACCGTATGGAAAGGGTTAGAATTGCACGTGGTGGCGTGTGGTCTTCTACTTGTGGATTTACGATATGACACTGCTAAGATTATAAGGCATTAAGAAGACTTTTGATTAGAGAACAAACCTGGCATTGCTCAAAAGCAATAGCGTAGAATGTTTGACGTATTTTGTCATAAATATATATATATATATATATATATATATATATATATATATGCATACATATATATATATATATATATGTATATAAAGAGAGTGAGAGAGAGAAAGAGAGAGAGAATATGAAGAAATTAAAAAAAACACAAGATAAAAATATACGCTAACGTATATAGATTTATTCATTTAATCAATATCGATGTAAGATTAAATAGGAGTATACCACAAAATCTCTCTCTCTCTCTCTCTCTCTCTCTCTCTCTCTCTCTCTCTCTCTGTATATATATATATATATATATATATATATATATATATATATATATATATATATATATATACATGTGTCTGTGTTTGTGACAAAACCGCGATATTTCAAATTCGAAGATTTTATTTACCTTATTTCTTTCTTTCAGCGTGTCAAAATTTTCCATTTTTTTGCAGCATCTGTTTCGTAACGCATAAACAATCGTTTAGCTTTTTTCTTATTCATTTGTTATTGCTCTTTTATTAAATTTAAATATATACCGAGCTCCAGAAATAATATATATGGTAAATAGATTGGTATAAATAAATAATGAAATATAATTGAAAAAAAATATGTTCCCATCAACACACACACTCGCACGCATACGCACACCCACACACGCACACACACACATATTTATATATATATATATATATATATATATATATAAATTGTCTGTCTTCGTGTTTGTGTCTGTGTCTGCGTGTGTACATTTCTCTACCAAATTACTCTTTCAATTTTTAGTCTACATACAGTTGACGTAAAGGGGTACTGAGATTTGGGAAAATATTTTAATCGATTTTCGGTCTGGAATTTGGCTGTCAAAGGGTCAAAGTTCAACGATTTGACCTTTGAAACTCTATCAAACTCCTCCGTCAATTTTGGGTCTAAACACTCAAAATTTTAGATGTAAGTTACCTGGACTTGAGTCAAACTTTTTATTATATTTATGCATATGCATATAAAGATATAGACAGTGCATACGACCCGAGCAAAGCCGGGCTGAACTGCTAGTATATCTATAAAAGTGAAATTGTCTGTCTGTGTTTCTGTGTGTGTACATTTCCATAAAAAACTACCCGGTCAATTTTCGGTCTACAGACTCGGGATTTGAGATAAGGGATATTGGGATTTGAGAAGATCTTTTTAATTGGTTTTCGGCTGTAGATTTTGCTGTAAAAGAGTTAAAGTTCAACGATTCCATCTTTGAAAACTCTACCAAACTCCTCCGCCAATTTTGGGTTTAAATACTTGAAATTTTAGATGTTAGTTACTTGGACATGGATCAAAGTTTTTAATTTGATTTGAGTCTCCAAACAAAAAATTTTAAGGGGTCAAAATCCGTGGTTAAAGTTAAAAACAGTTAACCTCTGCAGTCTCTACCAAATTACTCAGCCAATTTTTGGTCTAAACATTTGAAATTTTAAATAAAGTGTATTCAAGCATAAGGCAAGCTATTTAATCGGTTTTGGGCCGAAAATTTGACAGCCAAGTTCAAAAGATTTTACTTTTGCGGTCTTTAGCAAACTATCCAGCCAGTTTTACATCTAAACATTTGAAATTTTTCATAAAGGGTATTCATTTTTAAATGTGGGTTACCTGGACATGAGTCAAACGTTTTAACATATATATATACATATGCAAATAAATATATGAACAGTACATAGGACCAGAACAAAGCCGTGCTGAACTTCTAGTGTATATATATATATATATATATATATATATATATATATATATATATATATATATATATATATATATATATATATATATTATCGTCACCCTGGCAAACAGCAGTGTGAACTACTCAACGAAAAACCAATAACAACCCACAACATATATCTACTCGCCAACTGGATGTCGACACTAAAGCTCCCCTAGGCGAACTGCATAAAATTCGCTTCTCCCGCATCCGCATTTACCCTTCCGGCCAACGTATAAAAAACGAAAATATTTTGTCAGCCACTGACACCCCTACCCGACCAAACCCATTCTTCGGCGGACGTAGGTGAAGACACCCCACGTGACAGAGGCTATCGACTTTCTAACCAATCAAAACTGAATTTGAAGCCGATTTCCAGGTCGAAATCGCTATAAAAGAGCGATGATTTCTCCATCTCCTCAGTGCGCATGTCGGAATCAGCAGCTCCACGCTTGCTTGTATGACCGCTTCAACCGTGGCTACTGAGAGTAGGCGTGCTTCAACTGATGACTTAACAGGCTGCAGTCAACTCGACAGCAGTGATACACGCACTGATATTCTCAGCGTAACTGTTACGCCCGCTCATCGGCAACAATACTACAACATTTAAAGACACCTCTCATCAACCGCCCATTTTTAGGACAACTCGGTTCTTAGATAGCTCACAAGTGCAGGCCCCGGCCTTTCTTAAGGAAAACATCCCGGACTCCCAGCCAGTATCTCAGTTACCGACCAGCCAGACGTAACCTTCTTTCAGACCCCGGGGCTACGAAGACCTACCACTACTAGCTCTTTTGAAAGACCCGATTTCAAGGAACACGTTCCGTTTCTGCAGGAGATATTTTTCTATCTATTTTTTATTTCGAGAAAATAAATTATATAAACATTTTGTACACGCCCTGGTTATGTTTAATTCACTTTTTATATTTCTTCAGTTTGCGGGGTTTATGTACTTATTAGCACATTATATATATATATATATATATATATATATATATATATATATATATATATATATATATATATATATATATATATGTATGTGTAGGGGGTGCGGTGGTGGTGGTATTCGTGATGTGTGTATGTGTACTCGTGAGAATAACAAAGTAAAGCAACGTTGATCCCGGTCACGGCCAAATGAGAATAACAAGGGATGTCTATTGGATGAAGGGGGAAAAAATGTCTTTGACAAGTACTTCAGTATAATTTGCTAATTCGTACATGTCTTGATACAACGGAACAACCGTTGAGCGGAAGTTCCATACTCAATGATTAGGGGAATGTTCATTCTTTTTATTTATTTTTTAATATGTATTTTTTAATGTACACATTACGTCCAAACTGACCCAGAAAATTATGCATCGGCAGTTTTAGATAAAAACCATAGCATTACGAAAGCGGTTTAATTTTTCATGTGCAAATTATTTTCACGATTTATGTGGACTTATAGAAAAAAAACGCCAACCGTTGACATTTTATTTAAAATAACGGGTTCTGTTTCTAATTCATTTTAAGTGGCGGCGATTGTCTGACTTGCTATTGCTTTTCCGCTTCCTTTCACTATTCGTAATGATTTCGCCAGATTGCTAGAAATGGCGAGGATTTTTATCACGTATTTTGTCTGACGTGATGGATTTTATAAAGTTAATAAATTGTCCAAAACTATTCATAGGAAAATCTTTAAGTAAATTGTTATTCATTAAAACCCCAACCGCTGACGTAACATAAATCTGATTATTTGTTTATGCAAACCAAAACTTGTTTTCCTGTATTTTCTAAAATTACATTCTTTTTGTAGTTGTTTATTATTTCAGTTGCAAATCACTTTTGCTCAATCTAATTGTTTATTTTTCTAATCATAATAATCTATCTAGCGACCCGCCGTCGCTTAAATTAATTAATAATAATAATGTTTTCACCATTGGCCCTGCCTGCCACAGTTAACATAGATACTACGCTATGATCATATCCAAAGGGTCATAAAATTACACTAAACATACAGAAGATTCAGTACTTTTTCCATGTAAATTCTGAATCGGGTCCTATCCTATGTGTTAGAACATTTAAAGAACACCCAGTTTGAAATGTAATGGTTTTTATTATGAAAACCAAATACATTAACATTTAGTAATTTTAAAAGGTTCAAGGTAAGTATCTTGGAATTTTATATAACAGTATTCAAGAATACTCGTCCAAAAAAAATTTAATTAATAAGAAACAAGAAATTTTGTATAATTGTTCGCACTTGTCGAGACATGTATTCTCCAATTTTTTACCCTGACTAATATTTCTAAAGTGTATTGACCAATAAATTCGCATACAATTAAATCATATCTAATTTTGGTAGTAAACTTTTATGTATGTATATATATATATATATACATATATATATATATATATATATATATATATATTCAAAATAAGAGATTAGAAAGAACGACCACGTGCGTATTTGTATTTTTTAATTAACAAATATTTATTTATGTATTTAAAGTTTAAAATTTTCGGCTCATGACTAGCCCTAATAAAGATTTTAAAAAAAAAAAAACAATGCAATTTTTTTTCTTGCGTGACATAAAGTCGTTCGACAAAGTTTGTTAGTTGAAGATGGTGATTGTGTATTATCAGTCTAGTGGGTAGCGCCGTTATACACCCCCCATATATATATATATATATATATATATATATATATATATATATATATATATATATATATATATATATATATATATATATATATATATATATATATAAACAAATGATTAATAAAACATGTTAAAAGACATCTTGAAAAAGAGTTAAAAACATATTTAATTTTAAAAAAGGAAGCACAAAATAAGTGGATAGTCATTAATCCGCGGAGTTTCGAAGAAATACTCTCCTTCTCATCAGAGGGCAGGCATTAGCAAAATGCGCAATTAGCAAAATATTATAAGCTCTATTTCCTTTTCGGTTTTATTGAGCTTTTACATCTGGTTGAGATAACTTTACTTATAAATATTAACTCTTTAATATTTATAATATATTTTAAGTTTATCATTTTGATTACCTTGGTAAACTTATTGTAAATTTTATTTTATTTTTATTTATATATATATATATATATATATATATATATATATATATATATATATATATATATATATATTGAATGTGAACGATAAATTGGCAGTAATTTCAATTCGCCATTTAGGTTTTTTAAAGCAGCATTATGAATCTGACATAAACATTATCTTTCATATAGCAAGTAATGATATGGATATAAAATTTTCAATGATTTATTTAAAAACTGCAACAAAATGTACATTACATAAAATAAATCCAAGGTAATTTTTTGATTCAATTTAAATTAAATTTTTATACTTTACTTTGTAAAATTTATAAAAGTGCACTTTGAAGATAAATAAATTTCAAATTGAATCTTGTACCTTTATTTTTAAAGCCTATACTAAAAACATTTTGCTTAACAATTTTCATGCCTTGGATGAAATGCTTTTCTAACTTGTACATATATATATATATATATATATATATATATATATATATATATATGCATATATGTTTATACATATATACATATATATATGCATATATATATATATACATATATATACATATTACACCTCGGTTACCGCACAATCTTCATTTCTTATTTGCATGAGGATTGTTTCATTTTCATTTCCTTCTGCTGCTCATTTTTAAATTATCAGCTTCTATTATCAAACATCTGTTTCTTTTGCAGATCCTTTGCACACTTTAGTTTTACTTTTTAGTAGAGCATACAAACATCTGGCAAAATATGCTTTGATCTAGCTTGCAAAGATGGCCGGTCAAAATTAGAACGAAGAACCCGTCTTTTTTTAGCTGGTTGTTCATCTTTTTCAGTAGTTGTTGCACTGATGTTTTCCTAAGATGGAGCACCTGTAAAATAAATATATTCATTGGTTTAATGTGCATGTGAAATAACAAAGGATATGCGAAAGTTTAAATCAAAAATATCCCATAATTATTTCATAAATCCCGACCATTACATTAAAAGTTTAATTTTTTTGTGTAGTTTAAAAACATTAAATTAAAACTTTTGTGGAAAATAATTGAATGTTTACATTCTACAATTAAATTTTCCGGTGAATCATTATTAATCAGATTAAATAATGTTTACATTCTACAATTAAATTGTCTGGTGAGTCATTATAAATCAGATTAAATAATGTTTACATTCTACAATTAAATTGTCTGGTGAATCATTATAAATCAGATTAAATAATGTTTACATTCTACGATTAAATTGTCTGGTGAATTATTATAAATCCGATTAAATAATGTTTACATTCTACAATTAAATTGTCTGGTGAATCATTATTAATCAGATTAAATAATGCTTACATTCTACAATTAAATTGTCTGGTGAATCATTATTAATCAGATTAAATAATGTTTACATTCTACAATTAAATTGTCTGGTGAATCATTATTAATCAGATTAAATAATGTTTACATTCTACGATTAAATTGTCTGGTGAATCATTATAAATCAGATTAAATAATGTTTACATTCTACAATTAAATTGTCTGGTGAATCATTATAAATCAGATTAAATAATGTTTACATTCTACAATTAAATTGTCTGGTGAATCATTATTAATCAGATTAAATAATGTTTACATTCTACAATTAAATTGTCCGGTGAATCATTATAAATCAGATTAAATAATGTTTACATTCTACAATTAAATTGTCTGGTGAATCATTATTAATCAGATTAAATAATGTTTACATTCTACAATTAAATTGTCTGGTGAATCATTATTAATCAGATTAAATAATGTTTACATTCTACAATTAAATTGTCTGGTAAATCATTATAAATCAGATTAAATAATGTTTACATTCTACAATTAAATTGTCCGGTGAATCATTATAAATCAGATTAAATAATGTTTACATTCTACCATTAAATTGTCTGGTGAATCATTATAAATCAGATTAAATAATGTTTACATTCTACAATTAAATTGTCCGGTGAATCATTATAAATAAGATTAAATAATGTTTACATTCTACAATTAAATTGTCTGGTGAATACTTAAAAATCAGATTAAATAATGGTTACATTCTACAATTAAATTGTCTGGTGAATCATTATTAATCAGATTAAATAATGTTTACATTCTACAATTAAATTGCCTGGTGAATCATTATTAATCAGATGAAATAATGTTTACATTCTACGATTAAATTGTCTGGTGAATCATTATAAATCAGATTAAATAATGTTTACATTCTACAATTAAATTGTCTTGTGAATCATTATAAATCAGATTAAATAATGTTTACATTCTACAATTAAATTGTCTGGTGAATCATTATTAATCAGATTAAATAATGTTTACATTCTACAATTAAATTGTCTGGTGAATCATTATTAATCAGATTAAATAATTTTACATTCTACAATTAAATTGTCCGGTGAATCATTATAAATCAGATTAAATAATGTTTACATTCTACAATTAAATTGTCTGGTGAATCATTATAAATCAGATTAAATAATGTTTACATTCTACAATTAAATTGTCTTGTGAATCATTATAAATCAGATTAAATAATGTTTACATTCTACAATTAAATTGTCTGGTGAATCATTATTAATCAGATTAAATAATGTTTACATTCTACAATTAAATTGTCTGGTGAATCATTATTAATCAGATTAAATAATTTTACATTCTACAATTAAATTGTCCGGTGAATCATTATAAATCAGATTAAATAATGTTTACATTCTACAATTAAATTGTCTGGTGAATCATTATAAATCAGATTAAATAATGTTTACATTCTACAATTAAATTGTCTGGTGAATCATTATTAATCAGATTAAATAATGTTTACATTCTACAATTAAATTGTCTGGTGAATCATTATTAATCAGATTAAATAATGTTTACATTCTACAATTAAATTGTCCGGTGAATCATTATAAATCAGATTAAATAATGTTTACATTCTACAATTAAATTGTCTGGTGAATCATAATTAATCAGATTAAATAATGTTTACATTCTACAATTAAATTGTCTGGTGAATCATTATTAATCAGATTAAATAATGTTTACATTCTACAATTAAATTGTCTGGTGAATCATTATTAATCAGATTAAATAATTTTACATTCTACAATTAAATTGTCCGGTGAATCATTATAAATCAGATTAAATAATGCTTACATTCTACAATTAAATTGTCTGGTGAATCATTATAAATCAGATTAAATAATTTTTACATTCTACAATTAAATTGTCTGGTGAATCATTATTAATCAGATTAAATAATGTTTACATTCTTACAATTAAATTGTCTGGTGAATCATTATAAACAGATTAAATAATGTTTACATTCTACAATTAAATTGTCTGGTGAATCATTATAAATCAGATTAAATAATGTTTACATTCTACAATTAAATTGTCTGGTGAATCATTATAAATCAGATTAAATAATGTTTACATTCTACAATTAAATTGTCTGGTGAATCATTATTAATCAGATTAAATAATGTTTACATTCTACAATTAAATTGTCTGGTGAATCATTATTAATCAGATTAAATAATTTTACATTCTACAATTAAATTGTCCGGTGAATCATTATAAATCAGATTAAATAATTTTTACATTCTACAATTAAATTGTCTGGTGAATCATTATTAATCAGATTAAATAATTTTACATTCTACAATTAAATTGTCTGGTGAATCATTATAAATCAGATTAAATAATTTTTACATTCTACAATTAAATTGTCTGGTGAATCATTATTAATCAGATTAAATAATGTTTACATTCTACAATTAAATTGTCTGGTGAATCATTATAAATCAGATTAAATAATGTTTACATTCTACAATTAAATTGTCTGGTGAATCATTATAAATCAGATTAAATAATGTTTACATTCTACAATTAAATTGTCTGGTGAATCATTATTAATCAGATTAAATAATGTTTACATTCTACAATTAAATTGTCTGGTGAATCATTATTAATCAGATTAAATAATTTTACATTCTACAATTAAATTGTCCGGTGAATCATTATAAATCAGATTAAATAATGCTTACATTCTACAATTAAATTGTCTGGTGAATCATTATAAATCAGATTAAATAATTTTTACATTCTACAATTAAATTGTCTGGTGAATCATTATTAATCAGATTAAATAATGTTTACATTCTTACAATTAAATTGTCTGGTGAATCATTATAAATCAGATTAAATAATGTTTACATTCTACAATTAAATTGTCTGGTGAATCATTATAAATCAGATTAAATAATGTTTACATTCTACAATTAAATTGTCTGTTGAATCATTATAAATCAGATTAAATAATGTTTACAAAGTCATGCATTATGTTTATTATTGGAATTAGCAGGTAAATTCATCCAATGCATTTTATTTTACTGTTGAGTAACCACTTGTGAAGGCCAAAAGCCACAATAATAAAGGTTACTGGGATGAATAGATTTCCGGGTGACTGGTTTTGGAAGTGCTAAAAGTAACAGATGTTAATATAGACATATTTAATCATGAACAAAATTACATTTATGCAAATTGAATTCTAATAACTAAAGTTAGATTACTTATAAGTATTGAAATTATAGAAATTGACAACTATTAAGGGATTTTTGCTGAAATCGAAGAGTAGTATCTGTTCGAATAATACAGGTGAGTTTTTCTTGGTCAGTGAAGGAGAAATCTTTCTAGGCTGAGCTAATTTTTATTTTTGTTCCGATTCAGAGAGGCTTTTTTTTCTTTTTTTTTGGGGGGGTGAGCTGAATTTTACCCATATTAAAAACCAATCTTGTATCTAAATATGCCCTTGTGGGGAGGCAAGTAAATAGGGACAAAAGTTGTTTTGGGGGGTTGGGGGGGATTTTCCAAAACAACACATATTTTCGAATTTAGTTCTGAAGCGTTTCAGCGTTTTAGATGAATTGACCATTTTGGTGCTTGTGCACTTTTACCATCGTGCTATTTTTCAATAGCTTTGTTTGTTTGTTTGTTTGTTTGTTTCATGTAAAATTCAAGCTTCATGATATCTTTTTTTATCATCAACTTGTTAAGCGGAAGCGCAGAATAGTTACAAATCACTCGTTCCTCCCCATGATAAAAATGGCTATCAAATTAATAATGTTATTATTTCAACACGATGGCAAAAGTGCACAAATACCACCATTTTTTCTATGGGAGATAAATTATTTACGTTTCTTTTTGGGGGGAGGGCTAAATTTATATACGATTGCGTGTGATTTTACAATCTTGATACTTAGACTTAATGTTTGTGGTAAAAAAAAATAACAATAGCCTCCACGAAATGGAGGATGCTTTTCCATTAAATTAACATACGAGACATAAACTAAATTCGAACGAAACTAAATTCATTTTTTCTATTATCAAGTTTTTCATGGTGTCCAACTTGTACTTGTCTTCAAGTTTTTTCTTAATTCTTTCAATTTTTTGATAATTCGTGAAACGTGCATTACAGGTTAGCTGAAACAAATACAAAGTGGTATGACACTTGAATCACAAATAAAGTCGAAGTTTTTTTTTTTTTGCAGTTTTTCTCCATTTTTTAAACATATTCTAAAAAGCGCTTCCATGTCCTCGCTGGAAAAGGTCTAACATTCAATGTCTTAGTCGGAAATATGCACATAACACATTCTTTTTCGTCTCTGTTTACAAACATTTCTTCTTCACTGAAAGCAGCTATATTGAAATTTGACTCACGCTACGATGATTGTGATTAGTTGATCGTAAGCAGTAAATGAAAGAAATATTCTGATTGGCTACTTTTATTTGGACGAATGCAACTTAACAATTAGTAATTTTTTTGTGGATTGAAATTAAGAATATTAATTAATACACCAAAAACTAGCGCGTGAAAATGTTTTTTCGATGTTTCTTATGATTTTATTATTAAATTATATCATAGCCAAAAATCATGCCCATCCCTTTTACATCTCATTAAAAGTCAGAATTTTCACTTTAGGTCGACGGCCTATATTGTTTCTATTTTTTTTTTTTTTTTTTTTTTTGCTTATTTAAACTGTTACTTTCTGAAATACCGTTTACACGTTTATATGGTAACGTACAGGTGACGACAGGAATTTTGTTCTTTTAAGTGATAGAGGGTCGAGAGTATTTTTCCACCTAAACTCTAGTCTTGGCAACAAAAATAACATACTCTGAACCATGCTCTGTCCGCCCGATTAGCACGCATAAGCCAAACAACACTACAATCACCAAATTTTATTGTTCGTTCATAGTTTTTGCACTTGAGAATCCTGACAGCGATTATCAAAGTTACATTACGGGCAAATTTTGTGACAACTCCACCCCCATTCACAAAATGGGGTGTCTATTCCGAAAGCTGTTTTAAACATAGGGATGTTAAAGATGTCCATTCTGAAAGTCGTTCTTAACATGAGGACGTTGGGGGTTGGACAACAGCAATAACAACATCCGTACTTTAATTTTTTACGCGGGGGCTGCATGCTACCATCGAGCAACGCTGGTTAACGGTCCTGCTAGTATTTATTTGTTGAAGAGTTTAGCTTCCAAATAATCGCGTCTGTTTTATTATGATTAGTTCTGCGAAAAAAAGAAATTACGATATTTTATAAAAAGAAATATGTTGCGGAAAAAATTATTGGCAAAAAATAAGTTCCATGTATTTCGTTCAATACACTTCTGTAATTTTTTCAGCATAACATTAAAAAGACACATATATTTGGGGGCTAATCTCTTCACTTTAGTCCAACGTTAACATCTTCAATATAGCCGTAATCTCTATATAGCATTAATAAAGGTAATGTTCGAGGTTAAAAAAATTAAATAGGTTGTTTTTCACCGCCTTTCACATTCACCTGAATGTGACGACATTTCTATGTTTTCGGGTTGTAAACGAATAACAAATAGTCCTGCCATAAGCCAAACAACGCGCATGCGTTGTTTGGCTGGCCATCATAACGTTAAACATAACGTTATTACATAAAAACAAATTATCAATTTTACATGCGATACTGATTATCCTAATACCGGAAAGCCTATAAAGGTCGCATGAAAAAGATAAAATAATTTACAAAGAAACTTACGTAGTTTTTTATTGTTATTTTTTTAAGTAAAAAGCTTACTATAAAAAGCGCAAATATTTGGGACCTAAAGACTTCAATATAGAGATATATATGAAATGCGTTGGTTTGAAACATCGTCAATCTACACGTAGTATTTTAATGGTATGAAAACACAATAGCAAGGACTGTTTTTTTTTTTTGACAAAGACGTCGTAATATGTCTCTTAGTGATGTCATATTTTAATGTTAGTAAGGTTTCGTTTATAAAGAGTAGAATTAAATTCCGGAATATGAGAATTTATAGAGCTCAAACAATCAGAATAGACAGACTTTGCAAAGGAGCATTCATTATTTCTGAGCGGAAATTGGAAAGATTAGTGAGGTCTATGTATTTATGAGCCAGTTACGGTCAGTGTAATCACAGAATCTGTAGAACATGTAAAATTTGTTTCCATGACAATTGGTAGCAGTGGTAAGACTAAATATTTAGAGAGAAAAATAGGGACTCCTTCCTCTATAGATGTTGCGATTGTGATGATAATACTCGTAGGATGCAATGTAGCATTTTATTATCCCAACTGAATGTGTCTAAAATGCGACATGATAAAATAAAACTATATAAGATGGTAGTTATTAGGCTAGATGTATTGAATTTGTATGTGGCACCTATTATTGCAAACCTACGATACTTTTGTCTAGAGCGAAATTTATGCAGTCATTTTATTATATTTCGAGATAACAGTTAAATAAACACAAGGTTTAAATTTTCAAATTGCCAATTTATCGTTTACACCCTGTATACACACACACACACACACACACACACACACACACACACACACATATATATATATATATATATATATATATATATATATATATATGATGAGAAATATGGAAATAGTATTCCGACAAAATAAAGAAATGAAAAGGAACAAACTGTATTATGTGTTCATCAACGTTTCGTCTTTATTTCGAGACTTCCTCTGGATGAATGAGATTAAGAAACAAAAAATACCAGTCCAAAATATTTGAAAATGTTTCACGTGCAATAGAACAGCGTCACATTTTGCACGTGAAACATTTTCAAATATTTTGTACTGGTATTTTTTGTTTCTTAATCTCATTCATCCAGAGGAAGTCTCGAAATAAAGACGAAACGTTGGCGAACACATAATACGGCTTATTCCTTTTAATTTCTCTACATATATATATATATATATATATATATATATATATATATATATATATATATATATGTATGTATATATCAAAATCAAGATATACATACTACAAACAACACTCTCGGGCACAACTTAGTATATACACTAACTCACTAAACACGTAAATGCCCGCGGCACCAACCGAAAGGAACATACATTCTTTCACTAACAAAAGAGGCATCCTAATATAGAGATGGTGCACACAAAGTGCCAACCGAAATAGACAAGTGTACTTTTCACCCAGACAGATCACATTTTACTACAACCTTCCTGGATCGTTAAAACTCTCAATATTTATTCTCATTATCCTAACAAGTTTTCGAATAAGATTAATTAATTTTGTATGGATAGACTTCTTTTTTGCTGCTGTCCTTCTCTTTACAATAGGTTAATATGTATTAAAACTTAACAAGCAAAAGACTATTGTTCAGTCGGGGAGAACGTTTGGTCTTTCTGATTTTTTGTACTATTGCGTCATCGCTTAGCAAGACCAATAGGTCACCTGGAGATATAAAAGTTAATGCGTTTATCTAGCGAACACTAATACAAATACTTTCTACATCTAAAGGCAATGGTTGATACTGGGCAAATTTTGATTATTTTAGAGAACGGCTGAACAAAAGTTTGCTAACATTTGACTTGAAAATAAACGTGTTTTAGTCAGGTGGGAAGACTATTGCAGTATGATCTTCACATACGGATAGTTCTTGGAAAGAAACTACGTTCATGGAAGTTTAGCTAAGTTACAGGTGCACAGAAGAAGAAAAGAACATTATTTACGGTGGCTGTAGCTATATACGGGCCTTACTGTGAGTGTTTACTGGGGGTAGAAATCAGAGATCGGAGTTCGGTCGAGCACCTATCATGGATAGAACGATAGTGTAGAGAAAGACAAGCAAAGTTTTTTTGTATGTGTGAGAAAGGGACTATAGCGAAGAGGGAAGGACCCTCCACAGACGCATTTGATTTCTAAGTAGATTTTGTATTTTGTCAAGATAGAAAAAAAGTGGTCTTAACAGCACCTCCCCAAATGTGGTCACAGCACTACATCTTACAACGTATCCGGTTCTTAAAATCAGAATCTCAAGAAAGTTTCTTTCGGAGGGGGAGGTGAGATGGTGATATACATATACTGAAAAAAAATTTAACGAGTCCAACGCTAGAGTTTATATGCCAAGCTCATATATAATTATTATCGTTTTATATAGACGTATTTATCCATTAATGGTTTTCGAGTTGGAAAAAGGCGGAGATGCTTCTACTTAAAATGGAGGTGACACGGTGACTCGGTAAACGTATGTTTGGAGTATGGAAAGGATTAGGCTTGTATTTTATGGCATGTGGTCTTGTAAATTCAACGTTTGACATGTTTTATTATGGAAAAAGATTTGCTATGCCAATTTCCCAAAATACTTGAATTGGATTATTCCACTAGAACTAGTTTACTTAATAACTTTCCTGTGACAATATATATATATATATATATATATATATATATATATATATATATATATATATATATATATATATGCCTCTGTTCAGTCTCGAAAGACAAAGGACACCCCTTGTAAGGGTAGCTGCGCCTGTAATTGTGGGTAAAGATTGCACAATCACTAACCACACATCTCCTCTCTTCTCTTCTCCTGAATCTTGAGTCCAGTTGCAAGGAGAAGACCAGGCCGACTGGAAACAATGCCGAGATGAGCGGAGGGCGCACACAATACCTGGAAGTCACAATTGGTCACCCATCTGGTACTGACCAGGCTCATTGTTGCTTAACTCCGGTGATTTGACGGAGACCGGTGTGTCAAATGTGATTATGCGGTATTCACACACACACATACATATATATATATATATATATATATATATATATATATATATATATATATATATATATATATATATATATATATATATATATATATATAGTGCCCCCCCCCCAAAAAAAAACGGGCCCCAACTTTAATTAGGCCCTGTTTCTTGGTGTTTTGTTCGAATGAAATGAAACTTTGGTCATAACTAGTTTATTATATTCAAAAAATCACATCCAATACACTAGGGACTTTGGCCTTTTTGTCTCCGTTCTACAGCATATGTTCTAGATGGCCTCCATTTAGCTTTTGTTTTTCTTTTTTTGGGGGGGGGGTCACCCTGTATATGAATAAAAAATCAATACAAAAAAAATATATTTTCTATATTTATTTCCTACGTGATTACGTGTAGGAATACAAAAAGTCTTTTGAAAAAAACAAAACTACCTCTTTCAAAAGAACATATTTTTGACCGATCCTTCGGTCTTCCTCAGTGTGAATGATGGAAATGTGAGTGTAGGGTATATATATATATATATATATATATATATATATATATATATATATATATATATATATATATATATATATATATTAGCGGCTCTTTTCCGGATGAAAACAAATTAAAGTGTTCCACATGTCTGAATACCCTAATACCCTCGATACTAAATTTCACGTCTGTAGATAAAAAAAAATTGTGGATGAAAATTGGTAGGTTCAGATGTACCCCCTCTCTCTCTCTCTCTCTCTCTCTCTCTCTCTCTCTCTCTCTCTCTCTCTCACACACACACACACACACACTCATTTGTTGATATATATATATATATATATATATATATATATATATATATATATATATATATATATATATATATATATATATGTATGGGGGGCAGCCAAGCGCTCGAGTATATTGAAAAAATTCAAAATAAGATCATAATATTTATTTTAAAGTTTTACATCAGGTCAGAAAATATCATTACCGTCGGTTTCAGATTTTATTTAAGCGGACCAGTTTTTGGCCGAAAAATCTTGCATTCTCTTTAGTCTGTGTTTTTTTTAGTTTGATATTCCCAGCGATTGCACTTTATTATTTTTAGATTGCAAATTATATATTTATATTTATTTACATTTTTTTTTTATTTTTATTTTTATAAACTTGTTATTTTATTTTTTTTTAATATATAATTTTATTTTATTTCTCAGAAACTTCCAGATAATGTATTAGTAGATTTTGGTATATATTCCGCTTATTTTAAGACTTAACGATTGTTTCTCTTATGAATATTAACATTTTTTGTTTCAAGGGAGATTAGTCTTGCAGTCTTGCACTTTTTCAAATTAGGTGATTATATCGTGATTTTTTTTTTTTTTTATTCAAATCAGTAAAATAAAAAATGGGAAATGTCGGTTTATTCCTGTAAAATAGAAAAAAACGGAATAATAAAGAAAATGGAATCAAAATGTACTAAATCACTGCCAAGATTATAAGCCAACACGAATGGAACAAAATAGTAAAGTATCTTCACCTTTCTTTGGCAGAAATGTAAAATTATGTGCTGGACGGATGTTTATTACTACTGGAAATGATACTTAGTCCAACGAGAACGGGGGATACTAAATTGCGATCCAAACATTCCAAATCCTCTACAGCCTTTGTAGGAGGAGGGGGGTCGGTTTTCAGTTTATGAGTATTTAGAGGGTAGTTGTCAATATCTTATTTAGACTTTAAAAATATTGTTGATTGAAAACACATGCTCTCAGAAAATGTTGATTTTTAAAAACATGCATTCATTTTATGTACTTAATGTTAATGGACATATATCTATCCATCCATAGCCTTGAGTCCCTAAAGTGGCATAGGCCATCTAAAACTAGATGTTTTTGTAGTTAGGAGTCCTTTTTGGGGGAGTGAAGGTGCTAGCCCCACGCCCAACCGTCTCAGAAGGTACATATAGCGCCTACTCCTTCCAAATGGTCACCCATCTGATAGTGACCAGGCTCAACGTTGCTTAATTTTGATGCTCTGGCAAGAACCGGTTTGTCATGGTGGTGATTGTGCCGTTCATAGACATATATGCAAAAGTAATAAAAAGATCTTTTTATTAGGACTAAAGTATATCTGTTCTATTAAGACAGTCAATCCTTTCTGTTCTCGGTTAATGTGGTAGAAATTTTTTAGATTAGGACAGTTTTTTTTAGTTTTCTCCTAATCCAGAGTTCCTATTTTAGAGGAGTAGAATTTCCCCGTACTAAAGTCAACATTGTATCTTACTCTGCCCTCGTGGGGAGTCAAGTAAAAAGATACAAAGCATTGCTGATATCCAATCCCTATCAATGATATATTATATACAAGAACCTCATGGTCAAATACCATTAATCTTTCATTTTAATTTTGCGTTTCTGAATTTTTTAGATAAGGATTGATTATTCGTATTATTTGTATTTTTCAGACTACTGTTCTCATCTTCAGTTTTATTATCACAACGTTTCGGTTGATATGGTCTTCGACCGTTTTCATGTGGTCTTGTCGAACTCGGGAATTTTTCTAACGAAGTTTCGAACGGAACCATTTATTTAATTCCTAAAGGTAGCACCCTCTCGTTCCATATATATATATATATATATATATATATATATATATATATATATATATATATATATATATATATATATATATATATATATATATGACAGAAAAGAGAGTTCCCTTTAACCTGAAAAGTCTTTCTCCATCTTCATTAGGGGCGTACGATGGCATTTTGAAATTGTGTGTGTGTGTGTGTGTGTGTGTGTGTGTGTGTGTGTGTACATTTCCCTACCAAACTACTGTGCTAATTTTTAGTTTACAGATTCGAGATCGAGAATAAGGGGTATTGAGATTTGCGAAGATCTTTTAAATCGGTTTTCAGTCATAAATTTGGCTATCAAGGGGTCAAAGTTCAACGATTTGACCTTTGAAGACTCTACCAAACTCTTCCGATAATTTTTGGTCAAAACACTAGAAATTTTAGATTTAAATTACTTAATTTGATTTAAGCCCAAACCAATAAATGTTAATGGGTCAAAATTAGAGTCAAAGTTTAAACAAATTTTACTTCTGCTGTCTCTACGAAATTACTCAGCCAATTTTTAGTCTTAACATTTGAAATTTTACACAAAGTATATTCAGACATAGGGCAAGGTTTTTAATCGGTTTTTGACCGAAGATTTGGTTGCCAAAGGGTCAAAGTTCAAAAGATTTGACCTTTGCGGTCTCTAGCAAACTATTCAGCAAATTTTGGGTTTAAACATTTGAAATTTTACATAACGGTATTCAGACATGCAGCAAGCTTTTTAATCTAATTTTGGGCGAAAATTTTGCTGTCAATAGGTTAATTTGCAAACTCTACGAAACTCCCCCGCGAATCTTGGGTATAAACACTTGAAATTTTATATGTATGTTTCCTGGACATGAGTCAAACATTTTCAAACTTTTAATATATATATATATATATATATATATATATATATATGCAGACGACTAAAAGAAAGTCCGCACCTGTAATTTTTTCAAAAGCTGCAAATTTAAGCTAAATTTAATGTAACTGTTTAAACAAACTATACCTGATTTGATTGGCCTTTTATTCTTCTATAATTTTACCTGTTCATATTTGACTTTTAATTGAAATATTCTAGTGTTCACGTCAATTTTAAAACAACTTAAAATTGAGGAGGCAAAAAGAAAATCCGCGCAATGAAAAATTGTTGTTGTAAATTTATGTATAAATTAATGTAAAATGTAACTTTAGGACATGAATGCGACATAAATACAACAGAAACATAATGAACTAGTTAATATTTAGTAGCATAGCAATTCTGCAATTTGACAGCCTGCAATCTTTTATGAATTCATTGAATTAGACTGTAGCAATACTCCGGGGAAAGGGCATCGCACTTTTTTTTAATGTTTATCCAAAGTTCTTCCAAATTTGAAATTTTATCATTGCGTAGCTATTGCTTGATGTAATGCCATACGTTTTCATAGGATTGAGGTCTGGATATTGTGCAGTGCCAATCCAAACACGGAATATCATGCTCTTCATGGAACCTCTTGACATTGCCAGTTGTGTGAATGGGAACATTATCCTGTATGAAGATGGGATTATCACCCAAATTCCGATCAAAGTAGGGTAGAAAATTCTCAGTCAACATATTAATGTACTTAGTCGAATTAATTCGACCTTGCAAGCGAACTATAGGCCCTGGACCATTGCTACTAATAATGCCCCCACACCAAAATTGAACCTCTACCACATTTGCAGCGTTGAAACTGAGCTCCTAGGATTAAATTCTTCGTTTTTCCTCCGACGGGCGTACTGCCTACCATCACTGCCTAGCCTATTGAACTTGCTTTCGTCGCTAAAAAGCACTTTTTACCAATGTGAAGAGTTATGATATTCATTGCATCTCACGAAGTCTAGACGGCGTTTTCTGTTCTTTACAGAAATCATTGGCTTGCGCCTTGCAACATATCCTCGCAAATTAAATTCGTTTAATCTGTTCTTGACAGTAGAAAGAGAGCACTTTTTAACAAGATTGCACTGTTGTTGGATTTGGGGAACCGTTTCAAATCTGTTTCTTAGGCTTCGGATCTTGATAGCATTGTCTTCCCTGTTAGAAGTAACTCTAGTACGACCAGATTTAAGGGTATCACGAACATTTCCGGTGTTTTTTTTGCACACTCTTTCGTACCGTTTTCTCATTTCAATCTGCGGCCGAGTTGTCGATTGGATAAACCAGAAAGGTGGAGATTAATGAGCTCCTGACGATCACTTAGAGAAAATCGAGGCATATGGACTAAATGTTACGTTGTATAACCTGGAACAACAACAATTACAATTAGAGATGCTTTGTTGCCTGTTGGTGGATATTTTAAACTGATTTAGGAGCGATAATTTAAGCTAGTTTTCAGCGAATTTGTTGCTGGCGACTTTCTTTTTGCCTCCTCAATTTGAAGTTATTTTTTTTTAATTGACGTGAATAATAGAATATTTCAATTAAAAGTCAAATATGAACAGGTAAAATTATAGAGGAATAAAAGGCAAATCAACTGAGGTATAGGTTGTTTAAAAAGTTACATTAAATTTAGCTTAACCGGCACTGTATTATATATATATATATATATATATATATATATATATATATATATATATATATATATATATATATATATGTATAAGTTTCCTGCTCCCTTCCTACGTGAGATATACAAATGTTCTCCCTTTTTTCTTCTGCGGTATATTTATATGCAGGATATATTTTTCCTTACTCGTACTCTCTTTTGCGAGTTTTTTTTTTCTTATCTGTTATATAAATATATACAAGAATTTTTTATATATTGTACTTGTATCTTTTTAAAAAATGGAACACTTCCAGTGAAACGCAATGAGCTACTGTGAATTAGGGACCAGATTTATAGATTATAAATTACTGCATGTTTCAACAGTTTGTGAAGCAGTTCCAAAACAATGTGTATTAGAAGGGAAAGCTTTCCACCATCTGGGTTATATCTCCAATGAAATGATTTTGCTCAATCATATTTACGTTATGATGGCACAAGTGCAACAAGTTCGGCGAAACACACTCCGCTGAATTTCGTCCGAACGAAAGAAAACCATCTAATCATCCTAGGAATTATGGATGATGCTTTATGGGAGTTTGTTTAAAGTGAACTTCGTTTTCGCAAAGCCAGCTTCACTCTCTCATCTGAACCAGCCTTATCAAGCGGCAGGGACAGGGTCGAGGTAGCTGGAGGTCAGGTGGAATGCAGGAGCTGCCGGAGGAGTAACCGTCCTTCTACATTCAACACCTGGTATTCCTAAGTGGTCGCCCATCTAGTACTAGCTAGGCTCAATGTTGCTTAACTTCGGTGATCTCACGAGAACCTGTTTTCCAATGTGATTATGTCGTATATCATTGAAGTATTTGTAAAATCAATACAAGGATGCAGCATTGCGGCGATGAAACATGGTTTGCAGACAGTGGAACCTATAAAGCTTAGAAGCTGCTTTTTCGAGCCTACCTAAGAGGGAGAGACTAGTGTTCGTTACACCAGCTCAAATGCGGCAACAATACTCCATACGTTGGATTTAGCATTGTTTTACAAACACGTCATCATTTAAAAATACAACAAAATGTAATTTTCTTTTTTTAAACGACCGAATTTCAAAGATAAGTACGCCAATATTCATAAAGTCTTAAGAATAACAGCTAGACATTAGACTCCAAGAACAACAATAAATGCTATTGTTTTTCTGCTGCATTTACAATAAACGTGCGTTGTATTTTAAAGAATGGGAAATAGGTTCACATTTAACATTGTCTTATCGATAAACTACAGATTTAATTGAGCTGTCTCATATTAAATGTGTCTAAGCACGTATAGAAGAGGCGCTGTCCGTCGATTTACCACGCTTAAGTATTAAATAAAATTGAGCCGCTGTACGTCAGTCACCCAGTATGGTATGCTTACGTTTGAAATAGTATTTTCTTTGGTCCGCAATGCCTAAGCATTTTCGTTGGTCTGTAACGCTAGTTTAAAATAACACATTACTAAATAAGTATCGTGCCTAATTAAGTTAATAGAGTTTAGGTAAAATACGATTTTATTTGTCAACAAGGATGGAATACTGTTGCCATATCTGGGCAGGAGCTGCTAAAAACAGCTTATCCTGCCTTGACAGAGTACAAAATAGACTTCGTGGCTTAGTGGGGGATGCCCTTTTCTCTACCCTGCAACCTCTCTCCCACAGAAGAGACGTTGCGAACCTATCCTTGTTTTATCGTTATTTCCATGGCAAGTGCTCGTCTGAACTTCAATCTCTTGTCCCCCCCCTCGCCAATCTTTCACGAAAAACACCAGTCTAGCTGAATCCACTGTAAAAAATTTCCCCCACTCTTTATCTGTGCCTAAATCAAAAACGTGGATTCCATGAACCAAACTTCTTTCTTAGAATTGCACGCCTGTGGAACTCTGTTCCGTCTGCCTGCTTCCCACCTGACTACAACTTGGATGTCTTCAAGTCCAACGTTAACAAATTCCTAATGAACCGCCCCCTTAAGTAAACACTTCATCAAATCTCCACACTAACGTACTGTACTTGAAATAACCCTTATCCCTGAATGGCTTCTGGGCCTTGATAAGTGGTGACGACCGTGTAGAAAAAAAACATAGTCTCCTTCTAGGACGATATATTAATTTCAATGCTTCTGGAACAATTTGATTTTTTTTTTCTTTTACTTTTTTTATTTTATTTTATTTATTTATTTTTATTTATTTATTTATTTATTTTTTGTAGAGCAAGTTGCCTTTGGCTTAAAAATACGCCTCTGTTTCCAATAACACTTCTTAATTAAAATCACTTTTCCTTTTCATTCTTTTGTAGTTTGGAAAGAGCCCGTATTTGCTGGTGAGAAATTTACAAAATAGTGCGGATGTGAAAGCAATTCGAATTGTAATTCATGCAGTTTTGCCATCGTTGCGATCGTCTTGAGACACAGTGCATTGTTTAATGAAAGACTACTTTTTCTTATTTATTTATTTGCGGCTGTGTTTTCGTCAATTATTCTTTGAAATACACAAACATTGTTATATATATATATATATATATATATATATATATATATATATATATATATATATATATACATATATATATATAACTACTTCATTTACTCACATGAAATTAATATACGAAAGTATAGATTTATGCGTAAACTTTAAGTATTTACTTCAAAGTGCTCAATACGTAGGTAGAGCTAGTTAGTAATTTATAAAATATATATGGCGATTAAGCTGCACTGAATATTCGGCGTTTCATCCACTCTAGGATTCGTCAGGCTTATGCGCGAATTCTGTGGTTGTTTATTGTTTTTATATGGTCCTCTTCTGTTAAGGGTTTTAGTTAGCCACTCAGCTTTCTAGTATCCACCGCGCCCCTTCCTATCAGCCAATGGACATGCATTTTATCGAACAAAGGATTCGTTTTAAAACTAGTTTAGTGGTTTAAGGCAGACATATATTTCTTATATATATATATATATATATATATATATATATATATATATATATATATACATATGTGTACATACATATATGCATATATATATACATATATATATGCATACATATATGTGTGATCGTTTATGTATATTCATGTTTATTTAATTTATTTATTTGTTTATTTCTATTGTTTTTGTTAGTTTTAAAACTATTTTGTATCGCATGCGACTACATAGATATAATAAATACGACTACATAGATATAATAAATACTGAAAGTAAACAAATTACCGATAAATTAAAAATTAGCGATAAAGTTGGCAAATTGAAACCTAGAGAGGCATAAATTCTGCTTAAAGACAACAAATGGGACTTTAATAATAATCCCAGCACCCGCCTGATAAACCCAACTAAACCAGAAATAGGCAGAATTAACAAAACTATGCTTTCTAGAGTAAACAAACAAATCAAACAGGACCTAGAACTAAACCAGTGGGCAAATACTACCGAAGCAATCACCTGGTTTAAAAATATAGAAAACAAAGATAAATGTACGTTTATACAGTTTGACATCATAGACTTTTATCCCTCAATATCTGAAGAACATTTTAACATTGCCCTTGAATTTGCCGGGGCATACACTGATATATCCTCGGAAGAAATCAACATCATTAAAAAATATAGAAAATCAGTTCTAATAAATAACAATAACCAATGGATAAAAACTAAAATGAAAAATTCGTTTGATTTGGCGATGGGTGCCAAGGACTCTGCTGAGGCATCAGATCTTGTGGGATTATTCATTCTATATACCCTCACAAGCATATTCGATACTACGGATATCGGCCTATATAGAGATGACGGACTAGCTATAATAAAAACTCCAACAAAGTCAAGGGAGAAAACTTTAAGAAAATCATACACAAGGAAATGAAAAAATTAGGCCTAAAAGCAGACGTATCAGCTAACATAAAAATAACAAACTTCTTGGACGTCACGTTAAACTTAGATAAAAACACATATGAACCATACTTAAAAGATAACGTTGCTCCAATTTACTCACCATCAATTATAAAATCACTCACCATCAATTATAAAACACATTCCTAACTCGATCGTAAGTAGACTCAGTAATGCGATGAAAATGCATTTAACAGGTCAAGCAATATCTACGAAACAGCCCTAAAAAATAGTGGATACAAAAATATCGATATCAAATATAAGCAACAAAACACCAATAACTATAATAAAATTAAAAATAGAAGACAAAGAACTATAATTTGGTATACGGTCCGATAGAATCAAATGTTAAAAACAAAACTTGGCAAGAAATTTCTAGATCTTATTGAAAAACACTTTCCCGCAACCAACCCCTTACACAAAATCTTCAATAACAATACCTTAAAGTTATCCTACAGTTGTTGCGAAAATTTAGAGATGATAATTAAAGCACATAATAACAAAATACTAAATAAAAACAATGTAAACAACAACAAAATAAAAAAATTAAAAAGTAGACACCATGACAAAAATAAAACTAACACTAGCAGAAATAATAATAATAATAATAATAATAATAATAATAATAATAATAATAATAATAATAATAATAATAATAATAATAATAACAACAACAAACCAACACCGGACAAGAACAACCATGCCATAAATAAAAATACTAATAACGAACAAGATAAATGCAACTGTAGACACCGCACACTTTGCCCAGTTCAAAATAAATATCTAACAAAAAGCGTAGTTTATCAGGTAACAATATTTGCGAAAGAAAACCCGAATAACAAGAAATATTACGTAGGCATGACTTCCTTAGATTTCAAAACCCGATACTATGACCACAAAAGTACATTCAACAATAAAAAAACATCGTATAAAAACAACACTAGCGAATAAATACTGGGAACTCAAAGAAAGCGGACATTCGCCGGTAGTCAAATGGAAAATAATAAGACAAGGTACCACGTGTAGGCATTTAGACGACCCATGTAAATGATGCCTTCATGAAGAATTTTCTATCCTGTACTTTAAAGAACCCCAAAATCTATTAAACTGTAGAAGAGAAATAGCAAATAACTGTGTTCACAAAATAAAATTTACTCTAGGATAGCGATACAAAATAGTTTTAAAACTAACAAAAACAATAGAAAATAAACAAATAAATAAATTAAATAAACATGAATATACATAAACGATCACACATATATGTATGTATATATATGTATATATATGTGCATATATATATATGTACACATATGTATATTTATATATATATATAAAAAAGAAAGAAATGTCTGCCTTAAACCACTAAACTAGTTTTAAAACAGATCCTTTGTTCGATAAAATACATGCCCATTGGCTGATAGGAAGGGGCGCGATGGATACTAGAAAGCTGAGTGGCTAACTAAAACCCTCAACAGAAGAGGACCATATAAATACAATAAACAACCACAGAATTCGCGCATAAGCCTGACGATTCCTAGAGTGGATGAAACGCCGAATATTCAGTGTAGCTTAATCGCCATATATATTTTATAAATTACTATATATATATATATATATATATATATATATATATATATATATATATATATATATATAAGTGATGATAGTCCCTTTCTCAAGATAATTAACAAAATATCTTTAATTTCCCATAATACGAATGCCAAAACCGTGGTCACGTGTAAGAAAATCAGCAGCAGCCGAGGGATAGCTGGCTAGCGAAAATATTAGCAACTGCAGCCGTTAAAGCTCCTATGCAAATTAGCAAGTGTGCGCGAGCTTACGTCACAAGAAAAGGGGAGAAAAGTGAACCATATGATCGAGAAGGGAAGCAAAGTGCGCGCCATTCAAGAGGGAATTTTGAATACGAAGACAAGAAAGCGCTGGTTAGTGTCATCGTGAAGTTGCAAGAAGAAAGACTTTTAAAAAGAACATGTGTGCGCGGAAAAGTTCTGGAAAAATAATGAAATGCGTTGTTTTAGAAGAACCAGGAATACATGCATTTCATTTGCATTTAAAAAAAAAAAACGAATCGGAGTTTTGTTTCTTTTTTATTTGTTTGCGCGAAGAAGTATCAGACAACGTGCGGGCCCGAGAAGTTTAAAGTATATCGACATAGATTTTTGCTGAAGTAGTGTACCCATGTTTCATCCATTGTAAAAATTCTTTTGTAAGAGTTGCAAATATGAACACGTTATTTTAATCATCGACGTTTTTTTTTATCAATTGTGAGCAAACGCGGCACCCATTTTAAATACAGTTTTCTTATTAACAAATGTTTATGCAAACTATGAATACACTGCCTTCTGATAATTCGCTTCCTCTGTTATTTTTCTATTTCTATTTTTACAAAGGAGTTACCATTTATGAAGGCCTGGTGGCCATTCGAGGGTGAGGGTTAATGACTATACGGTAATCAATGCGACAATATCTAGTAATCGTTCGTAGTGGAAGTTTGTTAAATTGGATTACTTAAGGGGGCAGCTCATCAAGAACTTGTTTACGTTGGACTTGAAGACGACCATATTGTAGTCAGCTGGAAAGCAGGCAAACGGAGAGAGTCTCACGGGCATGCAGTTTTAAGAAAGAAACTTTGTTCATAATATCTACGTTTAGGCTTTGGCACAGAAAAAGTGAGGGAAATTATTGACCGTAGTTTCAGTGAGACGAGTGTTTTTTGTGAAAATTTGGCAAGGAGCATAGATTAAAGCTCAGACGAGCACACGCCATAAAATAACTATAGAGCAGAGACAATCTCGCGACATAACTTCTGTGGGAAAGAGATTGCAGGGATGAGAAAAGAGCATAGCTTAATGGGTTACGAAGTCTCTTTTGAACTCTGTCAAGGCAGGATAAGTGATTCTAGCAGCTCCTGCCCAGATGTGGCAACAGTACTCCATCCTTGGACGTACTTGGCTCTTATACAGGTATTTCTTGCAACTTGAATTTACGAGAGGCCAAAATGAGTTTTTGGACTTTTAATTTATGTTTTCTGGGAGAACACCTAGATTTAAGCAACCTGAGCGTCCACTAAAACTTTTGTCTGACCGACAATGTTCAAAGTTAGAATTCGACTTATAATTATTGTTTCCGATGGAGTAAAGCGTATTAAGTTTTTGCTGTGCTGAACAGTATTTTTTTTTCATCAGCAACCCATGATTTAACAACACACGAAATTCAAATTTCCATTGTTTGAAAGGTTGGAAACAGTAGCCTTACTTAAATAACATAAATAACTATAATTTACAAACTAATAATCCGATTATGCGTGATTTTTGACACGTGTCATTTGAAGGTTAGTACTTCATAAGACCATATGGACTTTTCGTTAATGGCAACATCTATATATCAGTCTCAGCACGTATTGAGTGACATGTTAGAATCTCTCGTGTGCAGATTAAGTAAACGCATCTTAAGTATGAAACAGGTTTTGTTATTATTTGGTAAAAACATATGTCCATTTAGGGTCAGCGTTGAGAGTGGCCACCCGTTGTTGTAAGGGAGGAGGGTTGCTGGGGATGAATGACAACAACTTAATGGCGTCGTACGTGTACAGGATTAAACAGCCCAGCGATGAGCGATGCAGTTGACAATTATCAACAACATCACTCATCATAGGCCCCTTTTTTGTCAACATTTACCCTCTGACCGCTTTTTACTGTATATCATATGACACCTCCACTTCTCCTTCTTTTTCTTCCCCCCTCTCTCTCTCTCTCTCTCTCATTCTCGCCCTCTCTCTCTCTCTCTCTTTACTTAGGCTTCCACAGATGGTTGTATAGTCGTTTACGACTCGCCAATGTGGTTAGCGGTACCCACGCCTATATTAGAAACGCGAACTGCCGGTTAAATCCAAATTTGACAAACATATCAGCAATATATATATTATATTAGTCCAGATCAAAGTGTAGCATCTGTTTTTCAGATGCTGCACTTCCATTTCTTGTTCTCTTTCGGTGGAGGATCAGTCCTTCACGACTGAGACAATTTTTTATTTTTGTACCTTTTCTCCACATTAAAAAACGACCCTGGTGTCTAACTCTGCCCCGTGGGGAGGCATAGTAAATAGGTATATATATATATATATATATATATATATATATATATATATATATATATATATATATATATGTGTGTGTGTGTGTGTGTGTTTGTGTGTGTGTGTGTATGTATATATAGGTAAAGGCATCACATACATATTCCTTATGCTAATGATGTAAGTTTCTTATTGAATGGATGATTAAATTTATATGTATTGACGATTTTTCCTTTTGTGTGTACAGGCAATTACGAGTGCTCAATAAAAGAGAACCAATATATATATATATATATATATATATATATATATATATATATATATATATTGCTCTTCTTTTATTGAGAACTCTTAATAAAAAAAAGAGCAAGATATGCTATATTTCAATATATTTATCTTTCTCCTCTTTTACTGAGCACTCTTAATAATCTAGTTAAATTCATTTTATATATATATATATATATATATATATATAATATTTCTTGTGAAACATTATTTATATATATTAAATAAATATGATCAACTTTTATAACAATAGAGACAAGAGCTTCATGTATCAGCAATCATCAGCGAAGAAAGTGAAGATTGCTGTTGTTCAGGAAGTTCGAACCTTAATCAACAAAATTACTCTTGACTTTGTGGGCTAGCGTCTTTTCTCTAGACCACTGGCAACTGTCACGTAATTTCGCCATTTCGGCGAGCCCTTAAAATATCAGTCATGAGAGCATTCTACAATCGAAATTAAATTGTTATATATATATATATATATATATATATATATATATATATATATATATATATATATATATATATATAGAGAGAGAGAGAGAGAGAGAGAGAGAGAGAGAGAGAGAAATAAAAAGGAACACCGAGTTATTTGTTCATCAACTTTCTCTGAATAAATGAGATTAAGAAAACAAAAACACCTGTACAAATATTTGAAATTTTTCCTGTGCAAAGTATGACGCTGTTCTATCTCAAAATGGAAAAAGATGTTGCAATTTCAAAAAAAGCAAGGAGCTTGCATTGTTAAAGAAAGGAAGATTTTAAATAACGTCATATAGCCGTCAATATGTTTCTAAAAGAATTTGAACGCAGTTAATATTCTTTCTGGAAAAAATATGTCTGTTAAAATTCAAATACGGGTGCGTAACTGAAATGAAATGAGTGTGCTTTTGTTATGTAATTTATTGATTGAGATTATATGTATTAATTGTTATAGAAGGTGTTTCTATTGTGTAAGAGTGTTAACCCGTATCTACAATTAAATTATGTTATTTTAATAGAAGTTTACTTATTAATGGCGCTACATTATACAAATTTGCATGTTGTTTAATTGTGCTTGAATTTGTGATAAGCACTGATTCGGCGTGGTTTATTTGAAATAAATTTAACTATTTTTGCTTGTTAAAAGTCTAAGGTGTAATTATGCTGCAATGAATGAGAAATAAAGGCGAAACGTTGAGGAACATGTAACTCTGTCTGTTCCTTTTTATTTCTCTATTTTGTCGGAATACTATTTCCATTATTCTCATAATATATATATGTATATATATATATATATATATATATATATATATATATATATATATATATATATATATATTCAGTAATGTGATTGATAATTTAAAATTCAAATTAGAATTAAATTAAAAATCCGTTTCACAAGAAGGAACAATAACAAAGTCAATAATTTGTACGATCGAAGAATTAAAAGGTAAATAATTATATATATTTATATATATATATGGATGTATCTGTGTATATGCGTGTGTATGTATATGTATATATATATATGTATATATATATATGTGTGTGTGTGTGTGTCTATGAATCTTATTAGAAATATATTATTATAATATTATATTTAAACCAAATTCAGATTCATAATTTTATTCTATTTTATTTCTATTTTTAACCCATATTAATTTGCTTATCAAGTAAATACATGCCTTTTATTTTAATTTTTTTCCAGAAACATCTGCCTTACTTTTAATGCTAGGTTTATTTATGGTGTCTTTTACATATATTAAAAACCCTTCCCAATACTTTTGCTGATGAGGAAACTTTGTTTTTTTTTTAAATACTATATGTAAAAATTATTGTCCGTGGCTTAATGTCTACCACAATAAAAACATTGTTTTCCGAAACGATCGTACAAATTATTGACTTTGTTGTTGTTCCTTCTTGTGAAATTTTAATTTAATTCTAATCTTAATTTTAAATTATCAATCACATTACTGAATATTAAATTAGCTCTAGGATATTTACCTATCGAGCTTATTATATATCTAAATTACAACGAGCACTTTTTCTTTTCCTGTATTTTAATTAAATTAGTAATTTTACTATTACATTAAAATGCACTCTGCTCTTAAGACTATTGTTCTAATTTCCTTTAAATTTATATATATATATATATATGTATATATATATATATATATATATATATATATATATATATATATATATATATATACGTGTTGCCTGGAATAAACGCTGCATAAAATACAAATTTCCATTTTCTTCGACGTCTTTCATTTTTCTTTTTCGATACTTTTTGGGACACGAGCGGAGGACCGCTTGAAATATAAAAAAATAAAATATTAAATACAAAAAAAAACATCGTTTTTCACTTAAAACCCCGTCATGCACTTGAAATTATATATATATATATATATATATATATATATATATATATATATATATATATATATATATATAATAAACTGATCTCCTACTGCAAACATAAGTCCAAATTTAAATATGGTAAATTTGAAATTATATAGCTGTTAATTTAACCTTTAAGATATATATATTTTTCTATGACATTATCGCTTTTTCTACATACTTTCTTAGCATTTTATTATTGTAATTTTAATTGTAATTCCTTATTTCTTTTTTTTTTGCCGGTTTTACATCTGCAATCTCCATTTTAGTGTTTAAATATTCCTCTGAATCAAATATATCCATCTACCTACACATTTATTTTCGGCATGTATGTTTACTTATATTTTATCATGTGCATACTTACATACGTATTTGCCTTATTCCGGAATTTGTAGATACAGGCCATTCTCTCCCCTTAATTTTTTAAACTCTTTATTTATTCATTTACTCATCCATTTGCTTATATGTATGTATATATATATGTGTGTGTGTATATGTCGGTGTGTATATATATGTATGTATATGTGTAAGTGTATGTATCCATATATATGTATGTATATATGTATGTATGTATATATATACATGTGTATCACTTATCATTAATTCATTTGCTTCCTTTAATAACTCTTGCTGATAATTCAATTCTTAAGTAATAACTGTATGTTTCAGTTGACCCCTTTTCTGCTTTAAATTTTGGCCCCTTTTAAGCGTCATCTTGTCTGGGTTATTTTGACATTGGCCTTTCTATTCTAATATTAATTCAATCTCCATTCAATTTTTCTTCTTCTTCTTCTTCTTCTTCTTCTTCTTCTCCTTTACTCATTCTATCAATATTAGCCAGCCTTAACAGTCGATTTTTTTTACATAGGCATCACCACATTATCAAGGCCAAGAGGCCACTCAAGGATAAGGGTTAAAGAGTGTACAGTAGAAATTGGACATTATAGTAATCATTAGTAATGAAAATTTGGTAAAGTTGATAACTTATATGGAACGGCTCATCAAGAACTTATTTACGTTAGACTTGAAGACAACCATATTGTAGTCAGCCGGAAAGCAGGAAAACGGAAGACAATTCCACAGGCGTGCGGTTCTAAGAAAAAAGTTTTGTTCATGGAATCTAAGTTTAGGTTTAGGCACAGATAAAGAGTGGGGGGAATTATTGATAGTGTTTACAGCTAGGCGAGTGTTTCTTGTGAAAGTTTGGCGAGGGGGGACCATAGATTGAAGCTCATTCGAACACTGTCCATGAAAATAACGATACATCAGAGACAAACTCGCAACATCTCTTCTGTGAGATAAAGGTTGCAAGGAAGAGAAAAGGACATCTCCTACGAGGCTACGAAGTCTATTTTGAACTCTATCAAGGCAGGCCAAGTCCTTTCTAGCAGCTCCTGCCCAGATGTGGCAACAGTATTCCATCCTTGGACGTACCTGGCTCTTATATAGATAGAGAATAGCATCAGCAGTGAGATATCTACTGGATCGATAGAAAGATCCCACCATTTTCCAGCGGCCTTGGCAACAGATTTGATGTACGTGTTCCATTTAAGATCAGGAGTAATGGTCAAGCCAAGAAGTTTGTCAAAACTTGAGGCCTCCTGAAGACGAGAGCCATTCATTTCAATTGATGTCAGATGTGGATCAGAATGTTGATGATGTAAAGAGAGAAGCTTGGTTTTAGATGCATTAAAAGTACCCAGCCATTCTTTATCCCATTGTACTACGTGCTCAAGATCAGAGGAGAGAGAATTGGAGAGAACTTGGTCGTTTACTGTCTTAGATGTGCTACCATAAATGGTAGTGTCGTCAGCATAGATGTCTACAAATGATGTAAGGATGTGATTTGGAAGATCATTAATGTAGATCAGGAAAAGAGTTGGGCCCAGGATGGACCCCTGAGGGACACCGGCATTAATACTGTGAGCTTCAGATTTTTGCCCCTCAACTACTACTCTTATGAACCTATCAGAAAGAAATGATTTAATAATTGAGAAGACATTTCCAGCAATACCATAGCTAGAGATCTTATGAAGTAAACCTTTATGCCATACCCTATCAAAGGCCTTAGATATGTCAAGAGCAATTGCCCTAGAAAGGTTGCCTCCGTCGAGAGATTTGCTAATCCTATGAGATATAACTGTAAGCACATCTGCTGTAGATCTAGCAGAACGGAAACCATATTGAGTGTCACTAAGAAGGTTATTTTTGTTGAGATGGTTGATTACTTCTGTATTTAACACAGATTCCAGCAACTTACTCATGACGCACAGGAGACTTATTGGCCTGTACTGAGAGGGGGATGAGCGATCACCTGAATTCTTAAATACAGGGCATACTGATGAAATTTTCCAGGGAGATGGGAAACTATTCTCCTTAAGACAACGTTTAAACAGTTTTGTAAGTATGGGCGCTAGTTCAGGTTGAAGTTTTTTGAGTACTATAATTGGAATACCGTCAGGGCCAGTTGCTTTACTGGAATCAAAGTTTTTGATTAGCTTGGCAACATCACGTACAGATATACGTATATCACATAGCGTGTTTTCTGATACAGGAGGAAATATTGGGGGTTGGCAGCCTTGATCGCAAAGAGTAGAATTAGCTGCAAAGTTCTTGACAAAGAGTTTGGCTTTGTCTGATGCTGACGAGATTACCTCAGGTCCATTGATAATAGTTGGGATGGAGCACACGCTTCTGTTCATGATTCTGTTTGCTATTTGCCAAAACTGGTGGGAACCAAGCCGCTGCTCAGCTACTTTGGACTTAACAGATTGAGCATACAACACTCTTGCATTCTTTATTACTTTCTTACAATGGTTGCTGGCAGTCCTGAAAGCGGCTTTAGTTTTCATACATCTATTACGTTGGAAACAGTGGAAAAGGTGATTTCTGTGCGCAATGGATGAGTAAATTTAAATTCTTTTTCTACGAACATCTTTTCCTTGCCTCCATTTGTGAATTATTCCACGAATTTCTGCCTTTTAGATTACTTTGGACCATCTTCCCATTACGCGATTCCCTTGGATTTTACTTGTGGAAATAGAAACTTAGCCAACTTTTTTGGATTTTTCCGTCATTGGATAATTTACCTTTCACCAGACTATCCATTCACGTGAAATCACCTTTTTCTCCACCCTATTCCCTCTGCTTCACTTTTTGTTATCAAATAAGATCTTTGACTTACTTGTAGTTTCATCAAATACTTTTGCAAGCAAAAATCCGATTCAGCTAAATCCTACCCTCTGATGAGAAGGAAAGTATTTCTTCGAAACTCCGCGGATTAAGGACTATCCACTTATTTTGTGCTTCCTTTTTTAAAATTAAATATGTTTTTAACACTTTTTCAAAGTTTTTTTAACATGTTTTATTAATTACTTGTTCTTATACACACACACACACACACACACACACACACACACACACACACATATATATATATATATATATATATATATATATATATATATATATATATATATATATGCATTACAATACAAAAAGGCGATCATTAAAAAGTAATATGGTTAAGCTTACACATGGAAATGTACAGTTTGTTAAAACTGGAAAAAAGGACAAAATATTCTTGTAAAAATATAATAAATTAAGCATTAAGAATTGATTATATAATGTAATAAATTTAATTGTTTTTATTCTTAATGCTGCAATATTTTAAGTTATAAATTTATTATATTTTTTGCTAGAATATTTTGTCCATTTCTTTTCCAGTTTTAACAAATAGTCCTTAACTTTTCCATGTTTAAGCCTAGCCATTTTCCTTTTCATGCTCGCATTTTTCTATTTGTAATCCATGCTTTTTCTAGACTTTTAATAAATTCACTTGTTCTTTGTTTAATTTCAGTCTTATATTTTGCCCCCATAAACACATAAGTAATAACAATGTACGGCACTCGTCTGATTTCAATAAAAATCCCCCAATTATCTCCCTTTAATGCTTTCCTTCTCTGTTTCACTTGTTACTTCTCTTTTCGCGACAGCAGTGGATTAGTAGCAACACGAGTCGCTGAAGCGACGTGGTTGCTCTGGAAACAAGTCACAAAAAAGCGTCGCTCACCTTTTTACATATATTTACGATGTTGAACACCATAAAAATTCATCATAACTTTTATTTTACTGAACAAAAATTGAATTTTTTGACAGTATAGTTGAGAAGGTGATCTAAAAATTGTAATAATTGTTTGAAATTTAGTAGAAAAATAAGTGAGCGATGAAGCTTTAAACTTTTCTAAATGACTGCCATACAACCATATATTCAAACACAGTAGTGTTTGAATGATATATATATATATATATATTGATATATATATATATATATATATATATATATATATATATATAGTCTTTGAAGTTTTTAACCTTTAAAACTATACAAAAAAATATTTCTTTTATCATTCGTTAGAAAACCACCCAGTCAGTAAGTCATTTAATCACCTGCAATCATTGCATCAACTCGCTCTCGAATTTACTATAATACCAATAATTTATTTTTCAAGGGATCATCAGTTGTTTTCCATGAAACACTGTTGCGGGGATTTAAAAACAAAACAGTATATTACATCATGGCTCCCCAGCAGTGTTGATCAAACACCACCACCCTTAATCTTAGGAAGAAGACATGTTACAAACATTTGATCCAATTTCCTATTCTTAATTGCAATTACTAACCTTTTCATACTATAAAAATGAATTTCTTACCTGTGCGATTCATCAATTTCCACATTTAAAATGGATACATTTTTTAATTTTTTTAATTTATCAGTCTTGTATTTATAAGATTAGGATTAATCCATTTAACTACTTATCACCCCCACTATGATTAGTATTTATTATATTTACATTCTTATTTATTTAAAATTAGATATATAAAGGTTAAAAATATTTTTTCATATATGCATTTTTTAATGTATATATATATACATATATATATATATGTGTGTGTGTGTGTGTGTGTGTGTGTGTGTGTGTGTGTGTGTGTGTGTGTGTGTGTGTGATATCAGGGAAACCCAACGTTTCTCAGGATTAAATGAAGATTAGAAATTTCTTTTTAAAAATATATTAGCGGGCATAATCAAGCAGTTGAAATGATTCATTTAACAACGTTTGCTTATATAAGAATGTTATTCAAATTTAACTGTTTAAGAAATGCTCAGATGAGCTAGCCCTGATAGGGTTCAAAAGAAGCCTTGAATCTAATAGGTCGTACTTTGTCAACTGAACTCCAATGCCTGTGCCATCGTCGCAAGGTTGCATCCCTGTACCTCTTTTACAAGTATATTAATCGAATATACTCTGATGAACTCGTTGCAGTTGTGCCGACTCGACGTGCATATCCCCAACAAACAAGATTAGCAACAAAATCACACCTCTTCACTGGAGCTCCTTAAGTACTAGAAAGCTTTTTAATTAATAATTTCTTCCCTCGACTTTAGAATTCCCATTAGCAACAGCAACCGTTAAAGCACGTATCCATATCAGCAGATATCAACGAGTTTGCGCCGCAAGAAAAGGCGAAAAATACACAATGTGGTTGAGAAGAGAAGAATATATATATATATATATATATATATATATATATATATATATCGGGGAAGATGGACGTGTAAACATAAGGTCGAGAAATCACTGGCCTGCATGAGGTGGCGAGAACAAATACTTTTATAGAGCATCTATAATATAAATCTCACCTGTCTGTTTAAATGTATGTATGTATGTATATATGTATGTATGTCTGCCTAAATTAAGCTGGTCTGCAGTTTAATTTGTTGCTGGCTATCTTGCTCTTGCTTGTTGCTGAATCTCACCATTTTGAACCGAGAGAGAGACTTAGCTGTCGTACAAAGCTAAGACTCTGTAACATCATATTTGTATAGATACTCCCTCAGGCATTTGGGCTCATGGATTTTAAATGTCTGAGGGAGTGGCACTCGTCTGACAAGACGTTGTAATCATCATGTCTGCCTAAAACTTTCGACACGAGATCAGTATCATTTTGAAGCTTGACCCTTTGGACGACAAATATATGAAAAGTGGCTAAAAACATTACTTCACCCTCACCTGGGCACTTTTCTACAGGGACGGGTCGCTTTTACGCCGATATTTTCGAAAGTCATCTCCTCTTTTCGATTGTCTGGCCTTAATTTAAATTTTTTTTTTTTTTGCGCTCGCAATTTTCCCTTATTTTTTTGTTTGTTTTTTGCTCAAACAATACCCTTACACACACCTCCTCTTTCTTTTCCGCCTTCTCCTCTCGGGTTCGAGCCTGCCTGCCTACTACAACTTTTTTTTTTGCTGAACACACACCTCCAAACACCCGGGCAACGCCGGGCATCCAGGCTAGTATGTTATATGGCAGAGCGTTGTAAAACTCCTGTGTGCACAGAAAGACTTGAAAAATAATGAAATGCATTACGTTGGAAGAACCACGAATAAATGTTTTTCATTTGCACTTAAAAAATGAGGAATCGGAGTTTTATTTATTTCCTTTTGTTTGTTTCTTTTTGTGACAGTACCCACGTTACATATTATACTTATTTTGAATGCCGGGGACCAGGTCTTTTACTAAAAAGGGTCACAATGAAGAAGAAAAGAAGGAAAATTAACGTTACCATGGAAAAATGCAGTTGCAAAAGAGCAACGTAAAAACAAACCAGGCCGAGAGAGATAACTTTACAAAAAAAAAAATGTCAGTGAATACAATAACGACTTTGTGTGAGAGATTTGATGTAAGTCTTCCAATTTTTTTTTTTTTTTTAGACGAGAGCCATGTATATCAAGTGTGGACAAGTGGTGATCTGAGCGTTGGTTGTTTAAAGATAGAAGTTTTTCTTGGATGTGTTAAAATTAACAAACCACCCTTTGCCCCATTGCACTACATGCCCAGGGTTAAAGGAAAGAGAATCAAATAGATCTTGGTCCTTGCTGGCCGTTGATGTGTTGCCAATGATTGCGGTGTCGTCTGCGTGTATGTCGACGAATAATCTTAGAATGTGATTTGGGATATCGTTGATGAAGATATAGAAGAAAGAGAGATCCTTGAGGCAGGCTTGATATTTTAAGCTGCAGACTTCTGCCCATCCACGATTACTTGTATTAATCAGAAAGAATTCGATGGTTGAGAAACCATTTCCAGATATTCCATCCTTGGAAATCTTGAGTAGATCTTTATGTAAAACCTGTGATGTGTCAAGAGCTATTGTTCTAAAGAGAAACCTCCCGTCGATACACTGATCCTAATTGAAATTACAGTCAGTACATCAGCTGTAGGTCTCGCAGCACAAGACTAATTAGTCTGTATTAAGATGCAAAAGACCGATTTTCAGTATTTATAAATACTGGGCGGACTAATTAGGTTTTCCAAGTAGTTAAGAAGCATTTCACCTTTCGGTGTCGATTCAACAGTTTTGCAAGGATGGGTGCTCATTTTGATTCCAGCTTTTTTATTATTATTATTATGATTGGAATATTGTCAGAACTAGTTGCCTTTTTCGCACCAAGTTTCTTGGTGAGTGCAACAACATCCTGAACAGATATGTAGATATCGCTCAGATTGTAATCAGCCTTGGAAGGAAATTCGAGAGTTAGGCGGCCCTGGCCGCATTGGGTTGAGATTAATAACATTTTTGCTAGGCAAGAGTGTCTCTCTTTTAAGGGCGCTAGCTGGTTATCCACACTTTCTGAACTTGTGTCACATCTTGCTGAGGTGGGAAGCAAGCAAATATCTACTCTCTAATTATATCAAAAATATTGGAACAGTAAACGAATCACCTAGCAGAGACAACCAAATGAGAAAATAAGTCTGTATTGTCTACTTGTTAAAATACAAAGTGAGATAATATGTGAGAAATACAGAAATAACTATCTTTTATGCTTTATTAACTGAAGAGTAATTAAATTATGGAGATGTGCGCTGGAGTTCCCACTTGTGCTAATATTTGTATATCTTCGTAGGGATTTTAGTTCTCTCCCACCGCAAGAACCTAGACACCAGAGTCGGAAAGTGGGGTTGGGAAGTCAGCGCCCCTCGAGGAGGCGCACTCTGGTGTGCAAAAAGTGCCTGCGCATACCCGTCAACATTCCCCGGTAAGTGCGCCTATGAC
Source organism: Euprymna scolopes (assembly GCF_053919585.1). Lineage (NCBI taxonomy): Eukaryota > Metazoa > Mollusca > Cephalopoda > Sepiida > Sepiolidae > Euprymna > Euprymna scolopes. The sequence goes on along the minus strand of NC_136498.1, from coordinate 65,294,184 downwards.
GTGAAGTGAGAAGGCAAAGCCTAGGAGTGTGGACCTCCCAGAATTGCACAGAACTAGCATTATACCACAATTGACAGAGATCAGGTCATTACAGGAATGGTCTAATCTCTATTGATTTGGGGGCAGAGGATACAAATCCCTCGTATTTGAAAATCATTAATAATGTGTTGTTGTTGTTGTTGTTTTTATTATTATTATTATTATTATTATTATTATTATTATTATTATTATTATTATTATTATCATTATTATTATACGGCAATTATGATGACGATGATGATGATGAGCACCGTCATCGTTTTGCGAATGTATGTGTTCTACTGGGTGTCGTTCTAGTGATTTATGTAGTGCTATATAGTGAGACTCTAGGCGTGAACCCCTTATATATTTTAAGAATGGGCGGGGGAATTAAATAGAATCGGGTGTACATAGGCGATAAATAAATATTAAAAGTGGCAAGAATCTAAACACCCTGGGTGGATCGGGAAGCCATGTCAACTCTTCTAGTTGAATGGGATATGGGCCACGATGGCGAGAGTACCTGTCAAGGACATGGGTGGTCTTTTACTTGCGATGACACGAAGAATATGTCTCTTAAATTGCATCCTATAAGTATAAGTATACACACACATACATACACACATATGCATATATATATACATATATGTATATATACATATATATATGTGTGTGTGTGTATGTATGTATGTATGTATGTATGTATGTACATGTACATATATATGGGTATAAAACATTTATTTGGCTATAAATTTTGTAAATCAAGTCAACGGAGAAAATCTGCGATGTATTATAAGTTCACACAAGTACTTTCAAAAAGAAAATCTTACTTTTTAAAATATGTACTTATGTATATGTTTCTATATAAATATATAAATATTTGTGTGGAGATAGAGAGATAGACAGATAGATAGATAGATCATATTCCTAAAAGCACGTACGCTACAGAATAATATGAGAGTAGTGCCAAGATACATTATATATATATATATATATATATATATATATATATATATTTATAGGTAGTTGCCTGTCTAGCCGCACTGATGAGCTGTGAAACAGCGAAACAGTACTGTATGTGGATGACTATATATATATATATATATATATATATATATATATATATATATATATATATATATATATATATATTTAAAAACGGGGGTGGTCACCAACAATGTGTATTTTTAAACATTATTTTATTATTCCGTGTTTTGGTTTTTCATTGAAAATTATGTGTAGATCACTGTAATAACGTTTTTAAATCATTGAAATCGTTTTTAACGCGTTTCAGACGTTCTTTTTAAAATGTTTAGAATATATTCAAAATGTGTTTAAAATGTACAAGAACATTTTCGTAGTTCATTTGAAATGTTTCCGAGAGGTGAAAACATGCGTAAATGATTCTACTTTTTATTCGTATGTTCGAGCAGGCAACGCAGCATTGCGCGGTCGTTAAATATGATATTTTGGTTAACGCAAATTTTGTATTTGTTATTATATTATATTTGACTCAATATATAGTAATGACTTAAAAACTTTTTAGAAAAATGACTCGTGCGGCAGCACAGAGAATCGAAACCAAAAGATTTAGCGTACAAATTACTTTTTCCTTCGACGTTAATGCCTAAGTTATGATTGCTGCAAGGCTAAAAATTAAAGCATGAACCAATAGCAATTACGTTACGCATGCATATTGGTAATACCGTCGTTCGACCTTCACCTGGCAAATTCCATTTCTTTAATTTTTCCACTTTTGCACTGATTTCCCTAGCTAAAACCCAAATATAAAGCTTTGTATCAGATCAAATACCCTATATATTAAGTTTCATGTCTGTAGACCAAAAACTGACAGAGAAGTTTGGTAGGCAAAATGTTAAATATATATATATATATATATATATATATATATATATATATATATATATATATATATATATATATATATATACGCATTCAAAAATATATATAGAAGAGGTTTGTGTTTATTATAACCTTTTTACGCAAATATTACGCAAGTATAAACCATCTATAATATCTGCATTGATATAATTATACGCAATATTTTACTAAAGATGATCATCCCATAAGAAAATCGAAAAAAAACTAATAGGGAATTAATTAAAATAAATGTTTAAAGGAATATGTAAATTAGCTACATCTTTTGCAGATCAGTACAATTCTATGATCCATATATGACAAAGTTGTATTTTCTTTTTAAATGAATAGAAAAATGGGTTTTTAATATGAATATCTATACACACAAAAAATATCTTTTTAAGATGAATGTTTTTTTTTTCGCGGAAACCGCGGGGGGGGGGAGCTGCTGCATGGGCATCAGATATCTTATTGATTGAGATTGTCGGACTGACTTCCTCATCTTGGTTTTTATCGTCACAACGGTTCGGCCGTTTTGCTCTCCGGCCTTCATCAGGTGTTTTGTATCGAACTGGGGAACCGTTTGTTAGGAGTCTCGAACCAAACGGTTCCTCAGTTCGATACAAAACACCTGATGAAGGCCGGAGGGCAAAACTGCCGAAACGTTGTGACGATAACAACCAAGATGAGGAAGCCAGTCCGACAATCTCAATCAATGAAAGCACCTCATCTCAAAAATACAGACAATTACTATCAGATATCTTATTCTGTCCAAGCGATGTAGCTCCACTGCTTCCATGATCGTGTCCTGAGACTGACGGTTGCCAACAAAATGTTTTCAAAAAGTAATCTAATATATAAAAGGCTATATGTTTGTCTTTCTGTCTGTTTCCATATTTTCAAACTCTATCTATACTAAACTAAAAGGGGCCAAGTAAAGATTAGATGTCCCGGTAGCAGAAGACAAAAATAGACGCACATTTCAAGTGACACCGGTTGTTCGACCTTGACATTGCCGTTGGTTGTTTGTAAGCACGTCAAATAGCAGACATGTCAGAATGTTCGCGAAAACTTTTTAAGATTTAAAAGAAAAGGTATATATTTACAAAACATTTTCTTTTATATTAAATATTTACAAAACTTTTAAGAATTAAAAAAAACTTTTTTTCTATTTACACAAAACTTTTTGTGTAAGTAACAAAACGAACGTAAATTTAACAAAATATATTTAAATAAATGGGTGTCTTTCTGAGTGCGTTTTTTAATATATTTACAGAACTTTAATAAAACTAATAATAATAATAATAATAATTATAATAAAAATAAAAAAAGTAAAAAAATGAACTATATTAATTACAAAACATTAGAGACTGAAAATTTCGGGCGCTAAACTTGTACTTAATTTGTCTTTATGGAGAATAGCAAGTTTTTTTTTTAATAAAAATGAAAATTATAAAAAGATTTGTATACTACACTTCATCTTTATAAGAATAAAAGTTATAAAAGATATGTGAATAAAATATATTGTTTCAATCTCGATTGCTTATACTTGTGGTTTTATTATGCATAAAAATTGCCTCGGTCTAGAAGGATTTCTCCTTTCACTGACCACCTATATACATCGCACTTTAAATAAATATTGAATTGTATTAAAAACGCACAAAGAAGATAAACATACACACACACACACACACACACACACACTGTACATAAAAATTAATCTTGGTCGCAAAAATTCGAACAAGTCAGTTATTTTATATTTGTTTCTGCCATTAATAAGTTTGATTATGATAATTTCATTTAATTTTTTTTTTTTTTAATTGTGTATTTTTTAATTGACATCATCCGAAATTCTCAATTATTACGTCGGTTTATTTATTTATTTATTTATTTGGTATTATTTTACGACCTGCCCCAGCTTAGTATAAACACCCCCAACCACCCCATGTTAAGAACGGCTTTCGGAATAAACACTTCCCCACGTTAAGAAAAGCTTTTAAGGGTGTTATTCCGAAAGCCGTTCTTAACATAGGGAGGTTGGAGTGCTTATAATATGCTGGGGCCGGGGTACGTCGTAAAAATTTACCGTTAATTATTTATTATTATTATTATTATTATTATTATTATTATTATTATTATTATTATTATTAGTTTTCTAAATAAAGTTCTGTAAATAAAAAAAAATATAAGACACTCATTTATTCAAATATATTTTGTTTAAATACGTTCGTTTTATTACTTACATTAAGAAGTTTTGCGTAAATAGAAAAAAGTGTTTTTAATCCTTAAAAGTTTTATTAAAGAAAATGTTTTCTAAATATATATTTTTTCTTTTAAATCTTAAAATGTTTTGTAAATACACGTATATTTGTAAAAAATCTTGCTCACGAACATTCGGATATGTCTGCTATTTGACGTGTTTACAAATAAGGGCAATGTCAAGGTCGAACAACCGGTGTCACTTGAAATGTGCGCCTATCTCTGTCGTCTGCTACGGGGGTATCTAATCTTTACTTGATCCACTAAAAGTCGCAGAGCGGGGCTAGAGACTTTAAATGACTGGATTTTTTACGGGCCGTTCTTTATGGGTCATTCATCTTAGTTTATTTTTAGTTCTTAATTTTTAATTCGTTCATACGCGTGTCACGTTGGTACAGTGGTAACGTCACCAGCTATGAATGGTAGTTTTGCTTTCGGTTTCAATTCTAGCTGTTAGCACCCAGATATTTTTTTTTTACTTTTGAAATCACGACTCTATAATTATATACACGAAATCTGGACAAATTAAAATATCATAGCGTATTTTCGATCGGGCAAAGCCGAGCGCTCCCCTCCACCCCGCTAGTATTTGCAAAAGGTAATGTTTTCACAAAAGTAGGCCTAATGTTTGTTTGTTTTTTTTCCTGTAGTAGTGTCGTAGAGAGAAATGCTTTTTTGTCGGGAGTAGTGTTTTCTGTGAGTAATGCACCTACTCTCTCTCTCTCTCTCTCTCTCTCTCTCTCTCTCTCTCTCTCTCTCTCTCTCTGTGAAATGTCCCTCTATGAGTAATGTTTACTACAAGCAATGTATTCTGATAGCAAGCTATTATAGGAATACAAATAAATATTCTACCTACAGAATTATATTTAACTACTTTATTCGGTATTAAATAATCCATAGATTTTTAATAGACTGTAAACCAAACCAAACAAATCTAACTATTATTAGTTTAAATAAGAGTTTCATTTACTTCGAAACAATACATAACTATTTGTATTCTTTAGAAGTTATTATCCAGGTCATCATTAGATAATACTCACTGATAATAATCGGCGATGTTCCCTGGAGTTTGGTTGACAGATTTTCAGTAAGCTCCACCTGTTTTGATAATCATTGCAAATGGCTTTGCATTATCGCAACTGTTTTTTTTACCATTTTTTCTCGGTGGAAATTACCATTGGCCTTTATTGTGATTTGATTGGCAATATGAGTCCACGAGATCCCAGTACTCTGCACAGTCTTCCAGTGGAGGTTTGGTTAGTGCTCTTCTTACTTGGTATTTCTATCCTCCTTGACTCGTCGCACTTTAACAATAAAACATTATGGAAACCATTTCCCTTATATGAAAAAGAAAACAAGCGAAAATACTTTACCTATATCACGTCCTTGCAAAGTATTTTTTTTTTTTTTGCAATGCTGCGATATAGGTAGAATATTTTCGCTTGTTTTCTTTTTCTGTTTTTCTGATAAGGGAAATGGTTTTCATAATGTTTTATTGTTAAAGTATTTTTTATTAAATAAGTCTGAAGAAAGGCTGTTCTTGTGAAAATTTTCGAACGACATAATGTTTGAATTTGTCCGAATAGTCTTGAAACAATTATAACTAACAATGAAATACACTATTTGTTGCTATCAACCCATTCTTTGATGTCTTGGTTTTTGTTAAAACAATATATGAATGCTCAATTATGAAATATGATAATTTTGTAGTTTACAGTCATCTCTTTGGCTCAAAATTTATTGGTATATGAACGATTACTGAATTATATAAACCCAGTAAAATTCGGAATATTACAAATAAGACTATATATATATATATATATATATATATATATATATATATATATATAAATAAACACTGAGAAAATTGAAGGGTCACCGATTTGCAAGTGCTAGTAAAACATAAACAGTTTCGTAGATACAAAAATTGAGAAAAACAAAATTTTATAAGAAAACATTTTTATAGAATAGTTAAGAATATAAAATTAATTTCAATAATTTTCATGTTTGGCTAAAGAAATTTTAGTAAATAGTCACAAGCCAAAATGTTCATAGTGTGAATAATTTGTGTAGAAGAAGTAATATAAGTATGTGAGTATTTGGCAGCGTGGTATTGTGTATGTGTGTGTATTTGTTCTTGTTGATGCGTATGTAGTTGTTACTAACAGTTCGTTTCTGTTCACCTGGATATATTATATGAGTTAGATGAAGAAGGCTTGTATGTGAGTCATCGAGTTATTTTTTGCCTTGTCTAAAGATATGGGATGGGTTGTTGAGCATCTTGAAATCCTATTAAAAGTTGAAGCCGGCTTGGGAATCCCCCCCTCTCTCTCTCTCTCTCTCCCTCTCTCTCTCTCTCTCTCTCTCTCTCTCTTTCACTCTGTATTAACAACAAAAGATAATTAAACTAACTATAAAACAGACTATTAGAATAGTCCATCATAAACAATATGAGACATCATCACAAATCTTGAAACAAGTTAAGCCGTAGCTGGAAAGATAAAGACAGATAGATAGATAGATAGATAGATAGATAGATAGATAGATAGATAGAACGGGAGAAAGAGAGGGGGAGAGCGAGAAACAGCAAACAAGAATACTAATACTGTCCAGTAATTTCTTGGCTGTCCTTTCTTATAGTCCTTATAGTCTTTTCTAGTTATTCCATAACTGGCCAAGTCTGCTGAACCACTTCCTTAACAATATTGGAAAAGACTCTAATCATAATCCCACTTTTAATTTTATGGTGTTTATCCTCTTCTTCTCCCCCCTCTCTCTCTCTCTCTCTCTCTCTCTCTCTCTTAATTAATTAAATAAGATAAGATTAAAGATAAGACTATAAAACGCATTATAAATAATACTATTTAACCCATAGCTGGAGGGAACGAGATGAGAGAGATGGGTATGGAGACGGGATATAGCAAACAAAATGACTACTTTTTATTTTGCCTTTTTATTTTTAAAACTTTTACTGGCTTTGAAAACTCACCTTTTTTCATGCCAGTCAAGAGGGGGATTCTTGACATTATTCTAACAACTTAGGAACTTTCATTTCTCTTGGCAAAACATTTTTGTAAGAAAAAAGTATAGATCGATTTTGTCCTAATTGTTCGCCTCCCAGGCATTATATTTTCTTTCTAATAATGCCACAGTTTGCGCGTGAAATTTTCAGTGAAAGATTAAATGTTTTATCTTTTTTATACAGGTACACAGACAATGTAGTTGATCTAAGCTAAGTAGCTAACTATAGTTAAAAGCGACCCGAAGGCTCTTTTTTCATTTGCTGCTACACCAAAATGTAAGGGGGGCATCACTTCATTCTCAGGATTACTCCACTTGCGCTTGATCCTCTCCTTATAAAGTTAGGTGTTTGGCAAGGGGACATCAAGCACCACGTTGTAAGCCTTGTAGCTATTTACTTCCTAACCACCGCAAAAAGATGTGACACAAAGTCAAAAGGACAGTAAGCAATGAATTTACTCAATCTGATAGATGGGAGGCAACGATCTAGAAGGATAGACATCCTAGGACTACCCAGGACTATACCTCAGTCTGACAGATGCAAGGTCATTCCTTACTCAAAAATGGTAAAAATTATGTCAGACTGTGTTGAGGACGTAGCTCCCACTAAGACAATTCTCTCCAAATAAAAACCTTGAAGTAAACTCTCAGCAAACGTCTCCTTGTGTCTTTCTTTTTTGGCATAAAAAAACACAATACGATAAAATGGCCACATATAAATATCCGTCTGTATAATGAACATTTTTTTTATTGAAACAATTACAATTATATTTGTCAATAACAAAACCCGTGGAAATTCTACGGAATGAGAAATATATTTAAACAACGAATATGCTTTTAATAAGACTGATATTTTTCTGGATAATAATGCACACAGCAAATATAATATTATGACCTGGGTTCGAACTCATAAAGTATGCAAACAATGATGTATTTAGAAGTAAATAAAACTTTTATTCAAAATATTAATGAAGATCTGAAACAACTGATGGAAGGCAGGAAAATCTGATGAGAGAGAGTCACATTATTCCGGTTGTCCGGACCAATGTAGATAGATAGATAGATAGATAGATAGATAGATAGATAGTGTTAAAATTTTTCAAAAGCCAAATTGATCTTAATTTTCCGAATGTGTTTCCATCTCTGCTTGTTCCTTTTGCATAAACTACATTACAATAAATATAGCCCACATTATCCACCCTTACGCCTAGTAGCAAGCCTGTCCCACATCAGATATCTTAACTGTAGTCTCTGAACCTATATACCGTTCACTGGACAAAACAGGGGAGGCTAGAGCGGTAGCCCTCGATATATCTAAGGCTTTTGACAGAGTATGACACGATGGTCTTCTAAGGAAAATTAGATCATATGGTATCACTGGAAGAATATATAATGTAATTAAATCCTTCTTAAGTAAGAGAAAACTCCAAGTTGTCCTCGACGGTCGTACATCTAAGCAATATGATATAAATGCGGGAGTACCTCAGGGGTCGATCCTTGGACGTTTATTATTCCTGATATTCATAAATGACCTCCCTGATAAAATTGTTTCGGAGATGGGTATATTTGCTGATGACATCACTCTCTATAACAGGCACAACAGGAAAACAAATGAACACGTATCTAAGGAAATGGCAGAAACACTAGAGGATGACCTTCAATCTCTAGTGGAATGGGGACAAAAATGGATGATCACATTCAATGCTGCTAAGACTAAGCTTGTTTCCTCCAATAACTACAAGAAACCTTCTCTATCACCAATAGCAATGACCAAGATCACATTATCTGAAAGTACTTCCTTTAAAATCTTCGGCCTAACGTTTACAGGGAACATGAACTGGAATACAAACATTGTGAGCGTTACCAAGGTTGCTGCGAAGAAGGTGGGCTCTCTCTACCGTACTAGAAACTACTTACGCCTGAAAGTATCCTGTACCTTTATAAGACCACCATTCGCCCATATATGGAGTATTGTTGTCACATTTGGGCTGGTGCATCACTGTCTGTTCTACAAGTACTTTAATGATGAATGCTCTGGCGAACTACAAGCACTTGTAACCCCTCGACGTGACTACCCCGACAAACCCGTCAAGCAGCTAAGTCCCACCCCTTCACAGTAGAGATCCCTAGGTGTAAGAAAGCCTTTTCTTCCAATAATTTCTTCCCCAGAACTGCTAGACTTTGGAACTCTCTTCCAGGATTCTACTTTCCCAACTGTACTGACATGCAGAAGTTCAAGTGTAATGTGAACAAACATTTTGCTACTCATAATGCCACTGAAACTTATATCCCCGATAGTATCCCCTAATTCAAAGTGGCACTGTGCCTTGTTTGTGAGAGAAAATTGAATTTTAAAAAAATGTTTTTTTTAAAAGTAGCGTTGGTTTCAGTGTTCGAAATTAATATTGTGGAAAGGGAGTTTTCGAACCTGGCAAATAATGTTAAAACAACAAATCAAGCCATTGTTTTTTTGGATTTTTTTTTTGTGTGTGTGTGTGTGTGTGTGTGTGTGTGTGTGTGTGTGTGTGTGTGTGTGTGTGTGTGTGTGTGTGTGTGTGTTTAAGCAATAATTTAAAAAAAGTGAAGGTTTAGTGTTTTATCGTTGAAGTAGAACAAGAACGAAATTTTAAAGAAAGGGGAAAAATGTGTCAGATTTGGCGTTTCGGTGTACAAATACTCTTGAACCCTATATCGAGTATAAGGAATTAAATTCGGTAATCATTGTTATATCACTGAATGTAAACAGAAGTTAACAGTTTTAAATAAGCAGCACTTCGTCACAAATAAACAAATAAATAATATAAGTTAAGCATTTTAAATAAAAATAATTTCATCCATTTTTTTTTTTAAAGTTGTTTTTATTTTTTTTTTTTTAAGTTTTGTTAACTCTTAACTTATATTATTCATTAGTTTTTTGTGAAAAAAGTGCTTTTTATTTAAAACTGGTAACCTCTGTTTACGTTCAGCGGCATAACGATGGTTACCGAATTTAATTCGTTATACTCGATATAGGCTTCGAGAGTATTTGAACAACCAAACGGCAAACCTGTCGAAAATGTCTAGTCAATCAACAAAGTAAATGGAAGAGGGAAAACGTTGAAGAACAAAGGTTATCACGTGACTGGTGATCAATTCCCTTATAATAAAATGACCACCTCGTTACAAAGCAAACCAAATAATTTATTAAACAAAAATTTCGGAGGGCGTTATGATTAAAAAAGTATTTCAAATCTATCAGTAAATTAGATTTTTAGATTATATATTAGTAACATACGAATAATTACATGTTTATTTATATAGATTAAAGCAAGGTGAATCTAAATGGTTCCACCGTTATATGTCTTAATTTGCTTCAAGATTGTATCGATCCGTTAAACATCTGCATTACCTTCTATTAATTATCTTTATTTTATTATTTATCTTCCACTTTTATTTACATACTTTTATCAAATTTTATTATATTGCGTCAGTGTTGTCTGGTAAGAGTTTTGCATGGTATGATATTTCGGAAACGTTCCCTTTTTGAGCAAGTAAGAATATATATATATTTTTTTTACACAGGAATCACCACTTATCAAGGCCCGGGGGCCATTCGAGGATAACGGTTAATGGGTATACATTAGTCGATGTGATTATAGCGTAGTAAACATAAGTAGTGGGAATTTTGTAAATTGGATTACTTAGGAGGGGGGGCGGTTCATCAAGAACTTGTTTATGCTGGACTTGAAGACAATCAGATTGTAGTCAGCTGGAAAGCGGACAATCGGAATACAAGCATAAAAGCATTAAAAATAAGATATACAAGTTATGTTATATCAATAAAAGGTGAGTGTGTTACTTCGCTCTTTACACTTCTACATTGTATTGTCTTCTATGAATTATCTGTACACCATGTCTTTTTGTTTTATTATTATTACAATACTAGCAGTTCAGCCTGGCTTTCCTCTAGCTCTATGGACTGTTCATAGTTTTGTGGGCATATGTGTATATATATTAAAAAAGTTTGACTCATGTCCAGATAACCTACATCTAAAATTTCAAGTGTTTAGACCCAAAATTGGCAGAGGAGTTTGTTAGGGTCTGTAAAGGTCAACTCTTTCAACTTCAACCTTTTGGAAGCCAAAAAATCTTGCTGCATGTCTGAATACACTTTATATAAAATTTCAAATGTAAGACCCTAAATTGGCTAGATAGTTTGCTAGAAACTGCAAAAGTCAAATCTTTTGAACTCTGACCTCTTGGCAGATAAATTTTCCGCCAAAAACCGATCAAAAAGCTTACCCTGTGTCTGAATACACTTTATGTAAAATTTCAAATGTTTAGACCAAAAATTGTCTGAGTAATTTGGTAGAGACCGCAGAGGTCAAATTTTTGTAAACTTTTGACCCTTAACATTTATTGTTTTGGGCGCAAATCAAGTTAAAAAGTTTAATCCATGTCCAAGTAACGTATATTTTAAATTTCAAGTGTTTAGACTCAAAATTGGCGGAGGAGTTTGGTAGAGTTTTCATTGGTCAAATCGTTGAACTTTGACCCCTTGACAGTCAAATTTCCGAAAACTTATTTAAAAGATTTTCCCAACTCTTAATAGCCCTTATGGCAAATCTCGAGTCTGTAGACTGAAAATTGACAGAGTAGTTTGGTAGGGATATGTACGCACACAGACAAACAATTTCACTTTTATAGATATAATATAGATACCGAAAAGTGACATATGTATTACAAGATGTTCCTCGTTCAAAAAAAAAAAAATTCTTGCTCTGAGCCATTATAATCTTTGTTCATATCATTACTGTTTTCATCTTGACTGATTTTCACAACGTTTCAGTCGATATAACCTCCGACCTTCTTCAGGTGTATTTTGCCGAACTGAGGAATGTTTCTGTCGAACTCGGGAATTTGGACGGACTTTCAAGCGGAACCCTTTGTTTACTTCACGCTCTTGTTCGGTCAGCCATGACTGGATAGAGGTCCACTTTGACCTGGAGTGGTAGTACCTGTTACGGTCCCAACTATGAAATCTACTTGAAAAAAAAAAAAAATTATATATTCTATTAAAAAAATGTTCTTCAAAATCACTGGATTCGGCATTAAATAACCTGGAAAGGGTTGACATGCCGTAAAACAAAAACAACCAACCAACTGAGGAGTAGAACTTTGAAATGTCTGCATCCATAGCTCCCGCCACACTATTTTAATAATAGAAGAAGAGAGAAGGATATTAGATAAAGTGTCTTTACAGGTTTAGTAGAATTTGAACATGACTTTCCATTTCGGTCATCCAGCTAAATACTGACCAAGCTCAGTCTTGCCTCAATTTGTTATCAAACTTTGTTCATTCGATTTATCACTTTCAATTCTCTCATTATAGTATTCATCATTCAACTGACAATCAATCCATATCATTAAGCCTTATCCTCAAGTGATATTAGGCCTTGATAAATGTTGATTCATTAATAAATAAAATAATAAAAACAACGATTCCGTTTTTCCGTTGTAAGATTTTTATTTATTATTTGCGAACGTAGGTTTTATATTAATATATAATGATTGTATTAATGTAATTATATATATATATATATATACTAGCAAAAGTACCCGTCGTTGACTGGGTTCAAAAACAGCCTACAGAAAATGGACTCTGATATGATAGGTTATGAAAAGGAAGGGTTGTAAAGAGATAGCTTCGAATTTGGGGGTATCAAAACCAAAGAAGAATATGATGAAATTAAAAATAAAAAAGATAAACCCCATAATTTATTATATCATACCTGTTCACACTGAAACACTTATCACAATATTCTGTGGATCTATATTAAAAAACCTTGTTAAACTTTGTGACATATTTCCATTCTATGGAGGTCAGGCGCGAACGAACACCCCATAATTTTATTATACCATATTTCTTCAAACTGAAACATAATTATCAAAGTATACTCATGCAGATAGATATGAAAAGTCTTTATTAAAGATTGTGCCTATTTCAATTCTATGGAGGCCAGGCGCGAACGCGGACCCCACAATTTTATTATACCATCCCTATTTAAGTTAAAACATACTTATCAAAGTATTATTATGTACATCTATATCAAAAAAAATTGTAAACGTTTTTTTCTTTTTTATTTTTTATTTCTATACTTTGAGGGCCAGGCGCGTACGCAAACCCCACAATTTTAATGAATTATCATTATGCCAGATCAAACATACCCATTCCTGTGTCTCGATACATCTTCTATCATTATATGTGATCAGTTTTCTATAATAGTCAACCATATAGGAGCCTATTCGTGACTAGACACACATACAGCCGTTCAGCTTTATATATATATATATAACGTATATTTTAGTGTAACACACACACACACACACACACACACACACACACACATATATATATATATATATATATATATATATATATATATATATATATATTACACTAAAATATACACTTAAAAAAGTTTTGTTTTTTTTAATTTGAAGGTACGTATATAGATAGAACATTGTTTTGCACGTGGTAAAAGTTATTTCTTATAAATCTGTTTTGTTTTTTATTAATTAATAGTTGTTGACTACACGACAAAATCGTCACATATTTCATTCAAAACCGAAAAAAATATATATATTATCCTTTGTAGTTATGGCGATTTCGTCTTTTATTATAATTTTTGTGTTCTAGAATAAATGTAATAATTCTTTGTTTAAAAATAAATCACACGGTTTTACTTGTTAAAGAAAGACATCACCTTTTAATTGTTAGAGATATTAGTAATCACAGAAGTAATAGTTTTCACATTTGAATTAATTAAACGTTTCCGTAATTCGATGTAAGAAAAGTTATCTCCCTTTTACTACCTTTTCCTAAAAAAGGCGGACAACTAGATTATAATACATTCATGTGTTTATATTCATTTAGTCCGATGAAAATATTTTCAAGGGACATAACTCATAAATGTACGATTAGTCTCCCTTGGATTAAATAATTTCTAACGGTAAGCTTTTCAATGCGTACTAATAAATACTAGGAAATACTATAAACTTTTACATTTTTAACGACATTATGCGTCACAATACACAGAATGGACCAACCATAAACGGGCAAAATACCTACCGACTGAACCATCCCAAGAATATATTGATAGGGATGGTTCCCTGGACTGGCTCAAAAGAGGATCCCTCCATTACGACCAAGAGAGGTTGATATTGGCTGCACAAGAACAGGGCCTCATGACAAACGCCTTCAAAAAGATGTGTGGTCTAAGCAACAATAATAAATGCAGGTTCTGTAGCACTGAGGTTGAGAGTGTGGGCCACCTGATTTCTGGTTGCAAAGTCCTACTTGGAGACGGTTATTATACAGATCGCCATAATGGAGGTTGCAAATACCTTCACTGGAAGATATGTAAGAAACTCAACATTCAGTGTAGTAAAAACTCCTGGGAACATACACCCGAACGAACAGTTGGGAATAACAACTGCACTATCACTATTACTACATAATCCCTACTGCTACATATCTTGAAAACGCAGCTGTTAAACCAGATATAGTGATTTGGGACCGAGCAAACAAAAAAGCGACCGTAATAGAGGTCAGTGTACCCAATGATACAGGGCTTAACAGAGTTGAGAGGGAAAAGATAACAAAGTAGCAAGGACTTATGTATGATATGAAACGAAATTGGAAATTAAAAGACGTTTCAATTATACCAGTCATCATAGGAGCAACTGGGCTTATGAAAAAGAACTTTAAAAAGTACATAGCAAGCATACCCGGTGAACCAAGTGCAAGTGAAATACAAACGATTGCACTGAAAGGGACGGCTAGAATCCTGAAAAGATCTCTTGGTTGGACTCACTAAAATAGGGGTAAATGTCAGACATCTGGTTGGATGTCCCATCCCCTAGAAGAAAAAGTTTAAGAAAAATAAAAAAAAAGAGGAACATTTAAAAAATAAAATAGCTTTAACTACTTGGAGTCATCAAGGAATCTTTTGAGGGTATGTTTCTTTTCTTTTTTTTCTGTGAATTTCTTCTATTTTTTCCTTTTCCCAACTTTTTGCATAGAAGTTATGTATATATATATATATATATATATATATATATATATATATATATATATATATATATATATATATATATATTATGGGCTAATCTTGTGGTATCATCCAAAATTCCAATTATATTTTAAAAAAATAAAATTAAGAAAAATATATACGATGTACCCGTGGCGAAAAGAACATATCGTACACAAAAAAAAAAGATTAAAAAAAAAAAACGTACATTAGTAAAGTAGTTTTATTTTTTAAATAAGAAAAATGTTTGTGGTCAAATAAAAACAACGATATCGTGATGCCATCTTAAAAACAAACTCCAAATAATTCAAACTTGCGACACTTTAGAAAGTCATTTTTAACATAGGGATATTTATAAAAAAAAAAATAACAAATAAAAAAAGTAAAATTCGCTTTAAAATGATTTTAATATAAAAATATAACAACTTGATCAATTTACGTTATTTTTGGAATAAAATATTTTCTTTCCGGGCCTGGTAAGCTTATCATACAGATTTTTCTTTATATTTGTTTTTTTTTTTTTTGTTTTTTTTTTACTGGACAGGACCAATTTTGTTAATTAATCCAACTAAATTGTTATAAAACTATAATCGATTTTGTTTTAGTAATGTTGTTTTTATCTCTATTTATCTCTATCTCTTATCTATCTATCTACTCTACTCTACTCTACTATTATATAAAAGGGACTCTGCGCGCGCGCGTGTGTGTGTGTGTGTGTGTGTGTGTGTGTGTGTGTGTGTGTGTGTGTGTGTGTGTGTGTGTGTGTGCGTGTGTGTGTGTGTGTGTGCGTGTGTGTGTGTGTGTGAGAGAGAGAGAGAGAGTTCCCTATGGACTCGAAAACAGCATAGCCAATTTTTATAAAATTTTATACGAAGGTACTTTATGTACATGGCAGTATTCTTAGGTAGGCTTTGCATTGGAATGTCTTCGATAAGTGTCGATAATCAATAATCAGAACAATCCAATGAAAAAAGGAACAGGCGATTTTGACCAAAAGTTAACACCTTACACAGCCTAACATCACAAGTGCATTTGAGAAGTTTTATTGCCACACAAGCCAAAAAATCCAGCATATAAAATGAACACTAGGTTCTTCGATATGACAGGGGCGCGTTGTAAATGAATTTTTGTTCGAAGCACAATTGCACCATGATACTTGACTTTTTTCATTTAGAACTTAAGTTCAATCATTATCATTGCACAAGCAGTAAGGTCAGGTATAAAAAAAACCAACAACAATAGATTATTTGATATGAACGAGGCGCGCTGGAAATGAATGTTTATGTTTATAGCACAACTGAACCATGATACTTGACTTTTGTATTTTAAACTTTAATTTAAGCCATTATATATAAACAATATTTTTTATAAAATCAGCAGTAGCTTCTCTCTAGCGCAACGTAGACGTAGACTACAATGTATTTCGGACTGAGTTAGTGCGAGGAGGCATGTGAAGCTTCTTCCCGGTGCACAGCCGGTGTAATCAATCTATTTGACTGAAAATCGGCGATTTCACCGATAATGATGACAATAAAAATATAAAAGTGTGAAACATTCATTGATCATCATTTAATCCCGGATAACGTCGGGTCCCCTTGCTAGTAAAATTATTAAATGTAGATAGCTTCGAAAACCTTCAATCTTTTAAGACATGGGGACTTGCTAAGAAGTTTAAAGTCAAGAATAAATGGGTTTTTCCCCCGTTCAATAGTTTAAATGTTTTCAAATCTCTTTTCAATTTCACAAAAGTCATGAAAGAATTCAGTATTTTTAAAAGTTTAATAATTTTTTTTTTTATGGCTGACTTGGTAACGATTTTGTGCCTCTTTAAAATTCGCTACTACGTTTGAGGCGTTTAAACAATTCGAAAGAAAATGATTTTTAGTGTGAATAAACGTTTGAAAATAAGTATCGAATACATAGTACTTTTTTGTGTTCCGAAACTAAGGAAGCAGATTCGTTTTGCCAGAAGTCTTATCATAATGCACCCCGTCCTCATGTAACATATGCAAATTCCGAGTTGTGAACGAAATGACGTCACGGTAAGGAAAAGACAATAAAAAGGAAAGTGATCACGTGAGAGAAGACGATCACGTTAGAGATGTGGGTGACATCGCGGCCAGAACAAGAAGTTAAGCCTTGCATGAGAAATGGGAAGCCAATGTTGTTGTTATAAAGAATTGAAGGAGTCGAGTTCCTATTTACTTTGCCTCCCCACGAGGACAGAGTAAGCCACCAAAGTCGCTTTTTAATGCGGAGAAAAGGAACAAAAATAAAAGAAAATATTACTTGTCTCATGTTCCTTGCGATGTAGACAGCATACAAAGTGTGGGTTCAATATGTAAGCGTGTGTAACGTTACATTCATGAATCTATATATTAATACGATAGCTTGTGTGTTATATTGTGTGTCACACTTACATTCTTTTCCTTCTGAGTGACTGTTACTTGATTCTTATAATAAATAATTTTACCAAGAATTCTTCATAAGTTTTGGTTTCAGTTTCGATTACAACTGATGGCATTCAAGTCATCCATTTTTTTTTTTTTTTTACAAATAATTTTAACAAGAATTCTACTGAAGCTTTGGTTTCGGTTTCGATTATAGCTGCAGGAACTCAAGTTATATATATATATATATATATATATATATATATATATATATATATATATATATATATATATATTATTATATATATATATATATAGAGAGAGAGAGAGAGAGAGAGAGAGATAGATAGATAGATAGATAGATAGATAGATAGATAGATAGATGTAATATACTGAGTTCGTGTAATTCAGTAAATTTTCATATACCAATAGGTTTTAAGCTAAAAATGGTTGACTTAAGGATTAAGCTACAAAATTATCACATTTCATAATTGAGCATTAATATACTGTGTGTACAAAATGAAGACTTCAAGACAAAGTGTTGATGGCAACAAAAAGTGTATTTCATTTTACGTTACAATTGTTTCAATGTCTAGTTCGACAATTTCAAGCATTATATCGTTTGAAAATTTTCAAAGACCAGCATTTCTTCAGACTTTATGAATAAACACACTTTAGGCAATGTAGCATTTGTTTGAATAGAAAGAAAAAAGGCGGGAGGATCCCTAACGGGAAAGGCATGCGAAAAACATTTACCTTGGTTGTGGTTACGGAAAAGCCCATTTAAATATTAATGTATTGCCTAATTTTCGTATCCTTATTTAGGAACAGAGTTATGTGAAATTTTTATGGGGAGCTCTAAGCCATTTAAAAAAAGAAATTTTTTTTTAAAAAAATATATCCCATTTGTTGGGTTCCTAAATTCCTTTATTTCCCAATGATTGATTTTTTGTAAAAAGAATTTTTAAAAGTTTGGTATCTATATTTATATTATGGCCGTAACAACCTTGTAAAGATGTTACGGTTAGTTTTAGTTTCGTATTAGTGGCAAGTAATGTTTATATATTATCGTTCTATTGGTACATGGATATAATACCATTTCCGGTTTAGAATTTGATTGAATATGAGAATAAAGTAAAATGGGTGTATTAAATATATATAAACCTTGTAGGACATTTCGGGTGAAGTGTTCTAAACTGTTTACTGTCTGAAGATGATAGTTCTTTTACTTGAGAAATGTTTTTATATCGTTGCTTAGGAAGATTTGAAGGGAGATAATCCCTGTTAAGTACTGCTAATTTATATATATATATATATATATATATATATATATATATATATATATATATATATATATATATATATATATAAGCGAAATAAGACACAGACTAAAAATCAAATGAAAAAATCCTGATAGATATTACTAGAGGTAATACTTTCAGGGTGATCCTAGCCAAAAAGGAAAAACTCAATATTTACGCATACGCAGACAAATGGGGATTACTCTCCAACTCTAGAAGAGAATTATTAAACCCGATCAATTGTTGATGTATGTATATGTTTAATTGTGAGGTACAGGCTAGTTGTAATTGTATATGTATATACATCAATATACGCGCCTTTATCTACGTATGGATATATCACTTATAGGGACATGTTTATTTTTTGCATGTATGCGCTGGTATGCACATGCGAGTGTGACATACATGTATACACATGATTATAAGGTGTTCAGTCGTATACATGGACGCAGCTGTACACTTGAGAACGCGCGCACGTTGGCGCGTTTGGATGTATATGTAGTTTCCTGTGTATGTACATTTATTCACATGTGTGCAGGCGTGTATATTTTGTGATGTGTATAAATGTAACTGTGTATACATGTGCATGAGTATATGGATACATGTGTACATAAGTGTATATGTATGTATGCATGATATAGATGGATGTATATGTGTATGTGTCTGCTATATATGTATGTATATATATGCATATATATATATATATATCCGTATATATGTGTATGTGTGAGTGCCTATATGGTTGTATCTGCGCTAAGGTGTATGTTTGACAGATAGATATACAGTTTATTATATAAATAGTTAGATTCAACCACGTTTGGACAACCTCACACTCATTCTCGCATATGCATCAAGTCCCCCCAGTATGAGAATAGCTAATTAACCATAGTATATAAAGCATCCACTCAAACTTCGATTCCAACCCAACGAACAAAAAAGCCTATTTATCCATAGATCGCCCCCAAACAGAAATATATACGTTTTAAATAAATTTAATTAAACCAGATCACATTACGATAACAAGCGTAATGAACAAACTGTACCCAGTAAATCAAGTTACTTTTAAAGATACCCCATAATTAAAAACACACAATCTTTAACTCACTTAAACAAGTAATCCCCCAAGTATTTCAAAACTTAGACCATGACTCGTCTCCATTTCCACCTCACCTACTCACCCACCTGCACTGCAAAAACAGCACATCCACCCCACCTCATACACACTCCCATCTAAAATTCACAAGAATATACATTTCCCATTTGAACCTAAAATTAAGAGGTCAACACATTTTACCGAATACTAACATACAATTCTCTCTCCCCCACCCCGAAGAAATTTCATTAAGCACATGCCTGTTCGCCCAAATAAACCCTCCCCTTCTCTCCTTACCCTCTCTACCTCACCCCCATCCTCCCCGTTCCCTCATCTAAAAAGCTTCCCTCACCCCTTCTCAACAAGAAAGCTGACCGGCAGTTTACCAAGAATCAAGCTCATATTAGAATCTATTCGTCCCACACATCGCTTCTAAAAATCATCTCTCGAAGTATTTTGCTACCCAGACCATTGATTTTCGAGGTCCATTGCACCATAGATATGCATATATAATTTCATTGCCCACGGGAATATATGCAATGGATTGGTATATCCATCCAATATCTGATATACTGTGTCAACACCTAAAAAGAATTTGGATTACATCTACCAAAACACATTCAACTCACCAACGAATACGGCCGCACCGTATACCTTTCGGAAAATCAATAAGGAGCAACTACGCATTTTTGTTATATGAGAATACTGCCTGGAAAAATATTCTGCCTACTTGGAAATAAAACCCCGGAAGACATTATATTCCTTTCCATAATGGACTGCCTAGGTTGTATGAAATTCCCTTTTCCTATAATTATTTTCATATAACTATCATTCCCCACCCAAAAAAAACTATTTTCAATATTTGTGCTGAAAAGCAAAATACGTGCCTTTTCACAGCTGAACATTTTGCTAACCGCATTTCATTTCCTCTGATGATATGAGACATTATTGAAAATCCATAGATTAAAGAAATTAACATAACCCCTTCTATATATTCCTTTTGTCAAACAATAAATTCTTAACTCGAATATATGTGTCTATATTTTGATTTTCAAAATTTAAATTAAACCACTAAACTTATATGTGTGTGTGTGTGTGTGTGTGTGTGTGTGTGTGAGCACACACAAAAGATCGAACAAATTACACACGCACACACACACACACATATACATATATATTTATATATATATATATATATATATATATATATATATATATATATATATATAGTTTTTTTCTTCATAAGTTTTGGTTTCAATTCAAGCTGATGCACTTAAGTCATATGGATGGATTTGTTTTTGATTTTTTAAATCACAATTTTATAATATATAACACTCGATTGAAAATTGACTTCATAATAATATATACGAAATCTGTATAAATTAAAATATCATATTTAAACGTACTTTACAAGCGGTTTATGCGGGGCATCCCTGCTAGCTTAGATAAATGCTTTTGTAGTTTTAACAAAATAACTACAATAATATCACGTTGTATCTGTTTACACTGAACACAATGCCAACATCAATATATTATATATGAAAGAGCCTGCTGTGGAATTTCCACACGTCCCATTAGTGTGATATCTAATGCATTTACATTTAATTTGTATGAGGGAGGTGTTTCAAAATTAATAATTAGGAATATAATTATTTTAAAAGCCGTGTCTATTTAAAAAGTCAGTTTTGCAATAAAATTGATCAGATTTTTTTACGAAATGTTTAAATTTAAAGTATTGACATACTTTCGACTTTTTTCTTTTATACTTTAAAATTTATAAATAACTAGAGGAATACCCATTCCTGAACGCTTAAAACTAATTTCCAACTTTGCAAAGATAAAGATCAAGATATAATGTAACTAAACCTTATGTGTAGAATCCTGTGCCAGTTGGCACAGTTTAATATTCAAATTTAAAATCGTTAAATACAATTTAGGCGCGCAGTGCAATTGATTGTTTCGGCGCGTTTAAAAAATGAAAAATGACACCCACGCAAATTCCGGCGTGACCTTTATGTACCAAAGGTGCGGACCTAGTTGAAAGCACCCCATGTGATGTCTTCCATCCAATGGAATTCCTCCTAGGACACATTTTAAAACTAATTTTCTAGAGCTCGTTTGGAGCCGATCAAATCGAATATAAACATGCACAAACACAAAATCTATCTCTTTAGTCTCTTAGCCTTTCGAGCATTCTTTCGTCTCTTTAAACTCTTCCGACTCATTCAACGCTTTCTCATTAGGACTTACCACGCGTGCAACATCAATTATTTCATTTCCACTGCTCCGCGCATTAATACTCTCTTTTAACAGACGAACATTAATATTGTCTCTGTTACAAATTTGAACATTCAAAGAACACAAAAAAAGAGACTCTCCATCTTTCATATGAACTCAAAAAAAGGAACTCTGAAATATTGAGAACTATGTTTTAACTTGTTATTGTTTGTTATTTCTATTCCAGAAATAAACCTCCGTTTGTGTTGCACATAAGATTTCTTATTTTTATTTTTATTATTTGTGGAGGAAGTCAGTTCCCCAAAAAAAGGCCAGGCGACCCCCACAATCCTTATTCTAATAAAATAAATAGTCGCATCTTCTTTGCTTTTGTAATGTTTGCATTTTTTTTTTTTTAAGTAAACAGTTTTTAATTCTCGTGTACTTTTTGTTTCCTTATTACAACTTTCGTAGGCCCACTGATGTCGGCCCGGCCCACTGCTACGAATTCGGAATAGGGGTATATGAGCGAGAAAAAAAACGAAAGTAGAAACAGGGATAAAACAAGTACATGAGAACCTATTATCGCTTAACTTCAGTGGTCTAGTGAAAGTCGGGGTGTCATAGTTTCGGTTACAGACATCAAATCTCAAGCAACATTAGATTAAAGAACGTTAACAAAGAATACGCAAATATTACTCAGGGGAAATAACTCTGGGTTAAGAGTAGCTTCCCTTGAGTTTTAATATAGTCCAATATTAAAATCCAGTAGCCTGTTCGAAACTTTCTGACTTTTGTGTCTATTTATTTTGCCTAATTCCCTCACCACCACAAATACGGAAGGGTTAGACACAAATAGGTTTATAATGTGAAGTAAATATAGCTCCTCTAAACAAAACCAAACAAAAAAAAGGAAAAAAAAAAAGGCTAGCTGTTTTGGAATAAAAGTTAAAATTGTCTCAGTCGAAAAGGATGTTTTTTTTTCATTAACTCAAACTGAGACCAGAAATGTAGCATCAGGAATGAGACGATAATTTGCTTCTTGTCAAAAAAAAAAAAAAAAAAAACTGCTATCGTACAAAAGAGGAGAAATATCTCTTTTCTTTCCTTGTTTTTCTTTCTTTTTTGGTTTTTTACTTGGGTGTCACCACTTATCATGGTCCAAAGCCAATCGAGGATAAGGGTAAAGTGGTGGTGTAGTAATCACTGGGGCTATGACAAGAGAATGTTCTTATCATTGTTTTGACTCTCGAAAAGATGTATTCTTTGCTGGACCAATAAACATTATATTATTTTATATTAGCAAGAATTTTTACACGATTTTAGTACGTGCCAGGGAACGAATTAATATCATTTCGATGCGAAATTTAAAAAATTAGTTGATGCTAACACCGGATTTAATTTATCGTGTCTTAACTATTCTCATTTCTCTAAAAAAAAAAAAAAAGGGGGGGCTTAGTTTTAATAGTACTGTGGAGAAATTCTTTTTTTTTTCTTTCTTTATATTCCTCACTTAACAGGAATTTCGTTTCTTAATTATTGTCATTTCTCTACAAAGAAAAGGGGAAAACATACGAGGTGCTCTAAATAAGTTTCCAGACACATTTGTACAGGTATTTAAAATTATTGCAGACTCTTGAAAATTCTATGACAAGAAAATATTCTTATCATTATTTTGACTCTCAAGTATATATCCGACACAGTTAATCAATCGAGAACCACATACATCACTCTATCTAAAAACATATAAGATATTAACTGATATATACTGGAGGGTCAAAATAACGAAAAAAATATTCTATTGTCATAGCCCTAGTAATCACTAATGGGTGTAAATTCGTTAAAATTGAATCATTTATGGGGACGGCTTAACAGGAACTTGTTTACATTGGATTTGAAGGCTACCATGTTGTGTTCAGTTTTTTATTTCTGTTTCATTCAGAACCCCTCTTTTTGGGGAGCTGAATATACCTCGCATTAAAATTTTAGAACTTTTTTGATATTTAACCAATACGTATATTTCTGATTTTTTGAGATGGGAATTGATTATTCATAATATTTGGAATATTCGGGTTACCGTTCGCATCTTGCGTGTTATTTTCACAACGTTTCGGCCAATGTAACTTCCCATCTTCTTCAGATTTACCTTGTGAAACTCGGACAATTTTTCTGTCCAGCTCGGGAATCTGCATGAAATTTAAAACGGAGGCCTTTATTTAATACACGGGAGTAGCATGTTCTCGTTCCCTCAGCCATTATCGATTAGAAATCCTAAGTAATTCATAAATCTGAGTATTGCCTACACTGGGGATTGAAGTTTAAACTTCTAGAAGAATGTTGCAACGACTCGTGGCACCGTTGTTGCAATCTGTCATGGTTCTGAGGGAGGTAACTCTAATTTTACTAAAAGATTTGTTCATTCTCATACGAGAATTTGGGATGCTAAGACAAACGCAACTACAAGGAATTGTTTTTATTTTGACTACTATTTTATTAAGAAAATGCAGCGTGGAGGAAATGTAAGAAAATAATAATGTGACTATTTAAAAATGCAACAATAATTGTAGGCGAATTGTAATATTCATTAAACAAGTCCAACGACGTTATTTTTAATTTAAGAACGTTTATAACATTAATAATAAAAAAGGGGGTCATTGAATTCCCAAGAATATTGAGTCGTATCAAGGAGCAATATTGTTTTATGTAAAATTGGAAACGTCGTCGCAGTTGTTTTTATAACTACAATTCCTTTGCAGTTATTGTCGCATTTTCCTTCTTTTTATAATGTTAAAACTTATATTTTTTCCTATTAAACTTTATTACATTAAATAAAATAGTTTATTTCTTCTTCTTTTTTTTTTTTACAAGTAATTGAATATCTTGTTAAAAAAAAATTAGAATATTGTCGCATAAATTTTAGCGTCCCAATATCCCGGTATGTAAAAAAATGAACGAATTTCTTAGTAAAATAGAATTACCTCCCTTAGAACAATGCCAGCAACAGTGCTATCGTGGCATAATGGATAGAATATTTGGTAAAATCCAGGTCAAGGTGACATTCTTCTGGATCTTGAAGGTTCAACCCTCAGTGATGCGCTGATGCGTACCCACTATTTGTTTTTACATTTTCTACAGGCATTTTTTTTTCTCTCTCTGTGGACGCTTTTATATTATATCACCAAAGAATTCTGTTTGATTAATCTTTTTTCCCCTTTTACCCAATAATTTAGATTTTAATGTGGGGGATCACTTTACTGTACAAATTTTATGTAAAATGATCACATACTTCTTGACAAGTTCCGGTTACTTATTGTTTAAAAACAATTTCCGGTTAGATATTGTTTAAAAACAACAAAAAAAAAAGTGTGGCGAATTTAATTTTGGGGGAGATGTTATTTTGTCTTTTATTTTCAACGGTAACAAGTTTGAGGAAGTATGCTCTTTTTTGCCGACCGCTTTTTAAAAAAATGTTTAGCCTTTGCTTTGAAATGTATTTTGTTTTTTAATTTTACTGATTATTTTGTTTTTAATGTGTACAGAATGATATTTTTTAAAAGTTAACATAAAAAAGTCCTTGGAAATATTTTTAATATCTTCAAATAAAAATATATTTTCAATTAATAAATATATTTTAAAATTAAAAATTAAAATATATTTTTATTACAAAATATTATAAAAGAAACAACTGTTAAACTTACCTTTAGTTAAACACTGTCGCCAAAATACCACATTCACTCTGTGGTTTGATCAGATGAAAGATCTTTTTTGTTTTAGAAGGATTTTGTTTACCAAATAAAATGTACATTCAAAAAATGCATTAAAAAAAAATGTTGGTTA
>NC_136498.1:65218098-65263098 GCF_053919585.1 Euprymna scolopes | reverse complement strand
TATTGATTTCTCATTCTGAAAAAATATCCTTTATTATACCTGAATACATTGTCATATATATTCAACTCAAAGTTGCTTGATAATGTAATGTGTAAACTTAACGCAAGAACTTCAAATTTAGATTTCAAAATTGATATTAGTTCTACTAGACCTAGTTTTTTTGTTAGCATAGATATTTTCTGAATTTCTCATTGTTTGACTTTAAGTCATCATGTAGGTATTATAGCTAAACTTGAATTCATAACTGTTACTCCTATTTTCGTTCATTGTTGATGTTATTATTTATTTGTTGCTTTGTATGTGACGTTTACTTTGCAGTTAAATGAACTGCAAATATAAATAGGAAAAGAAAGGGAAAGGAAGGGAGGGAGGAATAACAGATAAGTGGGTCTAAAAAGTAATAGAGCGGTAAAGAGAGGGATGGAGGGAGGAATAACAGATAAGTGGGTCTAAAAATAATAGAGCGGTAAAGAGAGGGATGGAGGGAGGAATAACAGATAAGTGGATCTAAAAATAATAGAGCGGTAAAGAGAGGAATGGAGGGAGGAATAACAGATAAGTGGGTCTAAAAATAATAGAGCGGTAAAGAGAGGAATGGAGGGAAGAATAACAGATAAGTGGGTCTAAAAATAATAGAGCGGTAAAGAGAGGAATGGAGGGAGGAATAACAGATAAGTGGGTCTAAAAATAATAGAGCGGTAAAGAGAGGAATGGAGGGAGGAATAACAGATAAGTGGGTCTAAAAATAATAGAGCGGTAAAGAGAGGAATGGAGGGAGGAATAACAGATAAGTGGGTCTAAAAATAATACAGCGGTAAAGAGAGGAATGGAGGGAGGAATAACAGATAAGTGGGTCTAAAAATAATAGAGCGGTAAAGAGAGGAATGGAGGGAGGAATAACAGATAAGTGGGTCTAAAAAGTAATAGAGCGGTAAAGAGAGGAATGGAGGGAGGAATAACAGATAAGTGGGTCTAAAAAGTAATAGAGCGGTAAAGAGAGGAATGGAGGGAGGAATAACAGATAAGTGGGTCTAAAAAGTAATAGAGCGGTAAAGAGAGGGATGGAGGGAGGAATAACAGATAAGTGGGTCTAAAAATAATAGAGCGGTAAAGAGAGGAATGGAGGGAGGAATAACAGATAAGTGGGTCTAAAAATAATAGAGCGGTAAAGAGAGGAATGGAGGGAGGAATAACAGATAAGTGGGTCTAAAAATAATAGAGCGGTAAAGAGAGGAATGGAGGGAGGAATAACAGATAAGTGGGTCTAAAAATAATAGAGCGGTAAAGAGAGGAATGGAGGGAGGAATAACAGATAAGTGGGTCTAAAAATAATAGAGCGGTAAAGAGAGGAATGGAGGGAGGAATAACAGATAAGTGGGTCTAAAAATAATAGAGCGGTAAAGAGAGGAATGGAGGGAGGAATAACAGATAAGTGGGTCTAAAAATAATAGAGCGGTAAAGAGAGGAATGGAGGGAGGAATAACAGATAAGTGGGTCTAAAAATAATACAGCGGTAAAGAGAGGAATGGAGGGAGGAATAACAGATAAGTGGGTCTAAAAATAATAGAGCGGTAAAGAGAGGAATGGAGGGAGGAATAACAGATAAGTGGGTCTAAAAATAATAGAGCGGTAAAGAGAGGAATGGAGGGAGGAATAACAGATAAGTGGGTCTAAAAATAATAGAGCGGTAAAGAGAGGAATGGAGGGAGGAATAACAGATAAGTGGGTCTAAAAATAATAGAGCGGTAAAGAGAGGAATGGAGGGAGGAATAACAGATAAGTGGGTCTAAAAATAATAGAGCGGTAAAGAGAGGAATGGAGGGAGGAATAACAGATAAGTGGGTCTAAAAATAATAGAGCGGTAAAGAGAGAAACAGATAAATGCAAATAAAGAAAAGTGGATAGATGACCCATCAGTCGCGTTCTGGGCATCCATAGGGAAGTTGTTGTTCCTATTTACAATGCCTCCCCACGGGACAGAGTTAGATACCAGGGTCGTTTTTTAACATGGAGACAAAAAATAAATAATTGTCTCATTCGTGAAGGGCTTCTCCTCCAGTGACAGAGAACAAGAAATTGAAGTGCAGCGTCCGACGAACAGATACTACACTGTGATCTCAGCCTAAAGTTTTTCCACTGTTTTTTCTTTTTTTTTTTTTTTCTCAAATTCGATTTCGTGGTTCCTTCTTTCTAGGGACCCGTGGTGTCATTATGCCGCTGCTTCAATGTACTTGTCATCATTATTGTAATCGTGTAGTCTCTAGTTAGGACACCTTGTTGGTTGCTGAGGATGGGAATTCGTAGAGAAAAGTAAAAAAAAAAAAATAAAAAAAAAACATAGTTCGGAAATGTAAGGTTTATTGAGAGAAAAATATTTATAATCACAAGTACAATTTGCACATAATTATGCAGGAGAGAGACAGAAATACAAAGTTTCTGATATATATATATATATATATATATATATATATATATATATATATATATATATATATATATATATATTCAAGCAAATATTATTAAATGCAACGGAGACGCTTGACTTTATGTTTCTTTTTTTTTTTTAATTTTTCGATTTTTGTAATATCTTTTTTATATCAAAATCAAAAACATTAATAAAAGTTCCATAATTGTTGTGTCACGAACGCTTTCCTTTCATTCACAAATCATCTTCAGGTGTTGAAGTAAAAGTGCGAAGGAGCGAAAATGAGAATTAAAAGTGAAAACTAAAATATACATTAAACGGCGTTAGGCGATGATAAGTTAAAATATATTGAGTTGAAGAATATATTATATATATATATATATATATATATATATATATATATATATATATATATATATAGATAGATAGATAGATAGATAGATAGGTAACGCTCATGAACTCATGTGCCCCCTCAACAATTTTGTTATTGTTGCAATATTTTTACCTTAATGTTATTATCAGAAACATTTGGGTGATTCTATTTATACCCATGTATGATAAGGACAATCCGAACAGATGCCGGAACCACTTTATAAAATATGAACCTCTTTATTAACTTTCATAACTTTCCATATTGACATGAGAAGACCACAATGTTCTGTTGATCGTGACTGGATTCAATTATTTGCATGGAAAAACTTCTCTGACTGGATTTATGCTGCAATTCCTTTTCTTTTCTTTTTTTTTTTTTTTTTTTTTTTTTTTTGCCTGGCCAACTCATGAGAATGGCTCTACATTTAAGAGTTATCGTTAAGACATTTTGTCAGTGTCAGTAAGTGTTCGCATGAACGTCCAAACTCGATCTCATTCTAAATCCAACCGCTGTTCGCTGCCTCTGATGCCATGTGACGTTACGACCGTGACATCTCATCAGCATATATATTGACGTAATATTGATGTATGGGATCAAAGAGGAAAGACCCACTTCTCCTCTGATGACGGGTTAGTATCAATACAGTCGTTCAACTTCCTTTGTTTCTCACACGGACAAGGTTGCTGTAACTGCACTCATTCACCTACGCTAAAGTTTACACTAGAAAATATTAGTAACATTTTTTACCTTTCTTCTGGTTATCTTTTTATTTCATCTGTTATTTGGCACTCATTTGAAGTTAACAGGCTATAAAATATGGCTGTTTTTACAGGGCTAAAGGTCTTATATATATATATATATATATATATATATATATATATATATATATATATATAGTTATATATATATATATATATATATATATATATATATATATATATATATATATATATATATATATATATATATAGTTCAGAATAAAATTATCTAACAATAATCTGGTATGGAAACCTGTGATTATAGGTGTTACAAAATATTATTGGCAGTAATATTCTATAAGGAATACCCCAACTAAATAAAGATTGCTCGATATACAAGATAGAGCAAATAAATATTAATATTTCAAATGTATTCTTTGTCTTACATAGAATAATTAAAATCTTCTGATTTGAAATTAAACAATTTCACGGCATAAATTTTTTCATTGATTTGAATGACTAAGATTTGATATATGTGTGTGTTTGTGCGTGTGTGCAACACACACACACACGCACACACACACACACACACACACATATATATATATTCTTTCTCTCTCTCTCTCTCTCTCTCTCTCTCTCTCTCTCTCTCTCTCTCTCTCTCTTTACAAAAATATAAAACATACCATGAAAACTTCTACGGACAAAGTGTGTTTTCTTTCAAGATCATAGTATCTGTGAAACAAGTTACCTCGAAATAGTTTCCCACCTGATAATAGCATGGTCGTCTTCAAGTCTAATGCAAACAAATACTTGTTTATCTACCCTGTTTGATAATCAATTCTATTTAATATTTGTCCATCACGCTCATTTCTTTCCGGCAATCTTACGGAGACGATCTCTAGCTCTTGTTCTCTAGTGGATCGTAGGCTTTGATAAGCAGTTACTTATTAATAAAAAAGAAAAGAAAAAAATAAGAAACGGCTTTTATTCAATAAAATCATGGATCTGCTGAATTATGCGCTTATTTTATCTAAGGTTCGTATTCATTTTTAATCGCTTGTCTACCAAGCTCAAACCTCTGGCCCATCGCGGCAAAGCTGCATTCCTGTGCCAGTTTTACAAGTAATTCAATGGAATGTGCTCAGATGAATCTCCTGCTCTGATGATTCTTCGATATAACTACTTCCGTTGAATGCAACAATCAGCTAAACCCCACGCATTCATTGTAGAGGTCCCACATATACCGTAAAGTTTTCTAATTTGATAACCTTTCTCTTTTCACTGCTAGCCTTTGGAATTCCATTTCTTCACCCTGTTACCCTGACTATGCCAACACCCAAAAAATAAATGTAATGTGAACAAACGTCTCGCTGTATAATTCCACACTCAAGATAATACAGGGGACGTTCTAAAAGTAAGGATTCCTATATTTTTTCATTCCGCCCGAATGGATCGGATAGGGATTGCACGTTGCGTTGTTATGGTGACTGAACTTATACGTTCATGACCTATTCCAGATATGGATCGTGTAAGACTTTAAGGAAGCAACAAGTCATAGACGTGTGTCAGAAGCAGAAATGCGTCATTGGATTCCTCCATACAGAAAAAATTTACCTGACCAATAGCGCCTGATGAATGTTTACGAAGCCGATGCAGTTGATCTTAGCAAAGTTAGGAGATGGGTTCATTGATTTCAGAGTGGCGACAGAGATGTGAGTGACAAAGCGCGCTCCAAACATTTACGACACAGGCATCAAAAGAGGATGACAAAAGTGCATTGATAACGGTAGTGACTATGTAGAAATTCTGGAGTACAAAAGGTCGCTCGTTTTTAATGGTATCACTCCCGTTCACATAGGTCTTTAAGTTAGAAGGTAGGAGATTTTATTGGTGGAACGACTCTTGTATGTGGCCTATAATTCATAGTAGACCCCTTTCGTCTCAGTGGCAATGTGGCTTGTTTAAGGTGAATTAAAGAAAAAACATAGAAAGATGTTAGGGCCTATACAAACACAAGAAGGTATGTAACTTCTGGGTGCTGTTCCTGTCACTGTTGGTGGACGCTAGTGCGGTGGTGTTTTTATCATGCCCAGTCTGCTTTGTCGTTATGCACTCAATATTAACTTACTCTCGTTGCATGTTTGTTTGTGCATGCTACTAAATAAAATAATCGTCCGATTTGTGCATTTCTACATCGTAGTTAATTCTTTGCTGATATGTGGCCTTAGAAGATAAACTATCGAAGAGCAGTAATCAGTCTCATCTTTGAAGTCAGAAATGGCGGACAATTATTATTTGCTCACGGGTGAATTCATCATGTACCGTAAGACAGAGAAAAAAACAAGGCAAACTAACGTATATTGCATTTTGTAACACAACCACTAGCACTGTTAGCAGCAGCCACATGAGACATGTATGCAAATGATCATGTCGATGCGCGATGTAACGTCACAGCAGAGGAAGAGACGGGGAAGAAAAATAAAAAAATGCATTACGCAGCGAAGAAGCAGAGAAGAAATTGCGAGACGGGGAAGATAGGTGTGTGGTCACGAGAGATTGTTAAGCCATGCCGAGGCGGCGCGGTTTTATAAACTACATGGCAGACGAGATAAAGATAAGAGGTTTTTATTACAACATTTATTCCAAATTTCAAACAAGTAAAATATTGGTTTATTTTCCTAATACTACGCTGTGATTTGGCTTTCAAACGCACTCAAATGCGTATTTTATTTCATTCAAATTAAAACAACGTTTCTATATTAACTCACACCCTTGCCGTTATTCTCGCGTTGCCTACGCACTGTTCCGACATTTAAAAATATAACCGCTGAGATACAACGCGCGGCTCCTTACAAACAGACTTTTTTCTCTCCAACTTTACATATTGGCAGGAAAGAAGAAAAGAATAAAAGAAACAAAACAACACACTGAAGATGGTGCTTATTTCTGAAATATATTATAAATTTGAAACAAATAAAATATATGTTTATTTTCCTAATACTACGTTGTGATTTGGCTTTCAAGCGCACTTTTAAGAGGAAATGCGTTGTTTTTAGAAGAACCATTAATTTCATTTTAATTGAAAAAGCGGAGTGGAATTTCTTCTTCCTCCCCCCTTCCCCCTTTACAACTGTCTCAGGCACAACGTATTGGATCCGAGTGTTAAAATGTAATGACATGAAATGTTGAAGAAGAATAGAGACTACGTTACACTTTATTTCGATTATTCTCACTATTGTTATTTTCTTCAGTCGTATTCAAACAACGTTTCGACCGATGTAACTTCATAACTCGTGTAAATTCATACTATAATTATCTACATAATGAATACAGTACTAAGTAAAATTTGCTTATAAGTGACACTCTTCTAGATTTAAAGGTTCAATGCTCTGTGCGGAGATTGCGAATTACTTAAGACTTTTATCTTATCATGGCTGGCATGCCTGTTATCCCCTCTCCCCGTGAATTAAATCAAGAGTTCCATTTGAAATTTTATGCGAGTTCTCGAATTTGACAAGACACACCTAAGGAAGGTTGAAGTTTATATATATATATATGATGATTGCAACGTCTTGTCAGACGAATGCCACTCCCTCAGACACTTAAAGTCCATAAGCCCAAAAATGACTTCTCTCGCCACCGGACCATTTTTATAGACAAATCCCTGAGGGAGTATCTATACACAGATAATGTTACAGAGTCTTAGCTTTGTACGACAGCTAAGTCTCGCTCTCGGTTCAAAATGTTGAGATCCAGCAACAAGCAAGAGCATGATAGCCATCAACAAGTTAAACTGCAGACCAGCTTAATGCGGGTACTGGTCTCCCATTTTATGTTTTTTTAAATCAGAGATTTGCTTCTCCTAGAAAGGTTGCCTTCACCACGGCTTACAGGAGCCCTCTCCACCCCAACACACACATACATACACACTAACACATACTAGCAGGTCATCTGACGTGACCCGATTTTAAAATACGCTTAAATATTCATGCAGGCAATTCTCTATTGATTAATATATTGAACCTAATATATGGTAGTGAGATCAAAACCAAAAATATATATATGACTTGGGTGCCATCAGCTAGAATCAAAACCAAAACGTACAATTATCTACCCTCATTGCTTATGCTTAGCTTTTTTGAGCCATACCCATACGTATATGTATATATATATATATATATATATATATATATATATATATATATATATGTATATATATATATACTATAGGCATTAAAAAAAAGGAAGACTAAGTCTTTTTCCTTGGAATCCACGGCAAAAAGAAGGACCAAGGGAAAACATTTAATGGAGGTTGAAAAAAAAAAAAACAAATAAATTAACTAAACAAGGGGGTGGAGTACGTCAACCAGGCTTCACCCCCACCCCTCAAAGCCAAATCAAATTTTCTTTTTCTCTTTTTATAGGGAAATGAACTCAAACGGGGGAACGACCAAAACAATATCAAACTAAAAAAAATCATGGACCATTTGTTTAAAAACCCGCGATGTGCAATGAATTTCAGCAGTGACTCATTTTCTATTCTAAGTCACACTCATTCATTATTTCATCTGAAGATCTTGAAGACTATTCACGTCTGTTTAAAGAGACCTTCTCTCTGTAAGCAGAGGGATTGTCTTTTGGGTCTGAACGTGATTAGTCTCTAAGGCGTTTCCTCTCCATAGTATAATTATAACGATAGACTTATTTTGACCGGTCCCCCATTTTGTTTTGTTTTTTTTTCTTTCCGATAGTTTGATTCAATTGCAGCCGCTCCCACATTTGATCCCACTTCCCTATACAAAAAAAACAAACAAAAAAAAACCTTTGATTCAACTTCGAGAAGTGAGGGCAAACCCCGGTCAGCCGACTCCAACCTCTTATTTAATTTTTTTTTTCCTTCTTTGAACCCCCACTAAATGCCCTCCCTCCATCCCTCCCCCCACCACGGATATAAAAAAAAATCTCAGTCTTCCTTTTTTAATAGATATAATAGTTTTGTACTCCTAAAAAAATAAAGAAATATATATATATATATATATATATATATATATATATATTCACCTGGCATCCTCCTTTTAAAAGATGGAATCGCCTAATTGTCAAAGACAAGCAAGAAAGCTCCACAGAGTTTTATATATAAATAAAAAGCCAGAGTTCATAATACTTGGATCTGGAGTACTGACTGGCAGAATGGTTACATTATCGATTCTGATAAATGTAAGGTAACATCAAACAACTATATTTTATATTTAGTTATTAACACACACACACACACACATATATATAGGTATATGTGTACGTGTATATATATATATATATATATATATATATATATATATATATATATATATATATATATATATATATATGCGCCTGTACAGAGATGAATGAAAAAAAATGGATATGTCAATGAATACTACATTTCAAAATAACAATATTATAAATCTGTGTTTGATTCTCTCCCGTCTCTCAACTTTCACGTAATCCTCTCACGTCGGGAATGTGTAAGTACTCCTTTTTAAGCATATGGAAGTCTATCTAAGATACAAAAACAAAAAATGTTAAATGACCAACCTTTAAAGTGATAAAGTTCCAGTCATATAAACAGGGTGTCAGATAATTGAAAATTAAAAAAAAAAACCCAAAAAAAACCCTGCAATTTTGTCAAATAAACAGGATTCATAGTCTCATCCATGGTCTCTTTTAAACGATCCATCATTAGCATGTCTCGGACATGTCAACAAATCTTTCTAAAAGAAAGAGGCCGCAATTACTAGGATTGCAAATTTAAACGATTCAGTTTTTATCGATTTGTAATTTGATATTGTTTAAATCGGAGAGCACAGGCCTATGAAAGTAGATTTGTGCTTTCGTAGTTGGGACA
The DNA here is from genome assembly GCF_053919585.1 of Euprymna scolopes. Classification (NCBI taxonomy): domain Eukaryota; kingdom Metazoa; phylum Mollusca; class Cephalopoda; order Sepiida; family Sepiolidae; genus Euprymna; species Euprymna scolopes. The sequence goes on along the minus strand of NC_136498.1, from coordinate 65,253,715 downwards.
GTCAACTTAGGATACGATGAGAAAAAAGGACACGTTTCTAAAAGTTATAGACTCATAGTTGGTATTGCCTACAAACTTTTAGACGCTGGCATTGCCATATCTCATAGAAATTTTAAATTCTTTTACTTTTTTGTGCTCTTTTTTAAAATAGAGATCGCAATTATCGTAACACTCATTTAAAAGCTTTAATTTTTACTGATTGATAATTAGTATCGTCTAAGTTGGAGAGCACGGATCTACAGAGTGATATTTGTCGTATAATGTCTTTATCTCTGTATGATATAGCTCAGACTTTCTGGTCATATATATATATATATATATATATATATATATATATATATATATATATATACAAAGGAGTCACCACTTATCAAGACCAAGAGGCCACTCGAGGATAAGGGTTAATGAGTATACAGCAGTCAACGGGACAGTATCGTAGTAATCGTTAGTAGTGAAAATTTGGTAAATTGGATTACTTAAGGGGATGGCTCAAGAACTTGTTCACATTGGACTTGAAGACGACCATATTGTAATCAGCTGGAAATATTGGACCGGAACGTTGTGCGAATAGCACTGAAGATGAGAGCAGTAGTCCAAATAATCCAAACTATTAATCCTCATCTCGAAAATTCAGAAACACATTGTCTTTTTGTGACGTTGTCCGGGAACCAACACGTTGTAACCTCAGTCACAAAGCAGACAAAGAATAGAAAAGAACTTCAACTCGTTTTTTCTTTGTAACAACGATATTTATTTTCTCGTTGTTACGGCCGTGACGTCACCCAGGTGATCGTTTTCTTGAACATGCTCCCGAAAGTCATCCACGGCTCTAACGTGATCTCGAATGTTCTTTTCTTCTCTAACATGATATCCTTTTTAAAGTCTTTATTTTTCAATATCGGTGACGTCATTTCGCATGCACCTGTATACAGCCGCCCGCGTTATGTTGCAATAATTTCATCAACGATAAACTCTCGATGAGCAGCAATTGTGGCAGATTAGAAACCAATGTGCGAGACGAACGCGCATAATAAGCTCCACTATTTCTTTTTTCTTTTTTGTTCGTTCGGATTACTATTTCTTCTCCCCTCTCACTGCTTTCATCGTCGGACTTTTACATTCGGATGAATACTAAAAAGCAAATTACTGTAATTACTACTCCTTTTTCTTATCCGGTTTATTGAGATTCACTTTCTTCGGCACTTACAAAATACAAAAGTTTTCACAGAAACATGTGAACTGGAAATATTTTCCAACCAACAAAAGTCGTTTCAAACTTCAAACTAACTATCCTGTGTAAAATCATACAAACCTCTAAAACAGTGACTTTGTCATCAGAAATTCAGAGCCGTTTCCGGTGACACCTGCAAGATGTGCCCTGACTCTCAAACAACCATCCCAGAAAATTGAAATGCGACACGCTGATATCTCTTTAATCCTACTGCTATATCTTTAGTGAAAACAGCCATTCATAATGTAAAACCACACATAAACACACACACACATACATATACACACATACATACACACATACATACACATACACATATACACACGTACATACACACACATACACATATGCATACGCATACACATACATACACATACATACACATACACACATACACATACACAGACATACGTATACACATACACACATACATATACATATACACACATACACACACATACACATACACACATAAATACACACACATACACTCATACACATACACACATACACACATACATATACACACATAAACACACATACACACAACGGAACTTTGAAACGAACTTTCTGATGCTGTTCTCTACTTATTCAATAACTTTAAAACTTCTCAACAGGTGTGGTCCTTCCAAGTATATTCTATATCCCTGTCAAATTGTTGATGTAAACATATTTTATATATTATATTTTTATTGGAATCCTTTGAGATGAGCAATTTGTGTATTTATTTATTTGCGGACTGTTATATAACAGTAAAAAATTTTTAAAAATGTATTATACTTGTTCGTCGCGCACATTGATTTCTAATCTACCACAAATGCTGCTCATCAATAATTTATCATTGAGGAAATCGCTGCGTGTAACAATGAAACATAGCAAATGTCTACGAAATAAGGCTACCGGTAGTGAAAAATGAAGACTTTAAAAAGAGGATCACGTTAGAGACGAAAATAACGTTCGAGATCACGTTAACTATCCGCAAATATATAAATAAGCATATTTTGTACATTAATTCATGTTTTCTCCGTTTCATTTTAAAAGTCACGTTGCTGAGTTAGCACTTGTTAATATATTGTGTACGTAAACTAGTAATAATTTTAAGGGTTTGTGTTTGCTGAGAGATTATTGTTAAGTTAGACAGGACGTTGGAATTATTGCGAAAATAAATAAATTTCAGATATAATTTTAACTGGTATAACGGCATAATCACCGAGATGTGCGTCTTCCGGTTAAGAATGTGTTCAGCGGTCAATGTTGAATCGAGGGAATCAGTTCCTTCTGTATTTAACTCTATGGTGCCATGCCATCGAAATTCCATAAGAGATTTCCTGGCCTTTGGGTCAAAATCAAAGTGTAGTATTTTTCCTCCCCCAACCCTTATCTATTGAAAACGTCAGACCAAATACCTTGTGATGATCCGTATTAATGCTCTACAATTTTTATATTGCATAACTTATTATTAAATTGTTGTTTATTCCGACTAGTAATGATTCAAGAGTTCATATTTATCTGCTGTCCACCGCAGCAAAGTGTGACACAAGGTCGGAAAATGGAGAATAGGCAAGCTCCCATAAAGGAGGGGCACTCTTGCCCCAACAATAATTGCCTGGGCATACGCGTCGGCATTCCCTGGTCGGGGTGCCTCAGGCGACAAGCAATAAACTTGCCCCACCTGAAAGCCGGGTAGCAAGGCCTGGGAGGGTGGACCTCTTCGGTGATACCCAAGTGGCGTACCTCAGTCCGACAGGTACAGGGCCGGTTGACTGTCGGGTTGAGTGTCAAGAACGGATCCTTGATGAGTACTTTCTACCCAGTCTCCAAGCCGCCGAAGCAGCAAGGAGACCATCTCCACTGTTAATGAGAGTAATGATTTAAGCGTTTCTGTTATTTAGTTTGAGAGAATGTAAAGGTCGGCAATTAATCAACTAGTTGGTTTTTAAGATTATCGTTCTCCCGATGAGAGAATGGAAGATATGACGTCAGAGGATATAAGGAAGAGTGAAAACACTACTGAATCTCTTTTGGGGTACTGCCACGACCAGGTATAACATGAAATGACTTACGAGGTGTCTTCAATAAGTTTCCAGACTTTTTTGTACAGGAATTTAAAATTGTCGTAGACACTTGAAAATTCAGTTTGTTATTGCTATACTCTTATGAGATGACTGACCAATGTGTATGATTACAGGTTCCAATGGTTACAGTAGTAATTGGAATACATCCTACTAAAGCTTGATTGTCACATGAATTGATAAATTTCAAAAATGCAATCTGGACGTGAGGACATTTTAGAAAAATGGCGCATAAACGTATGGAATGCTTCAAACAGCTTTTGGACCATCTTGCATGAATCGAGCATCAGTTTTTGAGCGGCATAAGAGATTTAAGAAAAGCAGGGATTCTGAAAGGAGTAAGGAAGTAAGAACACCAGAGTTGATTGACCAAATAAAGAATTTTGTGGATAACGACCATCATGTGTCTATAGAGATAATAAGTGCGCAGTTTGATGTCAGTGCGGGAACTGTAACACAATTATTCACAAGGAACTGAAGATGCGGAAGATTTGCCCGAAGTGTGTCCCAGAGAAGATCAGAAAGAAAGACGTTGTCATGACATCAGGGAGATGGTTGAGCTGATCAATTCAAATCCTGCAGTCCATACCTTGCTCCTGTAACTTTTGGTTATTGCTTATGCTAAAGGAAAACCATAGAGTATGTCGTTATGAGACAATTGACGAGATGAAAGAGGTTGTAGGTAAGGTCGTTGATACGCTTACACAAGAGGACTTCCATGGAGATGTCGATAAGTTGTTGGAACGGAACAATAAGTGCATTGCAGCCGGGGGAGATTTCTTTCGAAAAGGAGTAGAGTCTCATGTGTGTACTATCGAAAAAAAGGGAGCTTATTGAAGGCACCTCGTGAGAATCGATAATAAAAAAACGCAAGGAAAAAGACCCAAATTGAACCCCTAATCTTTCTTCGCCTTACTACTCGAAACATGTTGGCAAAAAAAATCGATTTAGCTCCAAATTGATTGGCTTCGTTCAATTCCAGAATGAGAGTATCTACAGTCCTGGATGATCATTGTGGAATAAAGACATCCCAGGTATTATTTTAATTGTTATAATGACATAATGCCCGAGGTTTGCAACTTCCGGTTAAGAATGCGTTCAGCAGTCGGCGGTTGGTTATAAAAACCATTTTCCTGTGTTTAAAAAAAAAAAAAAAAAATCTAGGCCAACATCTAAGAAATTGTGAAAAGTACATTTTTTTCATTGGAAATCTTGAATTTTATTTTTATTACAAAATTTTTTTTCTTTTTATTGTAATATTTTAACAAAGCACTCCATCAGACCCCATGTTAATAGTTGCTTTCTAAATTATAATATTGTTATTTAGAAAGCCATTCTTAACAAGGGGAAGAGGGATCTGTTAACTATTCTGTACTTTCACTTAATAATTTAAAACACAAAAGAAAACGTGTTTACGCCTAATAATAAGAATAGTTGACAAAACTCTTGGTTGGAACATGGAGGATTGGTCATGATTGAGCCGCTTAACTCTCCAGAGTCGTGTATTATTTCATGTAGTATATCTTCGGCGAGCATAGCCTAGCGGTGCCAATCGCTCCTCAAGCTTCAACGTACATACATCGCCTGATACTCCCAAATAATTACCCATTTTCGTCATGAGTAAGCTCAACGTGGATTGACTTCGGTGATCTAACGGTAACCAGTAGGTCAAATGATTAATATAGAATTAGTTAACTATGAATAAAATATTCGTGAAATATTTGAAGTTTTAGAGTGTAGTATCATTTTGTTTGAATTTGGGGAGGTGAGAGTTAGTGTTTAAATTTTTTATTAATTAATAAACAGTACAACAGATGTAGGTAAATACTGACAGCAGCAGTAGCAGTAGCAGCTGGAAAGTAATATAACAGAAACTGGCTTTCGCAATTCACCGCTGACTAATTTAATCGATGCCTCCGTTCGGTCTCGAAAGACAAAGGATAGCAATGTAACGTGTAATTGTGAGACAAGGGTTGCGCAATCTTCAACCGCACCTCTTCTGAATCGGCACTGCTTGAGTCCAGTGGCAAGGACAAGTCCAGGACGACTAGAAACAATGCCGAGAGAAGCTGAGGGCACATACAGCACTTGTAAGTCCCAAATGGTCACCCATTTAGTACTGACCAGGTTCGACATTGCTTAACTTATGTGATCCAGGGTGAAACCGGTGTGTCAACGTGATTATGCCGTACTACCGCTGACTGTTTAACACATTGTTATCCGGAAATGGTAAATCTCAGTTGTTATGCCATTTGGTTTTTGATCTTTGAACTCATTATAAATATTGGGGATCGGAATTCCCTCTGGACATGTTACGCTATATAACAATATATCATTGTTTCATTTAACACTTATTTTGAGGGGGTATGCTCGTGGCATAAATTCGTTCATAACTAGAACAACAAACTGTTGTGCACTTGCAATTTCTTCATTTTTTTTTTTCAATTTGCTTTAAAATATAGTAATCTTTGTGAAAACAACGTACAAAGGAATAAGTGTATCGACTGAAACTGTCTAACACATTTAAAGAAAGTCTTTAAAAAATACGTGAACCGTTAGATCACTGGTTTAGATTATTTGAATCAGTAAAAAAGGTCAGGTTACAAAGCCAGCTCAATATATAACAACAAAAATAAATAGAATCTAAAATTAATCTCTTTCTGCTCAATCAGGGTGGAACGATTAAATTGTCGCACTAGGAAAGACGACTTGATTCCATTTCCGTTTGATGAAAACCGTTTTTTTTGTTGCAGACCATCTACTAGTTGGCCAATTGTGTACAAATCCCAATAGCAATAGGAGCCTTCTATCATGTCTGAAAGTGACGCAATATTCAACGAGCGAGATCGGGGATGCGCCGCTGTACAACTCATGCTCTCTGCGGATCAAAGTTATGACAGCAGGATCATTTTCCAGCACAATTAAAATGCAAATCCGAACGGTCCGACGCTTGAGGGCACAGCTCAACAAAGTTTCCGACCACAGTTATGATCTTTGGTGTGGTTTCAAGTGAGGACCACCTCATGACACGTCACATCTTCGAAGTCGGCTTAAAAGTCAACACCAAAGTATACCTGGTGCAATCAGATGGCCGCTGGCACATTCAGTAGGACTTGGCGCCGGTCAAAAGTTCAAAGAGACCCAGACTTGGCTTCAGAAGCAGTGCAACGACATTGTACCCTCACTAGCAGCCCCTCCTCTCCCGACCTGAGCCTGCTGGACTTGATTATTTGGTCATACGTTAAGAACATCACTAACATGAGCTTCTACAGCACCAAAGCCCGCCTGATCACCGCCATCCGCCGAGTATTCGCCGAGTATTCACAGAGTATTCGCCGAGCTTCCTTTGTGGAAAAGGCTTGCTCCCACTTCCGGACCCCTATCTAGGCGGTGATTGAGGCTGAAGGCGGCTACATTGAGCAGATGCCAGCTCTACTACACAATCAAGTTACCTGAATTGATTTTTTCGATAAAAGTTTTACAATAAAGCTGTTATTGTTGTTATTTTTAGGGAGACATATTTATCGTTTAACCCTGTATAATCTATCGTCCTCTTCTTTCTCTTTGACGTTATAACTGCCGATTAAATAATATTTCTCTTGCTATTTAATTTTAGACTTATATTTTTTCTTTGCCTTTGTTTACTCTTTTTAACTGTTAAAAATACAGAGGTAGTGAGTGAGTGGAAAATAGAGATAGATAGATAGAGAGAGAAAGAAAGAGAGAGAGAGACGGAAACGAGAGTGATGAACCGTATGAGACAAAAGACAGAAAAAAATTGAAATAAAGTGAGGGAGAGAGGGAGAGTTATATATTAAAACTTAGTATGACATAAGTGGCTTGGTGAGTTTATTGCAAGTTGCAACCAATGCGAACGTTTGAAACATGATTTTTCTAAAATATGATCCAATCTTTAAACTGGATATTATTTTAACGTGTATTCTGAGTGATTAAACTATATAAATGAAAACAACCTTAGAGAAACAAACGTTGATTTACTCAGCTTTAGTATAATATCTATTATATAAAACGAACTTTGTGTGTGTGCGTGTTCGTTTCCTTTAGACTCGAAAACGGCTGGGCCGATTTTTATGACTTTTCACACGGAGGTACTTTATGTGGTTGGCAGTGTGCTTAGATCGGTTTTGTATCGGAATGTTTTCGATAATTATCGATAATCGATAATTAAATAATCCGATGAAAAAAACAAGGACGATGTTGACGAAAGTTCACACCTGAGCCTAACATCACAAGTGCATTTGAGAAATTTTATTACCACACAAGCCAAAAGGCCCGACGTATAAAATTAACATTAGATTCTTTGATATGGCAGGGGCGCCTTCGAAATAAATGTTTCTGCGTAAATCATAATCAAAGCATGATACTTAACTTTTTTTCAAGCCATAACTATAAAAAATAATTTTATAAAATCAACAGTATGTTCTCTATAATCACTGCGATGGGCATGTGAAGTTTCTCCCGATGAACCGCGATGTGTCTCCAGGTAGAGCAGGCAATGAATTTGTTTGAAAAATGGTCGATTTCATCGATTTCGATGACAATAAAGAAAAACAATCATTGATCATCATTCAATCCCGGATAACGTCGGTTATTGATAAAACAAAACCATGAGAAGTTATTGATGAGAACAGACAGGAAGATAAAATAGAATAGCAATGCTTGTGCTGCTGTTGCGGCTGTTTGTTTATTTGTTTATTGAGTATCATTCGTGATGATTTATGTTGGCATTCGTTTCCCCGATATATTTCTATAAAGAATTCTTTCTAGAAAGGTATCGGTTACATACGGAAGGGACTACGTGAAGATTGCTAATCTTCCTAAGTAAAAATATTGCTGTGAAACGACCAGGGTTCGAACTTGGAAAACCTAGGTTGTTGCTGCTGTTGATGCTACCAGCACTTATGTAATCTATTGTGATGATTATTGATATCAAATAACCCTTACTTCTCACTTCAAACTCGGTGACCCCCCCCCATCCACGCACACACTTAAAAACACTTAAATAGTTTACGAATATTCTTTGATAGAGTTACCCCATTCTTTTATATCACACCCCGGGCAATGCCGAGACACTTGTCCGGCTAGCAAGTGATACAAGACTCAGAAAAGATTGATGCTAAAATAAAACGTAATTCGAATCTTTGAAACCAGAATTCTGTTCCTAAATTATTTACTGGAAAATGATTTTGTTTATCAATGAAATTTAACAAAATGTTTATTGATTGTCCTTATAAAATAATGTCTAATGCAAGGTCAAAATTGGGTGGGGTGGTATGAAGGCCCACTGTTGTCCTATTTGTCTATTCTTTAAACGAGTTTCAATCACTAATATACCACAGTCACTCTATAGATAAAACCTACCTAACATTATTCGCAATGGGTTGACGATTTTATTTACAAAAAATATATGTACAAATTCATCGATTGAGGTATAATGACTCCGTTGCAGTCTCAAGAGCCAATGGATCTCTCCTGTGAGGATAACTGCGCGTGTAATTGTGAGACAACGGTTACGCAAGCCCAAACCATACCTTTCCTGAATCGGCACTGTTTGAGTGCAGTGGTAAAAAGACGACAGGAAAATATTGGAATCGTCCCATCACTAATATATATATATATATATATATATATATATATATATATATATATATATTAAGTAATGTGATTTATAATTTAAAAATTTTTAAAAAATTTTAAAAATTAAAAATCAAAATTTAATTAAATTAAAAATCAGTTTCATAAGAAGGAACAACAACAAAGTCAATTATCTGTCTTCATTCAATAAAATAAAAAGCTATAGCAAACATCTAAATGACTACTTTAAATACAGTTCCTGATTTCAAAAAAAGAAAAACCAAAAGATTCATCTGCCTTACTTTTAATGCTAGGTTTATTTTTGGTGTCTTTTCAATTCAATAGAAATCCTTCTAAATTTGCTGATGAGGAGACCGTGCTTACCAAAAAAACTGTGTATAATTGTTCTACGTGACTTCATGTATACCACAAATAAAAAGCACGGATTTCCGAAACGATCGTACAGATAATTGACTTTGTTGTTGTTCCTTCTTATGAAACTGATTTTTAATTTAATTAAATTTTGATTTTTAAATTTTAAAAATTTTTTAAAATTTTTAAATTATAAATCACATTACTTAATATTGAATTAGCTCTAGGACATTTAACTATCGAGCTTATTATATATCTAAATTACAACGAGCATTTCCTGTATTTTAATTAAACTAGTAATTTCACTATTACATTAAAATACACTTAGCTCTTTAGACTATTATTCTAATCTCCTTTAAATTATATATATATATATATGTGTGTGTGTGTGTGTGTGTGTATATATATATATGTATATATATATATATATATATCGAAAGCTGACTTGAGCAACGCTTATTTCTCTAGAGCTTTGTTTCTTAAGTTTGTCATCATACAAAATACATGCTGACGTATTTCTTAGTTTAGGAATTGCGTTTTCTTGTAAGACAAATTCATCTTAATTGTCTTAATTACTTTGCAATTGACTTACCAACTGACTTTTATAATTCGTCTCTCACTGTATCTGTTTCATCCTCCGCGCTCTTATTTCATATAGTACATATACGTATCTACTACGACTACTACTATTCTCTCTCTCTCTCTCTCTCTCTCTCTCTCTCTCTCTCTCTCTCTCACTCGGCCCTTCGGACGACAAATATAAAAAAAATTGGCTAAAAACATTAATTCCTTCGCCCTCATGTGCACACTTTTCTACGGAGAGGGGTATAATAGCTTGTTGATTTAGAATTAGTGATTTATGCCAAGTTGATGGTTGAATATGGTTCAGTGTGTGCTCATTTTTTGCATCAAATATTAATCCTAAATAATTACTAACTATGCAACGAACGGATATCATAATATTAAGTCCGCTGCACATTATCATAACAAAGTCCCATACAAAATTTCTGCTAGATCCGTCCAATAATTTCCGAGAAAAAGTGGAACTGAAAAACGAAAAGAGTTATAGCGCATAAATTAAATGTAAAATTATTTATTTAAAAAAAAACTATATGTTTACGCACTATATATATATTTATATAGTTTATCATTTATTTGAAAATGTTTAATCTACAAAGAATATAATTTTTCTCGCTTCTTGGTTCTTTGGCTAAAATAAAAATGTAATATCTGCCCTCCGCACCTATAGCACGGAAGTTTCATGCAATGATCTCCCTTTAAAATCTAATGCTAATTAATGCTATCGTTTTTATATTAAGAATTTCTTTATATTATTGTATCTATAATTATATTGAAAATACTATAGATTAAATTATTGCGTATAATGCAATAGCATTCGTACATACTAATTTATAAACTTATGTTATACAACTTAGAAAAGCATTTCATCCAAGGCATGAAAATTGTTAAACAAAATGTTTTTACTATAGGCTTTAAAAATAAAAGTATAAGATTTAATTTGAAATTTATTTATCTTCAAAGTGCACTTTTATAAATTTTACAGAGTAAGGTATAAAAATTTAATTTAAATTGAATCAAAAAATTATCTTGGTTTTATTTCATGTACTTTACATTCTGTTGCACTTTAAAAAAAAACATTGAAAATTTTATATCTACATCATTAATTGCTAGACGAAAGATAATGTTTTTAAAAGTGCAACAGAATGTACATTACATAAAATAAATCCAAGATAATTTTCTGATTCAATTTAAATTAAATTTTTATACCTTACTTTGTAAAAGTTATAAAAGTGCACTTTGAAGATAAATAAATTTCATATTGAATCTTGTACTTTTATTTTTAAAGCTTATAGTAAAAACATTTTGTGTAACAATTTTCATGCATTGGATGAAATGCTTTTCTAACTTGTATCTTATCTTTTTAAGATTATATTTTAACCCCCCCCCCTTCTTTCTGTTTCAGTTTGTATTTCTCCTCACACTACAACACATTTTTGCAAGCCCCTCTTTGTATTATTACAAGTCTGTATATTCTCTCTGTTTCAGTCTGTATTTCTCCTCACACCACAACTCATTTTTGCAACCCCCTCTTTGTAATACAGGTCTGAATAATGAGAAAATCTGAATTTTTTTAACAAAAACTTTAAAATAACTTTTTTAGATTAAATTTTTTAAAACTTTTTTTCAGAATAGAAAATCTTTAAAATTTAATGCGGAACATATTTCATATAGGTTTCATTAACAAATATTCAGTACATAACGAGAAAAATAGAGATGAAAATTTCAAAAGGAATGTATAACTGGTTACGGGCAATAGCAGTCCTCGCCAGCGAAAGTCTTTGTTATTGTTATTCTATTATTATTATTATTATTATTATTATTATTATTATTATTATTATTATTATTATTTAAAACATTTTGTGTCCTGCTCTTTCGCGCGAGGACTAATAATATTGATTTAGTATAAACTTTTTAAAAAGTACATATGCAAATAAGCCTTATCGAGTTTGGTCGAAGAGAGTTAGAGAACGGATATACACTAGTGATGCGACGGTTCCAAAATTGTTTCCGATTCAAATACAATTTCCGATTCTGCACGAAATTCTCGATTCGGATACAATTACCGACTTTGATTCCGATTCTTTATAAATCACTAAATATTTCTCTATAAAGTTGCTATTTAGTTTCATGATTTGCGTAGAAACACATGTTAACTGTACACATATTTTCTCAAACGTAAAAATACACTTGTGGAGTGACAATTTATAGATTTTAGATTTACTGGTAGTTTGAAATTAATAAATATTTATCATTTTAATATTCCTACCATCAGTGGAAGTTTTTTTTTTTTTAATAAAATCAAATAAAAAAAAGATAATTAATGGAATCGTTTTGGCATCGGAAAATATGCACAAATTTTTCCAATTTCGATATCGATTCAGAGACCGTAAAAAGTTCCGATTCCGATTAATCGTCCCTACACTAAAAGGAAGGACTGCTTAGAATATGTAGAAACATTATCATTTATTTATTTTTATTATTAATGAACTTTGTAAAAAGAGTTGAGATAAAATTTTAAACACACACACACACATATATATATATTTTAAAATTACACTGACCTTATATAGAAATACGTCTAATATTTGCAATCTTTTTTGTAAAGACATGCAATTTTATAATTAAATAACAAATTATTGTTTGTTTCAGATAAATATTCAAAATGTAGACGATTAAACATAAGTTATTTTGCATACGAGAATTACGTGAAAAGTAACGAGTCAGCCATAGCTGTTGAGAAAAGTTTTGTCGGCATTTTAATCTTTTGTCAGCTTTTTAACTTTCATAAACGCATTCATACCTGCATCATTAAAAGAAAAAGGACATCATGAAAGAAATCATATTCTAGACTTGATTTTTCTTCTAAATGGCGAGCTCTCTGAACTGGTAGTATATATCTATAAAAGTGAAATTGTCTGCGTGTGTGTACATTTCCCTACGAAACTACTCTGTCAATTTTCAGTCTACAGACTCGAGATTTTACATAAAGGGTATTGAGATTTGGGAAAATTATTTTAATTAGTTTTCGGCCAGAAATTTGGCTGCCAGGAGGTCAAAATTAAACGATTTGCCATGTCGAGTTTCTCACAAACTACTTCGCCAATTTTGAGTCTAAACACTTGAAATTTTAGATATAGGTTCTTGGACATGGATCAAATTTTTTAATTTGATTTGGGCCCAAAACAATAAATGCTTAAAGGTCAAAACTTAAGTCAAAGTTAAAAAAAAATTACCTCTGCGGTCTCTACCAAATTACTCAGCCAATTTTTGGTCTAAACATTTAAAATTTTACATAAAGTGTATTTAGACATAGGGCAAGTTTTAATTGGGTTTTTGCTGATAATTTTGCTGCCAAGGGGTCATGATTTAACCTTAGCGGTCTCTAGCAAACTATTCAGATAATTTTGGGTCTAAACATTTGAAGTTTTACATAAACGGTATTCGGACATACAGCAAGCTTTTAAATAAGTTTTTGGACGAAAATTTGGCTGTCAAGAGGTCAAAGTTTGAAAGAGTTGACTTTTGCAGACTCTATCAAACACCTACGCCAATTTTGGGTCTAAACACTTGAAATTTTAGATTTAGGTTACCTGGACAGGTCAAACTTTTGAATATATATATATATATATATATATATATATATATATATATATATATATATATATATATAGAGAGAGAGAGAGAGAGAGAGAGAGAGAGAGAGAGAAAGAGAGAAAGAGAGAGAGAGATTTAGATATATATGCATATAAAGTTATGAACAGTACATAGAGCCCGAGAAAAACCGGGATGAACTGCTAGTACCCTATAAATAAAGATTCATAGACCAAAAACTGACAGAGAAGTTTAGTAGGTGAATTTTTTAAAACAAATATATATATACGCATACGTAAATATCTATAGAAAGAGGTTTGTGTTTACTATAACCATTTTACGCAAATATTACGGAAGTATAAATCATGTAGAATATCTGAGTGAATATAATTACACGTAATACATACTGTAGTTAAATAAAGATGATCATCCCATAAGAAAACCGAAAAAAAAAAACTAATAGGAAATAAATGAAAATGAATGTTTAAAAGAATATGCAAATTAGCTAGACTTTTTGCAGACGAATGCAATTTCATGACCCATATGTAACAAAGTTGTATTTTCTTTTTTAAATAAATAGAAAATGGGGTTTTAATATGAATAGCAACATACACAAAAAATGTATATATATATATATATATATATATATATATATATATATATATATATATATATAGTCTAAAGAAGCTTTGAATAAAAAATGCAAAAATAAAAATAAATAATGCAGTTAAAATTCCCAGAAGAAAAAAAATATATTAACTTTAACCTATCGCAGACTTAGCACCTACATGATCCGACTTTTAAGAAATTTATAATAACAAAAGAGAATTCATTTATATAACGATGAAGGAAAAAAAAGTATATATATATATATATATATTTATATATATATAAATATATATTTATATATATATATATATATATATATATATATATATATATATATATATATATATATATATATATATACAGGGTGTCCGTAAAGTTACTATACGGTCTTACAAGTTACTATGCTTGATTAAATAAACCTGTAAAAAAATAAATATTAACTATTAATACAAATATAATACAATAAAACAATAAGACTGTATAGTAACTTTACGGACACCCTGTATATATATATATATATATATATATATATATATATATATATATATATATATATATATATATATATATATAAATGTGAAATTTGGTGTGTGTCCGTATGTGTACATTTCCCTACCAAATTATTTATTTTTTAAAAGTTTAATTGATTTTGCAAAAACACTTAATCACCACTCTTTCCCCTGCCACATGTCTACATAATCTATTAAAACTGGAATCTTAGAGAGATATCAATCATACCAGTTATTATAGGTGGCACGGGTCTTATGAAGAAGAGCCTGAAGTCCTACCTTGCTAATATTTCTGGTGAACCCAGTGCAAAAGAGATCCAGGCAATTGCACTTAAGGGAACAACGAGAATACTAAAAAGAGCTCTCGGTTGGTTTCAATCAAAAGCAGGGCAATGTTGGCAGCTGGTTTAGCTTTCCCATACCCAGCGTTACAATCTTCAAAGGGAGAAAATTAAAATATATGACAAGAACTTTTAGTCGCAAATCCTAAGTTGGAAAATTTCTTTGTATGTAAGTCCATCAATCTCTTAAAATCACTATTAGTTAGCTTAACTTAGTCTTAATATTGTTTTACAGGGATTACGAGTTGTTTACCATGAAAAACTGTTTCGGTGATTTCAAACAAAATTTTATCTCATGGCTCTCAGAAGTGTTCATCACTCACCAAAACAAAAACAAAAATGTTTCGAATATCAAATCTAGTTTTTGTACCATAGATTTTTTTATAAATCGTTTTTTTTTTAATTTTTGTTAACCAAAATGTACTTCCTGCCTATGTTGTCCGTCTTTGTTCGATATATATATATTAGAAAAGTAAAATGACTAGTTGTTAAAATTAGAAAGGAAAAAGACAAGATATTCTAGTAAAAAATATAATAAATTCATAACTTAGAATATTGCAGTATTAATTAAGAATTAATTATGCAATGTTAAATTGAAATTTTAGAAAATATCTTAATCTTATAATATATTAATTATATTTTTTACTAAAATATCTTGTCTTTTTCTTTTTAGATTTAAACAACTAGTTCTTTTACTTTTCTATGTTTAAATCTTAATTATATTACTTTTCCTGTTCGCATTTCTCGCATTTTTCTATGTAATATATATATATATATATATATATATATATATATATATATATATATATATATATATATATATATATATATATATATATATATATATATATATATATATATATATATATATGTATAGATTTTTTTTTATTCATATAAACAAATATTACATAGTCGCTACACTGAACATGCTAATGTTTCGGAGCTATTGGTTTATTAAAAAAGTAAAAGTTCCTCGTCAGGCGACGAAAATAAAGTTTATCTGCTATTCAAACCATCGGTTCTTAAATGACTAGATGCTTTGAATAGCAGATACGCTTTATTTATGTCGCCTTACTAAGAACTTTTGGTTTTTAATAAAGGAATTGCTCGGAAACATTTGCATGTTCAGTTTATCACCTATGTAATATTTGTCTATATAAATAAAATATTATATTTTGCTCTTTTTTTTATTGAGTACTCTTAATAACCTCGTTTTAATTCATGGGGTTTATCTCCTGAATACCTTTAACTTGGTATATATATATATATATATATATATATATATATATATATATATATATATATATATATATATATATATATATATATATATATATATATATATAAATGTTGTCGAGTACAAACTTTATATATTGCAATTATAAACGGGCGGCATATTTTGATATACATGATTAAAAGTAAGAAAAAAAATGGTAGACTAGCTGACTGGTTTTGGCACTCACTCTTCTAGAGCTGGATCGAGGGATTTGTTTTTTATTGATTTATAGAAGCGAATGAAACCGGAACGAGGGACATATACGTTTAAAATAATGTGTATTGACGGAGAAAGAAACACAGGGAGACACTACATATCTAAAATAAAGCTACGCGTGATCATTGTAACAATGATAGAATTTTTTAGAGGTTAGCCACGTTCAAATCTAAGAGACATTCCTTCTTGTTACAAAAGAGTTGTTTTTAAATGAAAGTGAATGGTATCCAAGATCCTCAGATGAAATTCCGAATGAGCATGACTCAACAAGGTTAATAAGTCAATGCTGAAGTTCGAAACACATGACGGGGTTTTTTTTTTGTTTGGTTTTAGTAAATAATCTGCTACTGAGGACCCGGATGTGTTACTATGAATGTCCGTACAAAATAGGTACCATTCCTAATTTTTTTTTCAGGTAAGTGTTGTTATATTCCACTATCGAATCTTAACGTCGTTCGGCCCATGCAGTCGGCACTGCAACTACATTTAAATTGATAAATGTCATTATTGTTATGGTGGGTGTAGAACGTCTTTTCGAGATAATGCCATCTAACGGTTTCGTAACAAAACGCATACGTTAGAAGCAAGATAGCATTTTTCTACCGTTAGGCTGATTTGCTTAGCGAATTTCTGACGTATTAGCTCTAACTGCGGTAATCGAATATAAATTGGACATTTAGTCACCGTATTAACTTTTGTATCCTTTCATTAACTGACCTAATGATACTTATTATTGGATAAAGTATCCGGGATCGTTTTTAATTCTTTATCTAGTTTTCTTTTGAACAAGCTATAAGGACACAATGTGTTATTCGTTGTTCAAGAGAAGACGAATACCAGCGTGTACACCATCTTGTAAACGTGGGCTTACGATATATTGATGTAAAGTAATTCGGTGAAGGCTTTGTTACCAGCATATCAAGGGCGGCTATAGTAGAATTACACTCTCCTTCATAAGTATACTTTAACGCGGAGTGCATTTTATTCAGTAAGGCAAACATTTATTTGCCTCCATTTCATCATTAAAGAGGCAATATGTGCCGTCTTCATATTGAAAGTATAAAGGTTTTATGGGTTCAGATAATAATTTATTCTCATAGAAAAACGCAAAAACTGTTGGTCCCAATATCAGGCCAATGGGTACCCCATATATTTGCTTATACATTACATCGTCAAAACTAAATTCAACGGGTGTAGTAGCAAATCTCATCAAATCAACAAATATGCTTTCAGAAATGGGAGTAGACGTAATCTGGCTGCGATATATAAATTAGAACAGATATCTATTGTTTCTAAAATAGGGACGCAAGTAAATAGGTTACTAATATTATAGGAGCACATAAATTGATTAGTAACTTTAAAATTTGAAATAAAATTCGCAAAATAAAATGAGTCGTTTAGACAGTACTTGCTATAATGCTCTAATACTAACCCTAAAATATTAAAGATCCATTTTGCGACCTTATGTTGGGATGACGCTACCATAAAAAGAATGGCCCTTAAGAGGACATCCGTCTTATGAGTTTGGGGTAGACTATAATACTTTGGGCGGATAAAGCCTGGGGGTCTAATCTCAAACGCTATATTCAAAGGAAGTACCCCGCTTTTCACCCATTTGACTAAAAGCTTTTTGAATTTGGTTTCTAAAGAAGTTGTTTCATCATTAGCTTCGACAGCGCCTAATTTTACACTTTTTGTGTTATTTAAGAGTGAGATGTTGTCGACATAATCACGTTTCACATATCGGTTCCCGTCAGATCACCGAAGTTAAGCTACGGTGAGACTGGCCAGTACCAAATGGTACCCTGGCCAATACCAGAAAGGTGATATTTTTTTCCAGACGTCCTAGATTTCTTCTTGCCACTGGACTCAAGCAGTGCCGATTCAGGAGAAGTGTGGTTGAGGATTGCACAATCCTTTGCCACGCAATTACACGTGCAGCTGCCCTTACAGGGATATCCTTTGTCGTTCGAGACAAGACATTTTGATTGTGATTGTTTAAATCCTCATGATTTAATACAACCACTCCTAAATCTTCATCTAGTTATTACAACAGATTTATTTTGTCGTGGAGTTTTAATGAAGGAAAGATGTTCATTGAAACATTTTAAACCCCTTGTTAATACACTTTATTTTTTTTTCTTTTGAGTAAAATAAAAAGAAACATGCTTGTAAAAAAAAAATCCCTCCATCCAGCTCTAGAAGAGTGAGGTCAAAACCGATCAACTTACTTCCCATTTTTTTACTACTTTTAATCATGAATTTCCTCCCTTTCATAATTGAAATATGTCCCCCTTTCATAATTGAAATATATATATATATATATATATATATATATATATATAGATAGATAGATAGATAGATAGATAGATAGATAGATAGATATACGTGTGTGTGTGTCTTCCCTTTAATTTAGGTAAACAAAATTACCGTAAATGTATATATATATATATATATATAAATATATGTATGCGTATATATACACACGCACACACGCACGCAGATTCTTCCTACTTTGTCCACAATACATATATATATATATATATGTGTGTGTGTGTGTGTGTGTGTGTGTTTTCGTGCAAAACAGCTTCTCCAGCATGTTTATATTTCGACACATTTCTTTTACAGATCCGATTCGTTATGCAGCAACAAACGGTTTTTATGATGTCAATACAGTCTCTTTTCGTGCATATACTCTTCGGAAAAATTAGAAATTCTTTGCTTAGATGAATCTTGGAATGTTACTACTCTGTTATTCTTGAATATATGCTCTGTTTTTATATTTAACATACATTGAGCTTCTAAACAAAAAAGAATTGGTATACACAAAGAGTGAAATATAATTGAAAAAAAGCCTGATAAATTGGCAGTTAAACTTCAATTTGTAAGAGTAAGCATAGGTATAGTATCCAAGTGTTTAAAATACCGTAAATATAAAGTCAATCCAATGATGATAAGATTCAATCTACCAGAGCTCGTCTCAGAAGTGATCGTACACAGATTGTTGATGTTTAATTTTGAGAGACTACAAAAAATATTACTTCATACCTTATATACATATATATGCATATATATATATATATATATATATGCATATATATACATATATATATATGCATATATATACATATATATGCATATATATATGTTTATATATGCATATATATATGTATATATACATATTTATATATATACATATATATACATATATACAGATATATATACACACACAACACACACACACACACACATAAATATAGACCAATCAACATGATGATTTGAAAAAAAAATTAAAATGAAGGTTAGCTAACCAGGTTTCGTTCCTCGCTCAACAGAGCTAAATCGAGGAAAATACGATTTATAGTCATGAATATGGCGGGGCAGTAAACAAAAAAAAAAGGCGGGGGAGAAAATTACATTGAAATTAAATAAGTCCTAAAAGATGTTCTGTTAGCTTGCAAAGAGAAGGCCTCAAAGACTTAATAAAAATATTTTCTAGAATTTTCAGATGAAAGAGTGAGTGCGACTTACTCAAGATCGTAAACATGTCAGCACTGAAATTCGTGGCATCTCATTAATAACAATGCATGTGCCACGAATTTCAGTGCTTACATGTTCACAATCTTGAGTAACTCGCACTCACCCTTTAATCTACAAATTCTAGAAACTATTTTTATTAAGTCTTTGCGACCTTCTATTTGCAAGCAAAAAGAATACCTTTTAGTACATTTAGTTTCAATGTAATTTTCTCACCCGCTTATTTTTCGGTTTTTTTTCCTCCCCCGCCATATTCCTAACTATTTTTTTAATCGCATATTCCTCGATTTATCTCTGTTGAGCAAGGAAGGAAACCTGGTTAGCTAACCTTTATTTTCATTTTTTATTTTTTTAATCATCATGTTGATTGGTCTGTATTTAGCAATTATATGTATATATATATATATATATATATATATATATATATATATATATATATATATATATATATATGCCGTTTTTATTTCCAAGACAATGCACAATGTAAAACTTACGAAATAATTATAAATGTTTTTCTAATATGATATATATATATAAATGTATATATAAATATATATATAAAATATATATATAATATGTATAATATATATATAATATATATAATATATATATAATATATATATAATATATATATAATATATATATATATATATATACCTACAGTCTCACATAATATACATATATGGTATATATATATATATATAAAATATATATATATAAAATATATATATATAAAATATATATATATATAAAATATATATATAATATATATAATATATGTATAATATATATAATATATATATAATACATATATATAATATATATAATATATATATAAAATATATATATAATATATATATATATATATAAAATATGTATATATATGTATATATATATATATATATATACCTACAGTCTCACATAATAAACATAATAGGGATATATGAATAAAAGTTTCTTAGATATTTAAGCAAGTAAATTCCTAATGTTATCATTATTTCTTAATTCATTTTATTTATTCTTAAAATATCCTGCAGTAATGCTACTTTTCATTTTATTAGATAGTTTCTTTCTAAAAATATACAAATCTATAAGAAAAGAAATTTAATTGTATGATGCAGTTAGTTTTTGTTTGTTTTTTTTTTTTTTTTTTTTTTAATAAATGTTTACGTTATCCCTTTGTCGGTGAAAATGTGTTCTTGTGTTGCTTCGTTTCGTTGGGCATCAAATGAGCTGTGCCTTGCTTTATGCCGACCGGCTGGCCTTCCGACCCATTCCCGTCCGTGTTTTGCGATGACACCAATATCGAAGGATCCCTTTTTCTTTTGAGTAACATAAAAAGAAACAGGCTCGCCGTGAACACCAGAACGAGGCTGAGGGAGACGAAAAACCAAGTGAGCGATTGAAAGAGGAACAGCTTCTCTGCCTGATTGTGTTCCTTGGACTTTCTTCTCTTCTCGTCAATGGCAGTTTTGTTTTCCAAGGTTGTGATCAAGCTACCCCAGAATGCCATTTTCCTCGGCCTATAATTATTGTCATGCCTGACCATTGCTGTGTTGTTCTCGCTGTAGAACTTGACGTTGAGCTTCTCTTTCGTTGTGTAATGTTTGAACACTTGCGTGCCAATAAACGCCTTCCTGTAACCAGAAAATAATGACAATTATCAATCACAAATATATGCTTCATTTAATTAGTCACTTAATTTTTGGGGGGGGAAGTTGTATTTTTGCAGAAACTATATTCGACCGCGATGCCACGTGCTTTCAGCTTCTTGGGGATTTAAGCAAAAGAAAAAATATATATATAAATAACAAATATATAGCATAAAGTTCATTGGGCTCAACATCCATGCAAAAAAATCATATTTTACCACCAACAGATTCTTCCTCCATTGTCCACAATCGGCATATAAAAAGAATGCATTGCATAAAAGTCATTAATATAAAACATAAAAATTACTAATAAAATATTAGCAGATAAACCAGATAGCAGCAAACAACCAAATGAGGTGTAATCTACTATATATATATATATATATATATATATATATATATATATATATATATATATATATATATATATATATTTAATTGTACAGAAGTACAGAAAAACATTGGCACCGTCGGTTGCAAGCCCAACATAAAGGGGACCAGTTAATGGTAAACCGTAAATGATTTTAGGCTCTCGTCAGTCATGTTGTTTCTCTCTCTATATATAATAAGAAAACAAGAAAATAAGAATAAATAAATATTAAGCTCTTATATCGAAAAACTTTACCTTTGTAATCGAACACTTTGTTGGAATTCTTTCCCCAAAATCAGTAAACAAGAAATACATACATATATATATATATATATTACAGAAGGTCAGAAAAAGAGTGTCCGGTCGCCCTTTTTATTGAGAACAGATATAAACAGAGGCGGAAGAGAAGTAGATCTTTTTCGTCCATAAACTGATACCCATTATATCGGATTCGAAACCGACGGGACCATTGCTTTTCTCATCTTTTGTAAAATATAAAAATAATTAGTATGACCTCATATTGAATTTTTCTTTATAACTGAGCAATTTTCTGGTGTTCACACAAATACCACACAGTATACATATACGCGCACAAACACCACACACTACACAAACACTACACAGTATATATATGCGCGCGCGTACACACACATACAAACACACACACACACACACACACATATATATATATATATATGAGAGTAATGGAAATAGTATTTCTCCTTTTCTTTCCTTTCTCTTCTCGCGCACACTTCCTAATTTGCATATGGGCGTGCGTTTTCAGCTACTGCTGCTGCTAATCTCTTCGCAAGCAAGCCATCCTTCACTGCTGCTGATATTTTCCCATGTTATGTTACATATATATACACAGGCATGACAGAAATAATAGACACTAAGATTAATATTATTACTAAGATTAATATATGTTTATTTTTATTCACAAATTTGTGCTGAAATAACACAGAGTATTGCATTAAAATTGTATCTATCAACATTGAAGCATGCTACGAACTAAAAGTGCATTAGACCTATCAGAATTTTTGCGAGGGCGAATCGTGCGTGAACATGAAAGTAGTCTTATTCAACGCAAAATAGCAGGAAATCTTTCAATACTCTTTTCAATTGTTAATAGAGTGCCCGTACAATTCACAAGAGAGGACAAAAATTGCACAATACCTACTCTGTCGCCCCAAACCCATCTGAGAGAACCTTGCGTCTTGTAAAAAGAAATGCTGAAAGCGGATACTCGCTGCAAAGTCTCTGACACTGCAGAACAAGCTAGTGTAAGTTCCAGTATAACTGCCAGGTATCTTCACAAGTTGGGCTATTATGGTAGAATTGTGAAAAGGAAAACACTTTTTTCGTCCTACCAATCGTAAGTGCAGAAAAGATTGGGCTCGTGAGATGGTGGAGAGACTTATGAACTTTTGGACCAATGTCATTTTTTTCTGATGAGTCACGATTTGCATTATTTCCCGAAGTGGAAGTGTATTAGTATGGAGACTCCCTCAGAGATTGACTTAAAAAGACTGCAGCCAACGCTGAAACATGGGAGTTTCTCAGTTATGGTATGGAGTGCAGTTTGGAGTGATGGTTGGTAAATATGTTTCAATATTATATGGACCCCTCCTATCAATATTCTGAAATGGTATAATGAGCCAAGTAAATCCTTAGTCATTGAAGACAGAGCTCCTTGTCACTCTGCTAGGGCGACACGACATTGGTTGAGCCAAAAATGAGATTAATAAATGTCCCTCGCCAAGTCAGTCCCCGGATATAAACCCAATTGAAAACCTTTGGGACATATAAGACAGGAACCTTCGCAAAAAGAAAAGAAAGCCATCTTTTAAGCCTAAACTTTTAGCATTTATCGCGCCAGACATGGCAGGAAATTCGTCAGGACGATATTCGTTAACTGATCAATGCCATTCCTAGAAAGATCCTAGCATTAAAAACCGCAAAGAGAATGTCAACCAACTACTAGTTATTAAATTTCTGACCATTTGTTTTTTTTATTTTGTTCTATAAATTGCTAGCTAGACGCCCGGCCTTTCCCTGTCGTACAATATCTTTAAACATGATATTTTAATTGATGCAGATTACATATGTACTACTATAAAATTAATCCTCTATTGATTATTATATATTTCGAGTAATAATTTGCTTGGTGGACTAATTCGCAAAAAAAATAAAAATAATAAAAATAATAATGATAATGTCATTCATCAAATTCCGTCTGTGTTTGTTTACAATATCATGTCAGCTGATATTTGGATATGACTATTAATGCCCGGAAAAAGTCGCTTCTAATTCATGTTTAATTTTAAAATATGCAAGCGAAGAAATGATTTGCGGCGATTTTAAATGGAACCTCTTATTTTACTGTAAATTGAACACATTAATAACAAAAAAATAAATAAATAAAATGGTGATATACACCCGGGCTTAAACAGGGAACCATTCGATCTGCAATCGAATACTCTACCACTGAGCTATGTATCCAGTAACACTTTTTTTAAGAACAGATCATTCGCTGAGAATTGAATCCTCCTTGATTTGCTGAGAATTATCTCCTTTGACCAGTGTAACTGAAAACTATTTCCCTGTAAAAATTATTTTTTATTCATAAGAAAGGAAGACTATTTTTAGGAATGGATTTTTTTCGATTTTCGATACTTATCAATTATGAACTCCAGTACGAAACATCTAAGATACTGCCAGACATATGAATTACCTCTGTGTGAAATTCGCAAAAGATAGGGTCAGCCGTTTCGGGACATATGATGAAAGAAACTCTCTCTCTCTCTCTCTCTCTCTCTCTCTCTCTCTCTCACACACACACACACACACACACACACACACACACACACAAAGTGACTTTTGTATAATAGTAGAGATATGTTTAAAGAAATAAACTGTCTCTATAGGTGCCTATTTTTTTCATGTATATATATATATATATATATATATATATATATATATATATATATATATATATATATATATAAAGAGAGATAGAGAGATAAATAGAGAGAGGGATAAAGAGAGATAGAGATAAATAGAGAGAGGGATAAAGAGAGATAGAGAGATAAATAGAGAGAGGGAGAAAGAGAGAAGTGAGAGAAGGGAAGGAGAGCAGGAGTATATGATAGTACTCACCCAGTTTTCACGAAGTTACCGAAGAATGTCATAAACTTTTTGCTGACTTCTTTATCCACATCCGTATAATTCCGCAAAGGATGACCCACTAAAGGGGAACCAAACAAGTAGAAAACATCCTCTCCGTGTGGAACCCCTTTGAATTATAATGAGGGGGAAAAGTGTGAAAGCGGGTTTGCATATATGGAAAATATGCTTTTAAGATAAAAAAAAAACACTTATCAAAATTTGTGTTAACAATTATAAAGTAAAACTTTCCAAATTATCAACAACAAAAAATACGAAAAAATGATCATCACAAGCCTTCTAGATTATGTGGCGATAAAATAGAAAAGAAAAAGAAAACATTTAAAATTCTTAATAAAGAGTGTCGTAAAAGTCACTGAAAGGTCTCGAACTTAAAATAGATTCGTTACTTTAGATATATTTCTGTAATTTTAACACAATCTGATTACAACATTGGGATATATTTTAAATGCAAAATTCAAATAATCTTTATTGATAAAAAGATATCTTTTAAATGTTGCCCATTTTAAGCTTCGCATATTCGTGCTCTTTCGAAAACATTGTTCATGACAGATTGCAGAATCTCTGGATTGCGATTTAACTCCCTTAGGGTTCGGGGGTTGTTTATTATAGACTCTTTCTTGAAGATATCCCCACAAGAAAAAGTCGAGGCTAGTCATTAAAATAACATGTTTAAGCGTATTGTACGACCGGGCAATGCCGGGCGTCCAGCTAGTCTTTTTATAGATGTTACATACCTGCCCAGTCGGGTCGCTTGTCTTCAGTTGATCGATGGTAGAACGTGTAGAAATATACAGGGAGGTTTCGTTTGGCTAGAAGTTCCAGACATTGAACTGTTGGATATGTCAAGTAGTAATCACCAAACACCTGGAATAAAACAAAATCATTAAATAACAATTAAATGCACAATTGCAACGTTACACACACGTTTACACACATATTTACATGTAAATACTCAGGAGCCAACACGTTGTAGACTACGTCGCAACAGATGAAAAAGACCAGAGATATGAAAAAATTCGACTCGCTCTTTCAGGTCTAAACAACAGACATTTATTTCCGCCTCTTCAAGGTGATCGTGATCTCTAACGTGATCCTTATCCTCTCGAACGTGATCTTCGGTCTGTGCACATGCTCTTTTTATAGTGTTTTTTTTTCTTTTTCCTTACCTCGACGTTCTGTTACATAATAACTGTCTTCAATAAGTTCTTACTACATTTCTGGTTTCGCAAAGGCCTGAAAAATGAATTTGCTCAAATTTTTGTTCAACAGTCATAAATACATTTTAAACAATGCACACACACACACATACATATATATATATTATATATATATATATATATATATATATATATATATATATATATATATATATAAGACTTGTAGGTTTTGTGAATAATTTCAAGAGATTAGATAGGCCTAAAAAACTTAATACACTTGGTTTTTATCTGTTCAGGTATTCCCTTATACTAGAAGGACGATTAAAGTTGATCAGATTCTTTCTTCAAGTTCACCAGGATCAGGAAATGACCTTAACACGCTTCTGCACTTATGCAGAACACGAACCGCGCTGGAACAACGGTGTTATGTAGAATTCCATTCTTTACTGTTCTGTATCTTCGTCGTTAATAAACTAACGGCGGGAGCGCGGCGAATACTTGGCGGAAGGAAGTGATCAGGCTGGCTTTGGTATTGCGGTAGGTCATGTTGGTAAGGCACTCGATGTATGACCAAAGGAATTAGTCTAGCATGTTCAGGTCGGACAGGAGGGGGCCAGTGAGAGCGGATACAAGGCTGTAGCACTCCTTCTGAAACCAAGGCTGGATTTCTTTGTATGTGTGGACCGGGCTTAGTCCTACTGCCACACCCAGGGTCTGCCAGCGGCCATCTGATTGCACCAGGAGATCACTACACTATTTACCAACGCTCTGATCCACATCTGGCATCAATTGAAATGAATGGGTCTCATCTTGGGGAGGCCTTATGTTTTGACAAGCTTCTGGACTTGACCTTTACTTCTGATCTTAAGTGGAACACATACCTTAAATTCGTTGCCAAGGCCGCTGGGAAAATGGTGGGATCCTTCTATCGATCCAGTAGATATCTCACTGCTGATGCCATTCTCTATCTATATAAGAGCCAGGTACGGCCAAGGATGGAGTACTGTTGCCACATTTGGGCAGGAGCTGCCTTGATAGAGTTCAAAATAGACTTTACAGCCTCGTAGGGGATGTCCTTTTCTGTTCCCTGCAACCTCTTTCTTACAGAAGAGATGCTGCGAGTTTGTCTCTGCTTTATCGTTATTTTCATGGCAAGTGCTCGACTGAGCTCCAATCTATGGTCCCCGTTCGCCACACTTTCACTAGAAACACCCGTCTAGCAGAAATCACTATCATTAATTTCCCCCACTTTTTATCTGTTCCTAAAGCTAAACGTAGATTCCATAAGCAAAGCATCTTTATTAGAACTGCACGTCTATGGAATTGTCTTCCGTTTTCCTGCTTTCCAGCTGATTATAATATGGTTGTCTTCAAGTCTAATGTAAACAAGTTTTTGATGAGCCGTTCCATATAAGTTAACAAATTTACCAAATTTCCATTACCAATGATTACTATATTGTCCAATTTCTACTGTACACTCTTTAACCCTTATCCTTATGGAATCAAGGCTTTGATAAGTGGTGATGCCATTGTAAAAAAAAGGTACACTTTGGTGTTTACTTTCAAGCCGACTTTGAAGATGTGAGGTTGTATGATGTGTCCCTCATTTGAAACCACACTAAAGACCATAACAATGGCCAGAAACTTTTTCATGACCCTGGACACGTCCCTGTAATTCGTGACAATAGTGATGCATTTTCATGGTGCTGGCAATGGTCCTGTTGTCATAACTTGGATCGATAGAGAGCATAATTTGCGCAGCGGCGCATCTCCGATCTCGCTCGTTAACATGTTATAAGGTTCCTATCGCTCTTGGGATTTGTACATAACTGACTAACTAGTAGATGGTATGCAACTAAAAAAAGGAAAGCGGTTTTCATCAAACGGAAATGCAATCATGTCGTCTTTTCTAGTGCAACAATTTCATCGTTCCTCCCTGTAGAAACTGATAGAACAACACCGAAACCTAAAAATCTCAGAGAGAGAGAGAGAGAGCGAGAGAGAGAGAAAGAGATAAAAGAGAGAGAGAAAGAGAGAAAAGAGAGAGAGAGAGAGAGAGGGGTAGGGAAGGAAGACAAGTTTATGTGTCGATCAGGTATAAACTATAACGAAATGTATGATTAAAATTTTCAGCAAAAAAAAAATCGTTGCATGTTTATAAAATCTACTACGATATTCTCTATTACTCGTATATAAAATTTAAGTTAAAATTTCAAATTTAAATATCAATAACCTAAATATATTTTGTCAAGTAGAATGGCTATTTTAATAATAGAAATTCAATGAGATTGGCTGTTTACTAATAAAAAAAACAACACATTTATTCTAAATAATACATTTTATTGAAAACTCAAAATGACCGGTTTTCTTGAAAAAAAAAACAACAACAACAACAACTTAACATCGATAAGGCAGTCAAAGTATACAATCATTTTCGATCTGAAATAAGATCTACAGCGTCCCGCCAGTTTTTTTTTTTTTTTTTTTTTCTTTTTCGTTGTCATCAAATTTTTTCTGGTTGTCTGCTTCCAGTTCACTTTTCGTCTTCCTCTTCTTTTCATTTCATCAAGAGTCCACTGAAGCACTTGGTTGTCAATTCTCTCCGCGGCGAATCTCAGTGTTTTTTTGAGCTAGCTTAGAGGTCGTTTGCAGATTATTGACGATACTTCCTGTATGCTAGAGCTGTCACGGACGTATTGGTTAGTAATTCGATCACTCCATTTAGTCTCTAGAATCTTTCCGAGGCACTTGGAATTAATCGCGCCGGATTTCGTTTCTTGGCTGATCCTCTCTCGTCTGATTTTGAGCATGTGGTGCAATGGGGAAAGGGGTGGCTGATTAATTTTAATGCATCTAAAACCAAGCTTCTATCTTTCCATCATCAACGATCTGATTCCCGTCTGGCAGCAATTAAAATGAATCTTGGAGAGGCTCCATGTTTTGACAAGCTTCTGGGTCTGAACTTTAGTCATGATCTGAAATAGAAAACGTACATCAAATCCGTTGCCAAGGTTGCTGGAAAATGATGGACTCATTCTACTGTTTTAGTAGATATCTTACTGCTGATGCTCTTCTCTACCTGTATGAAAGCTAAGTACGTCCTGGGATTAAGTACTGTTCTCACATCTGGACAAGAGCTGCTCGAAACACCTTACCTTGCTTTGATAGAGTTCAAAATAGACTTCGTAACCCTGTAGAAGATGTCCGTTTCTCTCCCATGCAACCGCTTTCCCACGGAAAAGACGTTGCTAGCCTGTCCCTGGTCTATCGCTATTTTCATGGCAGCTGCTCGTCTGAGCTGTAATCTATGGTCTCCCCTTGCCAAACTTTCATGAAAAACACTAGTCTAGCTGAAACCACTATCAATAATTTCTCCCACTCTTTATCTGTGCCTAAATATAAACGTGGATTTCATGAATAAAGCTTCTTTCCTAGGATTACACGCCTGTGGAATACTGTCCCGTTTTCATGATTTCCAGTTGACTACAATATGGTCGTCTTCAAGTTCAACTTAAACAAATTTTTGATGCGCTGTCCTATTCAGTTATCCAATTTACTTAATTTCCACTACTAACGATTTCTACGATATTGTCCCATTGACTACTGTACACCCATTAATCTTTATCCTTGAATGGCTTCGGGTTATTGATAAGTGGTTATTCTTTTGTAAAAAACCTGAGATACCAACTTTCACTTCCATACATATAGCAGTATGAATAAGACGTTACTGTTATAAAATCTTAATATAGATTTGACAATGAATATTTTGTTTCTCAAGGTCTTGCAAAGCATATTAAATAAAGTTGAAACCTTGCCTATCCTGAACTGCACTCATAGTCAATAGTGCCTTTCTTGTTTATGACGTTTACTAAACTGGTAAAAAAGTTCAATCACATTTTTTACAGCAATTTTTAAACGAACAAAAATTAAGTTGATCTTCTCTTGATTGTACAATATTTATATGTAATGTAAAAAGAACATTTTCGCAGAGAAATCGGTATGATACAAAGAGGGCGATAGCTCTTACTTATATAGTCAAAGGGTGGTAACTCCCTTTACACGAGTTAACCACGCCTAATCACGTGTCTGTGCGTGTAGATCTAGCCTTAATTTATATTGGTATTAAGTATATTAGCACCAACATTATCATAATTTTATTTTCATTAACATAGTCTTCAGATCGACTGAAAATTATCCAGCGGCATGATAATAATAACTATATTATTATTATTATTATTATATTATCATTATTATTATTATTATTATTATTATTGTTGTTGTTGGTGGTGGTGGTGGTGGCTCATAGTGAGCTTTCATATGGGTCATCAAAGATCTCTCCTAGAAACCAACCTGTGGCATTCCCTGGAAGCTGAATAACAACAATTCTCCTCAGATTTCCAGTAATCTCCGTCTCTTTCGATAATTTTACAAATAAATTTGCGTTATTGCAACGGCCGCTTACCATAGATTTCTCGCTGGAAGCGGCCATTGGTCTCCACTGTACTTGAGTGGCAATAAGCCTCCTCAAGTTACCAGTTCTCTTCGCACTTGTCCAGTGGAGGTCTGCTCAACGCTCTCTTCTCGGTCTTTCTATCCTACTTGACCCTTCTCGGCTATTTGGCATCGCTCTTGGATGGTTCGATGATGATGCAAAATGGGGGGATGCGATAGTGAACTTACAGCTATGCAGCTTCAATGTTCTTCTTTCAATGTAACGCTTCGTTTTTTTTGCCTCTGTAGCAGTTTGTCTGGCCCGAGCATGTGGTTCATGAGTCCGCATTCAAAGGTTTTTCCTTAATATTTCAGTTGTTTTCATAATCGTTATTCGTTGTATCTTTCCAGCCAATTTCTCCCATTCTTTTTTCAAAGTTTTTCGGAATTGTTCCTAGTGCTCCTACTATTATAGGTATTATTTTGATTTTCTTCATCTTCCATATCCTTTTCAGCTCTCTGGCTATCTTAGCTCCGTTTCTCCTTTTCTTTGATATTCACCCTGTGGTCAGCTGGGACAGCAAAATCTACGATTTGACAGGACTTTCTTTTTTGTTTATTATTACGATATCCAGTCTTCTTGCTTGAATTGGTTTATCCCTCTGTATGTCCATGTCCCATAGGATTTTGTGATTCTCGTTTTCAAGCACTGTTGGGCGCTCACGCTTGTCTGTGCGTTCGAGATGCAGTTGTTTGCATAATTCCCAGTGTACTGCCCTCCCCACTTTGTCGTGCCTGTTTTTTTTTCCTTACTTTATGGTTTATCTTTTCGTCTCTTTGTACACAGAGAGTGTATTAAGTGTTTTCTGGTGTTTTGTCGATGTTTGCTTGGATATGATTAGTTCTTATCGAGTTATCTTGTACTGAAGTTATTAGGGATTCAGTTTCTCGGTTTACATGTCCTTTTCGCATCGATGTCCAGGTGTTTTCGTTATTCTCATATTTTGTCATCCTTATGAATCTTCCGTGTAGTTGTTTCTCTTCCCATAATAACTATATTATTATTATTATATTATCATTATTATTATTATTATTATTATTATTATTATTATTATTATTATTATTATTATTATTGTTGTTGTTGGTGGTGGTGGTGGCTCATAGTGAGCTTTCATATGGGTCATCAAAGATCTCTCCTAGAAACCAACCTGTGGCATTCCCTGGAAGCTGAATAACAACAATTCTCCTCAGATTTCCAGTAATCTCCGTCTCTTTCGATAATTTTACAAATAAATTTGCGTTATTGCAACGGCCGCTTACCATAGATTTCTCGCTGGAAGCGGCCATTGGTCTCCACTGTACTTGAGTGGCAATAAGCCTCCTCAAGTTACCAGTTCTCTTCGCACTTGTCCAGTGGAGGTCTGCTCAACGCTCTCTTCTCGGTCTTTCTATCCTACTTGACCCTTCTCGGCTATTTGGCATCGCTCTTGGATGGTTCGATGATGATGCAAAATGGGGGGATGCGATAGTGAACTTACAGCTATGCAGCTTCAATGTTCTTCTTTCAATGTAACGCTTCGTTTTTTTTGCCTCTGTAGCAGTTTGTCTGGCCCGAGCATGTGGTTCATGAGTCCGCATTCAAAGGTTTTTCCTTAATATTTCAGTTGTTTTCATAATCGTTATTCGTTGTATCTTTCCAGCCAATTTCTCCCATTCTTTTTTCAAAGTTTTTCGGAATTGTTCCTAGTGCTCCTACTATTATAGGTATTATTTTGATTTTCTTCATCTTCCATATCCTTTTCAGCTCTCTGGCTATCTTAGCTCCGTTTCTCCTTTTCTTTGATATTCACCCTGTGGTCAGCTGGGACAGCAAAATCTACGATTTGACAGGACTTTCTTTTTTGTTTATTATTACGATATCCAGTCTTCTTGCTTGAATTGGTTTATCCCTCTGTATGTCCATGTCCCATAGGATTTTGTGATTCTCGTTTTCAAGCACTGTTGGGCGCTCACGCTTGTCTGTGCGTTCGAGATGCAGTTGTTTGCATAATTCCCAGTGTACTGCCCTCCCCACTTTGTCGTGCCTGTTTTTTTTTCCTTACTTTATGGTTTATCTTTTCGTCTCTTTGTACACAGAGAGTGTATTAAGTGTTTTCTGGTGTTTTGTCGATGTTTGCTTGGATATGATTAGTTCTTATCGAGTTATCTTGTACTGAAGTTATTAGGGATTCAGTTTCTCGGTTTACATGTCCTTTTCGCATCGATGTCCAGGTGTTTTCGTTATTCTCATATTTTGTCATCCTTATGAATCTTCCGTGTAGTTGTTTCTCTTCCCATTTTTCTTTTTTCGTTTTATTCTTTGTCTCTCTGTTTTCTGTTTTGTTGAATTTGTCAGTGTCTCCTGCTGCTATAATTATCCTTTCAGTATTTTGCATTCATCATCATCATCATCATCATCATCATCATCATCATCATCATTATTAATGTTATGACTATTATTATTATTATTATTACTATTATTACTATTATCATTATTATTATTATTATTATTATTATTATTATTATTATTATTATTAGATATCATACAGACCAGTCCCAGAAATTACTCACTGACAACAACCGATTCCTTGGAGCCTGGGTGCAACAGGTTTGCCCAGACTTTTTGAATTCTCCACCTTTTTCGATAACTTACGCAAATGACTTTCCATCTATTTCTCGCGGGCAATGGACATTGATCTTCACTGGAATTTGGGTGGCAATAAGCCTCCACAAGGTCTCAATCCCCTTACACCCATCCAGCGGAGGTCTCGTTACTGCTCTCTCTCTCTCTCTTTCTCTCTCTCTCTCTCTCTCTCTCTCTCTATCTCTATCTATCTCTCTATCTATCTATCTATCTATCTCTTTCTCTCTTTCTCTCTCTCTCTCTCTCTTTCTCTCTTTCTCTCCTCGATCTTTCTATCCTCTTCGGCTCTTTTCGACTATTTTATGTGGTGCCAGTCGAAATCAACACTGCAATATATATATATATATATATATA
Source organism: Euprymna scolopes (assembly GCF_053919585.1). Lineage (NCBI taxonomy): Eukaryota > Metazoa > Mollusca > Cephalopoda > Sepiida > Sepiolidae > Euprymna > Euprymna scolopes. The sequence goes on along the minus strand of NC_136498.1, from coordinate 65,219,948 downwards.
TATATATATATATATATATATATATATATATACGTACATATATATATATATATATATTTTATTTATCTTTTGATTAGAGTAGTCAATTTACAACTTTGTGGTTTCAGAAAACACATCGCTTGACAATTTTATAGAGGTGTTAACATTTGTCATGCCTCCGCTATTTATGGTCTACTAATCATTAATGCGGATATAGATGTGTATCTTTTTGGTGTCAGAAAATAGATAAATCAGCTCAACTGTTAAGCGAAGTCAAAATAAACACTTACTTCCGATACACTGATCCTTCCAGAAACTTTGCCTTTCAGAGGATCATTTTCCCATTGAAGGTATTCATGTATTATTAAATCTAAAAACAAAAGAAAAAAGCAATCAAAATCAACAAAGTGTACTTTCAAGTAAAGAATTAAAAACCGCATATAAATCTATATATTAATACCGTCTTAACTTTAACGAACGAACGTACGTACGTACCTATATCACGTTTTCCAGATTATAAATTATTCAATTGAGAGATCCTATTCATTAAAAATCAGGATAGAAGGTGATAAAATACCATGAACAGTAAATTAGTATATAGAGATACTAATTTAATGTTCGTAGTATGTTATCACTTTCTGTTTTCCTTATTAATAAATAGGATATCCCTATCACCGAAGACGCAATAATAAAATAAAAATGATGTCGCTTTTGGGCCGTACGTGTAACTAAAGCATACATTTTGGTCTTCTGGTTAGGATCCAAGCATATTATCTGTTCTGTATAAAGATGATATAATGATATCGTGGGGTTTCTGTTATCGCCGGGTGTCTATACAATGGAAATATGTCACAGACTCCTGTAAGGATATTGTAGTTAAAACGTAATAACCAGATATATTCTGACATTACATTAACTAGATTACTTCGATAAACACTTTTACACTTTTAACAAAAGGGCCACAATTAAATCGCGCGGTGTCTATTCACGCCGAATATTCACAGAATGTCCAGCAGCAATATATTACACATTAAAAATCTCGTTGTTGAATTTCCACGGGCCCCGCAATTTAATATAATTTCAATTTCTGTATCTATTTACTCTATTAATAAAGTAAATGTAAATTTTATTTTTTCAAGTCAAACATCATAGGACTATAATCACAATTGGTTTTTGTTTTGTTTTTTGGTTTGTTTCTTTTTGCTGTTTTTTGTTTGTTTTTGTTTTTATTTTTTTTATTAATTTTCGGATTACTGTAAAAACTTATGTGTATATATTTTCGCAAACCCAAAAATACATTTGTGGAGGGTGATCTGTAGATGTTAGTGTTACTAGTAATTTAAAATCAATAAATATTTATCATTTCATCATTAGTACCAGCAATGGAAAAATTAGGATGTAAACAAAAATAAAAAATAAATAAAAAATAAAAATAACTAAATAAAAGAATCGTTTTAGAATCGGAACATAGGTATAAAAAAAAATTTCCGATTCCAATATCGATTCCAAAACTCCAAAAGGTTCTGCTGTTTTTACGCCAAACTCCGATTCCAATTTATTGTCCCAACACTATATTGTATACCTTTCTCAACCTACACAATCGAAAATGACCCGTCTCTCTGATTTTCTTTAAGATCATTTCTTTTCGCATTAATAATCTTCTTATGAATAAACATCAGCGTTAGAGTGGTCCTGGCTGCCGACGATCAAGAACCCGGGTCTCCGACAATGACAACGGGCGCATAATTGTTTATGCGCAACATGGACAACAGAAACTGTAACACGTGTATATAGATTGTAATACTTTTATGGCAATTACGAGGTCATCACTTACCGTCAATGTGTGGAACGCGAGGAAAGCTCGCGATGTC
>NC_136498.1:65128098-65215598 GCF_053919585.1 Euprymna scolopes | reverse complement strand
CACTTAGCGGTTTTTGAAAGAGCTATAAGTTCTTCCTGATATTCATATATATATATATATATATATATATATATATATATATATATATATATATATATATATATATATGAATGAACTGCAAATATTTTTATGGTACCTATTTATTTATTTTTATTATTAAATATTTTACGCGCATAAAAGTATACCTATGGACATGTATGTTTCTAGCTTTAAGCCGTCATCAGCATAGGTTTGGATCAATCCTATTATTTAATAATAATAACCTTATTATAATCTATATATCTATAAAAGTGAACGTGTCTGTGTGTGTATCTGTGTGCCTATGTGTGTGTCTGTTTACAATTTCCTACGCAATAACTCTGTCAATTTTAAGTCTGCAGACTCGAAATGTTGTATACGGGGTGCTGAGATTTGGGAAAATCTTTGTGGTCGGTTTTCGATCAGAAATTTGGCTGTTAAGGAGTCAAAGTTCAACGATTTTACCTTTGAGAACTCTACTAAGCTCCTCCGCCAATTTTGGGTCTAAACACTTGAAATTTTAGATATAGTTTTCTTGGACATGGATCTAACTTAACTTAATTTGAGCCCAAAACAATAAATGTTGAGGGGTCATAATAGGGGTCAAAGTTTAAAAAAACTGACCGCTCCTTTTTTTTAATCAACATACACCTCCAAACACCCGGGCAACGACGGGCTTAAATGCTAGTATATATATATATATAAAGAGTTTGTTAGAGTCAGCAAATATCAAATTGAAATAAATCATGGTAAAATTTTCATTATAAAGATACCGTATATTTGGGCGTAGAAGACGATCCTTAGATTTAAATAAATCATATTTAAAAACCAATATTTCATAAGATACCGGGTGTTGCAATCTCTAGCATAGGCTAAGCAAATATGGTTTCGTGAGGTAGCAGTCGTCTTATACAACTGATATATGATAAATTTATTAAAATTTGTTCCAATTTTGTACCTCGTCTTATCTGACGGTCGCCTTATACGCCGAAATATACGGTATGTGATTTATTCCAAAGATTAATTTTTAACATTTATAAATAAAATACAATTCTGGGCATATGACCATGCAACTCGCACGCATTTGGTGTAATCTACAGGTGCAATTTTAACAAACTTTAAATTAAAAACTGTATATCGGTAATAACGCGTCGAATGTTGTCTTCCAAGTGGTCTCTTGCGTTTGGTTTATCAGCGTAGAAATGGACTTTACATGCTCCCACAGAAAATAATCTAATGGGGTTAAATCGTACGAACGAGGTGGCCAGTTTACAAGAAAAATAGAGTTTTACTTTTTTACGCTGAATTCATTTAATTAGGTTAATAAGACAAAACAATTCCTTTGATTTGTGTCTGCAAAAGATAACGTGTTCACCTTCACTTCTGATATTATATGCAATCCGAGGTTCGAATCTCACATTTGAGAATTCTATTTATTTTATTTTTTTCTATAACATTCAAATTATTTCCGAGCCGATGTCGATCATCATAACGAAACTGAATATTTTACAATAAAAATGGATGCAAGATATTTAATAGATGTTCTTAATTTCTAATCTTAACTTTGAAATTGATAGTAGCCAAGTGGTAAGAATACAGACTGAAAATCTCGATGTACCAAGTTCGAATCTAGTTCGTTTCACAGAAATACTTTCATCAAATGCACACTTGACCGCCACTCCAACCCCATGGAAAGGATGTAAATACAATAAGACTCAAGAAGTTGAGTCCTCTTCCTGTATAAGAGCCACATACGTATTAAAATGGAATGCTATTGCCATATCTGGGAAGGAGCTACTAGTGGGTCAGATTGCTGAAACAATCTTTCACTTGATGATACAAGCATCAAAATGTAAATTTGCCAGGTTTGCTTCTGCAGCCATCTTGAAAACTGGCAGCCATTTTGAATTGTCTGATAGCTAACGTTCTTCTCTTAAAATGTCTCTTCTGGACGTCATTTGTGCAAATGTTGGTGCTTGTATCACTAAGTGAAAGATTCTTATCGAATATTGAGATAACCTGCCTCACTACACTCAGGACACCCATTCCTACTTTGACAAGATTCAAAACTGACTTCGAGACCTAGGAGGGTGCCACCTCTTTCTCACAGAAGAGGCGTTGCGAGTATATATCTGCTCTAATGTTATTTTCATTTCAAGTGCTCCACTGAGCTTCAATCTATGCCCCATCCGCTGCAAAACATTCACAACAAACACTCGTCTAACTACAACAGCTATCAACAGTTTCCCTACTATCTGTACCTTAATCTAAACACGAATTCCATATTCTGTGGCGCGGTTTTCCAATTGACTACAAAATGGTCATCTTTACGTCTAATGTAAACAAGTTATTTAGCTGTTCTTAAAAAATCAAATTCTACCAACAAAAACCTAACAGCCAGCCATGGTTCTCCCCAGAATGTGCTGCTGCTATCGCGCACAGAAATCACTTTTTCCATAGCTACCAACGTAATAGATCCACTGAGACTAAAGCTGCTTTCAGGTCTGCCAGCAACCACTGTAAAAGAGTAATAAAAAATGCAAGAGAGCTATATGCCAAGTCTGTTAAATCCAAGGTAGCTGATCAGCGGCTTGGATCCCACCAGTTTTGGCAAATAACAAATAGGATCCTGAACAGAAGCGTGCGTTCTATCCCAACCATTATCAATGGACCAGAGGTCATCTCGTCAGCGTCAGACAAGGCCAAACTATTTGCAAAGAACTTTGCAGCTAATTCTACCCTATACGACGAAGGCCATCAACTCCCCATATTTCCTCCTATAACACAGAACAAGCTAGGTAACATACAAATATCCGTGCATGAGGTCGCCAAGCTAATCCAGAACCTAGATTCCAGTAAAGCAACTGGCCCTGACGGCATCCCAATTATAGTGTTAAAAAAGCTTCAACCAGAACTTGCTCCCATACTTACGAAACTGTTTAAGCGCTGCCTTAAGGAGAAGTGCTTTCCGACTCCCTGGAAGACCTCATCAGTTTGCCCTGTATTTAAGAATTCAGGTGATAAGTCATCTCCCTGTCAATACAGACCTATAAGTCTCCTGTGTGTTATGAGTAAGTTGCTGGAATCCATATTAAATAGAGAAATAGTCAACCACCTTAGCAGGAATAACCTTCTTAGTGACACACAATATGGTTTCCGCTCTGCAAGATCTACCGCAGATGTGCTGACGGTTATATCCCACAGGATTAGTGAATCTCTTGACAAAGGCTTAATTTCTATGGCAATTGCTCTTGACATATCAAAGGCCTTCGACAAGGTATGGCATAAGGGTCTACTTCACAAGATTTCCAGCTACGGTATAACTGGAAATGTTTTCTCAATCATTAAATCTTTTCTCTCCGATAGGCTCATAAGAGTAGTGGTAGATGGACAAAAATCGGAGGCCTGCGATATAAATGCTGGAGTCCCTCAGGGGTCAATCCTGGGCCCAACTCTCTTCCTGATCTACATCAATGACCTCCCTAAACACATACTTAAATCATTCGTTGACATCTATGCTGATGACACGACCATCTACGGCAACACATCAAAGGCTGTAAATGGAACACGTACATCAAGTCTGTTGCCAAGGTTGCTGGAAAGATGGTGGGATTCTTCTACCGCTCCAGAAGATATCTCACTACTGATGCAATTCTCTATCTATATAAAAGCCAAGTACGTCCAAGGACGGAATACTGTTGCCATATCTGGGCAGGAGCTGCTAAAAACAGCCTATCCTGCCTTGACAGAGTACAAAATAGACTTCGTGGCTTAGTGGGGATACCCTTTTCTCTTCCCTGCAACCTCTCTCCTACAGAAGAGACGTTGCGAGCCTATCCTTGTTTTATCGTTATTTCCATGGCAGATGCTCGTCTGAACTCCAATCTCTGGTCCCCCCCTCGCCAATCTTTCACGAAAAACACCAGTCTAGCTGAATCCACTGTGAAAAATTTCCGCCACTCTATATCTGTGCCTAAATCAAAATGCGGATTCCATGAATAAAGTTTCTTTCTTAGAACTGCACGTCTGTGGAACTCTGTTCCGTCTGCCTGCTTCCCTCCCGACAACAACTTGGATGTCTTCAAGTCCAATGTTAACAAATTCCTAATGAACCGCCCCCTTAAGTAAACACTTCATCAAAGCTCCACACTAAGGTAATGTACTTGCAATAACCCTTATCCCTGAGTGGCTTCCGGGCCTTGATAAGTGGTGATCACTGTGTAAAAAAAAAAATTGCCAACACCACCCATCATTATGTTGATTTCTCACTGACAATCTTACACTATTTATTAACTGTATTTATTACACTGTTTATTGAAGTATTATATGTCTGTTGTCGTGATCTGCCCCATTTTCTGGGGAGGGTAATAAAAATGGAATAATAGACATTTGTAAATCTGGTCTAATTATGCTTCCGAATTTCTGGGGTGAGGATTGATTATTAGTCTTATTTGGATTCTTTGGACTACTGTTCTCATCTTATCCTCGGGTGACTTTCAGACCTTGATACGTGGTGACCACATTGTATAAAAAAAAAATCGCCGGTATAGACAAGTGGCTCGACTCGTTATTTATCTATTCATATATTTATCTTGAGGGATTCGCTATTAAAGAGATTTCGAGATAAGTCGCAAAATATGAATTCGAAGAAGTCCAGCTGACTGGAATAGATAAAAAAAGCAAAAACAAAAAGAATAACAGCCAATGACAAGAATCACTCACCTGCAATAGTGCCTTCATCTTTCGTGACCCCCATCATCATGACTTCAAAATTAACCGGTCCGCGGGCAAATAATTTTTCAGGAGTATCCGTAACGTATCCGTTATCAGTGACGTAGAAACTATATCCGCTCGGAGGTGTCTACAAATAAGCATCATATAAGCTCATTCAGTTTATACGACAAAAATGGCATATTGTCACTGAAGTGTAATAAACGCATTATTTACAGGGGCAATCCAGTGGGGAATTTGATCTGTAAGATATTTGTTAACAGCCCGACCTCTCTAATCTTTCTCTTAATGACCAACTGACACCACAAAACAAACTCCAATTCTTCTTCCCAACAAGATGACGCTACATGCCATACGTCTCACAGATCACTGACACGAGTTCATGATATGTTTACGGAAGAGAGAACAATAAACAAAGGGTTATGGCCACCACGTTCCCCAGACTTGTCATCATGTGATTTTTATCTTTGGGGAACTTCAAAACAAAAAAATTATGCAAATAATCCTCACAATCTAGACCAACTAAAGGAGAGCATTACCAACGCTATCAGGAGAATCACAAGAGAAGATCTACAGGCAGTATCTGCAAACGTTGTTTAAACATTTCCAGAAATGTATAAATGTCATCGGGGAGCACTTCCAGCATCTTTTATAACAGTACAGGTAATTTAAACAACAAAAGAATGTCCCTCCTCTCTACTACATTTTTGGGCTACTTTTAAGTGGGCCACCCTGTATTTGAATTTCTGCATGTTGGTAGGATCGCAAGTATCTAAAAATAAATAAAACTGAACTCATATAGTCTATACGACAATATGTTTTGGTGTAAGAGTCACAAGGCATTGTGGTATCATAAGGTTTTTCGACAGCACAGCATTAATTATGAGCGGGCTTTGCTTAAGGGCTGTGGCAATGCAGTGTATGGAAACAGTCTATGTAAGTAAAATAAATACCGATCATAATATTGAAGAAATTTCCATAATTTTTCATTGCACATTTATTTCCAAACATAGCGCGTCACAAAATATGGTAAATAACTTGGACACCGAGAAGGCGTGTGGCCATGATCTCATCTTTGCTATAATATTTCAAAACTGCTACGCTGACGTTGTCCCTAGTTTACTTTAAGCTATTCAACTCTTAATCGAATCTTGCTTCCTTGGTTGCTGGAAAATTGCTTCTGTAGCACCAGTTTTTAAGAATCTTTATGAAAGAACCGACCAATTCAATTATCACCCATTAGCTTCCTTCCTTTTGTCGCTAAAATCTTTAAGTTCTTTAATCAACCAAGTACTACTCAACCACGTCATATATGCTAAACTTCTTTCCCACCGAGAGTGTGGATTGAGGTAAGCTTGTTCTAATGCAGATATCCTAATTGTAATCGCATAGCTCATATACCATGCATTGAATGAAGCAGGTGAGACAAAGGCAGTATACCTAGATATATCTAAGGCCTTGAAACATGTCTTCTCATTAAAATTAAATCATGTGATATTAATATCACTAGATGAATAATTAATATAATAAAATCCTTCTTAGACAAGAGAAAAATTCAGATTGTCAGCGATGGTTTTACGTCAAAATAACATATAAATATGAGAGTGCCTCAACCTTTATTATTCCTGATATTCATAAATGACTTTTCTTATAAAATTGTTTCTGAGATAGGTATATTTGCTGATGACACCACGATCTGTAACAAAGACGAGGAGAAAACGGATGAACACATATTTAAGACAATGTGTGAGACCTTAGAGGAAGACATTGAGTCTGTGGGGGGGATAGGGAAGTAAATGGATGGTAATATTAAATGCTGCCAAGACTAAGCCTCCTTTCTTTGAACAATTACAAGAAGCTTTCTCAACCACTGATAGCCATGACTAATAATACTCTACCTGGAAGCTCTTCGTTCAAACTCCGAGGCTTAACATTCACAGGCGACATCGACATTGAAGACATTGCCAAGATTGCTGCGAAGTATGACCATGCTGGAAAATTACTCACACCTGAGAGTATCCTACATCTTTACAAAGCCACTGTTCGCCGACGCCTAGAGTATTGTTGCCGTATCTGGGCTGGTACCTCTGCCTCTAGTTTTTCGCTCTTAGATAGGTTCCAAAAAAAGTTTCAAGCCTAATAGATTTCGTGTTATCAAACCTTAACCACCTGCTCCGTCATCGGAGTGTCACATCCCTGTGACTGATTTATAAGTATTTTACTGTGCTCCGACGAACTCGAAGCACGTGTACTTCCTCGATGGGAAGACTTCCAATTAACCTGACAAGAAGAAAAGTCGCTCTCCTACACTGTAGATACCACTAGATGCTAGAAACCATTCTACTTTAATAGTTTCTTCCCTGGAACTGCTAAACTTTAGAATTTCCTCCAGAATCCCTCCTTCCCTGATTGTACTTACATGCAGATGTACAGATATCTCGCTGCTTAACTCAGTACATAATGTCCCTGTAAATTTGGCCCCAAATAATAGTCCTTTGAATTCAAGTGGCAGTGTCCCTTGTTTGGGGCGATTTTAAAAAAAAGTGACAGTGTTCTTTGTTTGGGGCGACTTGCTCAATGTGTACCTTGACGTTACCCAAGGTTCTCCCCTGGACTAGCGAAAGGAAGGACACGGCTTACTTTTTCTTTAGACAGTAGTGTTGTCTCGCCACACCATATAAAGTATTACCAAATGGTCACCCATCTGGTACTGGCCAGGCTCATCGTTGCTTCATTTCAGTGATCTAGTGAGAACCGACGTGTCAACGTGATTATATCGCAATTGTATTTAAGGTTTTCAAATATCGTTGTTGGCGTTGGCGTTCTTGCAGGACATTTATTCTATTTAAATAAGAAAATCTATATTCCCAGCAAGATATTTTTAAAAGAAAAAACAATAATCATGAATTTTAGTCTATAACCTTAAGCATGAATCTCGAATAATTATTTTTCTTTGGAGAATCGGGGCTCGATGGTTATCCAATGTTGTCAAAAAAAAACCTCTTAGGGCTTGTCTTAAGCAAGACACTCTCACCAAAATACCAAATTTACTCTGTGGCATGATCCCACTTAACTGAATGATTCCCGATTCATTTTAAAAGGATTTTATTTATTAAGAAATTAATTGTAAGGAGTGGACTGGTATTTACAGACATTTAAAAAAACTGGTTGTCTTGAACATATTATTTAAAACTCGAAAATTAAAATTATAATTGGTTGGTTAGTTGTTTTTGTTTTACGGCATATCAACCCTTTTTAGGTCATTTAATGCCGAATCCAGTGATTGTGAAGAAAAGGTTTTTAATAGAATATGGATATATATTTTCCACTCAGTTTCTGTGTAACCCATAGTTGGGACCCTAACAGGTACTACCACTCCGGCTCAGAGTGGACCTGGGAGTAAGGTCAATTAAGAGGTGACTTCCCACTCCTCAAAGCCCGCAAGCTGGGGCCTCACCATCGGATATAGTTTAAGGTCATATCCAAGACCTAAAATTATAACTTTAAATAGCTTTGTTTATGGCGAAGAATAACAACACACACACACACACACATCTCTCTCTCTCTCTCTCTCTCTCTCTCTCTATATATATATATATATATATATATATATATATATATATATATATATATATATATGCTCAGTATGTATTTAAATTAAAACCTAACTGTACTCGGAACCAAATTTAGATATGGACACAAAAAACTAATAATTTCAAATTTGATCGTTAAATTCAATTTTATTCAAATCTTTTCCCTACTTATTTTAAAATTTATTTACCTATTCATATATATGCATATTTAAATTTGTTTATACATTCTTATACTCATCTCTTTATACATCGCTTATAAGTGTTACTGCTATGACATTTTATTATATCTTACTAATATATGACATTTTATTATATCTTACTAATATATGACATTTTATTATATCTTACTAATATATGACATTTTATTATATCTTACTAATATATGACATTTTATTATATCTTACTAATATATTTAAAAAGGAATATAGTGATCTGTATAGACGAATAATCAATCGTTCGAATCGATTATTAAGGAGATTAGTCGTGTTATGAAATTTGTATAGATTACATAATTTTTATTTTATTCCAAATATTCCAGATTACGTTTGGCGCCTGATTTTATAGTTTTAATTTTCCTTAGCAATTCGATGACTAGGTGTAACATATAAGTCTATCATTACTAAGCAAATGTAAATTATTAGTTACTTTAGTGTTAAGCGACATGTGTGTACTACAATGTGGGTTATTTTTTATACTAGGGCCCGTTGTACTTTGTTAAGTAAGACACCAAAATACCGCATTCACTCTGTAGCTTGATCTCACTTTGATAAATGATCACCGACTTATTTTAAAAGGATTTTATTCATCCAAAAATTAATCGCGAGGACTGGAGTAACATTAACAGATATTAAAAACACGCCGTCCAGAATATTTTATTTAAAACTCGACATGTACCATAGCGCGTATATAAATGCATGCGAAGTGACGCCACCGATGGAGGAAAAGGCTTATAAAAAGGGAGACGAGATAATGTTTGAGATCTCGAGAGAGAGAGAGAGAGAGAGAGAGAGAGAGAGAGACGAGATGACGTTAATTGAGATTACATGGTAGAGCTCTCTCTCTCTCTCTCACCCTCTCTCTCGTCCCCCCACCCACACACACACACATTCTTGTCCGAGGTTACAAAATTGGCTATTTAAATAAAATTTAGCGAATTTGGCCTTTTGTAAAGCTGTTTGGCTTTAAAAATTATATTTGGCCTTTTTCAAAATGTAACGTACAGACTAACGAAGAAAGTAACAACAACATATCGATTAGTTTTAAATATATGTGAAAATAGTAAATTTATTTAGTATACGATGATTTATTAAATCGTTAGAAATCTATAATTATATCTCTGACATTTGCACATTATATAATTAAGAATCCATTAAATGGTAACCGTGTTTCTAACTAATATTCTAGCAACTTTTTCTGTTTGATGACTCTGTTCTCTGCCTATTTGTTTTGTAACTGCCGAAGAGTAAGCTAAGCGAAATCCGGGTGTCATTCAATGAATCCCCAGCTGTATAATACGTAATTAAAACACACTTCATTTTAAATGTGCATGGTCATGTGCTTTAAAGGGTTCATTTAAACAGCTTTTATTTGTAATTCTTCAGCTGGATGAGTTCTACGTGCCGCAGTGGCTACAGTACTTGGAAAATCAATCGGATATGTGTTATTCTCTTGAAGGTTGAAGGTTCAATTCTCGGTGGCGACCAAAAAAGGCAATTGTGAATTACTTAGGACCTTTATTCAGTCATGGCTTATGGAACGAGAACAAGCTACCCCTGTGAAGTAAATAAAGGCTTTCATGTGAAATTCTATCCAAATTTTCGAGTTCGATAGAAAAATTCCCATGTTTGACAAGATACACCTTAAGAAGGTCGGGAGTTATATCAACCGAAAGGTTGTGAAAATGAAACTCAAAATGAGAACAGTAGTGCAAATAATACGAATAATCAATCCTCATCTCAAAAATTAAGAAATATAAAACACCCTTCATTTTAAATATCAGTGATCACAAAAGTTTCATTTGAATAACTTTTATTTATAATACTTCAGTTGGTTGAGTACTATGCATCGTCCGTCCGTGTTTGCAACTGACCGACCTTAATCAACCGGAAGAAGCGTCATATCGATACGTATGCGTAAACACTTAATAACTTTACGCATATCTCAACCGCCCACTCTTGGAAAGAAAAAATCTGTACGCAGCGTGCAGTTGTCAGGCTTTTTAGTCGCTTGAATGAGGATCTGTAATTCGTATTATTTTTTATTATTCGGACTACAGCTCTTATCTTTAATATGATTTTCACAGTGTTTCGACGCATATAATCTCCGACCTTCTTCATATGTATCTTGCCGAACTCAAGAATCTTTCTGTCGAACTCGGGAATCTGCACTGAATCTCGAACGGCTGCCTCCATTTAATCCACTGAGGTAGCATGTTCTCGTTCCGTCAGCCATCACCGACAATCATCATCGATTAGAAGTCCTAATTCACACTCATACTCTGAGTATTGCCTAAACTGGTCATTGACCCTTGAACATCCAGAAATGTGTGGCTTACAACTGAATTATTCCAAGTACTTTATTCATCCACCTGAACGTTGTGAAAATAAAACTCAAGATGAGAATAGTAGTCGGAAGAATCCAAATACTACGAAAACTATAATTATTTGTTGCTATTGTCTTTTGAAAAAAGAACTGCGAATGCCTAAACATGACCTTTAGCCTTTAGCTCTCGAACTTGACCTATTTTGCTGAACTAATACTCATGCGCACAAACACACACACACACACACACACACGTGTGGTGTGTGTTGTGTGCATATATTATTATTATTATTATTATTATTATTATTATTATTATTATTATTATTATTATTACTACTAGCGGGACCTGTGGAAATTCCACAGCAGCATTTTTCCTATGCAATATATTGTTGCTGCGCATGCTGTGAGCGTTCTATTCAGCATGAATGAAGGCACAATCATATTCTCGTTTTTTTTTTTATTAAAACTGTACTGCCCCCTTACTAAAATAATACCTTTGCTATATTTCATGGGCTGATTATTTCATTACAAACACACCGGTCAATTAACTCATATTGTATCATTTTTCCATATTATTGAATATGTTACTATGTTCGACAATAATTTTGCATAATTTCAACCCACATTATAGCTTCTCTCTTTACTAAAATAGTAAATTTCAAATATTGTATCGACTGATTATTTCATAAAAAACACAACTATTAATTAACTCACATTTCATCATTTTTATTTTTACTAATTCTTGGATATAGTACTAATTTTTCCAATAAATCTTCATAATTTAAACTCACCATATCGCACACCTTACTAAAATAATAACTTTGATATATTTTCTAGGCTGATTATTTCATTACAAACACATACATCAGTCGACTCACATTTCATCATTTTTCATAAGTCTTGGATATGTTACTAATTTCGATAGTATTTTTTTATAATTTAAACCAACGTTGTCGCCCAACCTTACTAAAATAATAACTTTGATACATTTGCTGGGCTGATTCTTTCATTACACACACACTAATCAATTAACCTCCATTTCATCATTTTTCATAATTCTTGGGTATGTTACTAATTTCGACAATCATTTTTCATAATTTATACCCACATTATCGCTCTCTCTTAATAAAATAATAACTTTGAAATATTGTCTGGGCTTATTATTTTATGACAACCACACTCATGCATGAAATCACATTTAATCATTTTTCATAATTCTTGGATATGTTACTTATATCGACAATCATTTTTCATAATTTTAACCCACATTTTAGCCCTTCCGTCTTTACTAAATAACTTTGATATATTGTCTAGGCTGATTATTTCCTTACAAACACATCAATCAATTCACTAATAGTTCATCATTTTTCGTAATTCTTGGATATGTTACTAATTTCGACAATAATCTTTCATAATTTAAACCCTCCTTATCTTCTTCCCCTTTACTTATATAATAAATTTGATATATTGTCTAGGCTGATTATTTTATTATAAACACACCAATCAATAAAATCACATTTCGTCATTTTTCGTAATTATTGGATATTTTACTAATTTGACAATAATTTTTTATAATTTAAACCATCCTCGTCGCCGTCCCTTACTAAAAAATACTTTGATATATTTTCTGGGCTGATCATTTCATAAAAAAAAAACATAACTATCAATTAACTCACACTTCATGTTTCTTAATTCTTTGATATGTTACACATTTCGACAATTATTTTTAATATTTTTAACCCACATAATCAAATATAATAACTTTGATATATTATCTGGGATAATTATTTAATTTCAAACACACAAATCAATTAACTCACATTTCGTCATTTTTCATAATTATTGGATATGTTACTTATGTCGGGAATCATTTTTCATCATTTTAACCCACATCATCGCCCCACTTACTAAAATAATAACTTTGATATATTGTCTGGTCTCATTATTTCATTGCAAACACAATAATGCATTAAATAACATATTATCATTTTTCATAATTCTTGGATATGTTACTAATTTTGACAATTATTTTTCATAATTTAAACCATCCATATCGCCCTCTCTTACTTACATAATTACTTTGATATATTTCCTGGGCTGATTATTTTATTATAAACACACACTCGATTAACTCACATTTAATCTTTGTTCATAATTCTAGATATGTTACTAATTTTGACAATAATTTTTATAATTAAAAACCCATATTATGCCTCTCCCTCCCACTTATAATATATTTGATGTATTGTCTGGGCTTATTATATCATTACAAACACACCAATCAATTAACTCACATTTCATCATTTTTCATAATTCTTGGATATGTAACTAATTTCGACAATAATTTTCATAATATTAACCCACTATGTCGCTCCCCCTTACTTAAATAATAACTGGACTGATTACTTAATTACAAACAAATAAATAAACTCTGGGTATTCTCATAGTATATATGTTTCACCTATCTTATGCAATCCCGGGTGACACCGCATATTCTGCTAATATATATCGTTCACCTATCTCATTCGATCCTGGGAGACACTGGGTATTTTGTTACTATATGTTTTCCACCTATCTCATTCAATACTGGCCGACGCTTTCTGATAGTATATATTTGCACATCTCATTCAATCCCTGGACTGACTTCATGTCCGCCACCCCACTGTTGAAAATATACATTAAATACAGTAATGTTTTAACCGTAAACTGTTTCAGCCATTTCCGGAACTGACTTTATGTTCCCAACCCACTGCTAAAAATATACATGAAATAATGTAATGTCTAAATAGTTAACTGTTTCAGCCATTTCCGGGACTTACTTTATATCCCCAACCCACTGCTAAAAATATACATGAAATAATGTAATGTCTAAATAGTAAACATTTTCAGCTATTTCCCGGACTGACTTTATATCCCCAAACCACTGCTTAAAATATACATGAAATAATGTAATGTCTAAATAGTAAACTGTTTCAGCCATTTCCGGGGCCGACTTTATATCCCAAACCCATTGCTAAAAATATACATGAAATAATGTAATGTCTAAATAGTAAACTGTTTCATCCATTTCCGGGACCGACTTCATATTTCCCACCCCAATGTTAAAAATATACATTAAATAAAGCAATGTGTAATGCGTAAACGGGTTCACCCATTTTCGGGACTTATTTAACACCCTCCACCCCATTGTTAAAAATATACATGAAATAAAGTAATGTTTAAATCGTAAACGGATTGAGTAATTTCCGGGACTGACTTCATATCCCGTAACCCACCGCTTAAAATATACTTGAAATAAAGTAATGTTTAAATCATAAACTGTTTCAGCAGCTTTTCGAAAGTAATACATAAAAACATTAACACGGTTAGAGATTAGGTAACCATTGCTTCAACATGTGAATGTCTGAGTGTAGTATCAGTTTCAGCATTCCAGTGACTTAAATTCCCCCATTTTTTTGATCTTGGTTAATGGAGGAGAAATCCTTCATTACTGATACAATTCTTATTTTTGTTATTGACCAGATAACCCCTTTTTGGGGAGCTGGTGTGCCCCTAAACTTTTAACCGACCTCATGTTCAATTCCGCCCTTGTAGGGAGGCAAGTAAACAAAAACAAATCAGAACAGACATTTTCCAGGGCATTTTATAATTAATCAGGAGTAACACTCCCAGGGTATTTTGTAATTAAATGAGAAATAACTTTTTCCAGTTACTTTTTTAATATTAAAACTTTGTTACATTAAACATAGTACCTATTCACAATGCCTCCCCACGGGACAGATTTAGTCACCAGGGCCGTTTTTTTTAACGTGGAGAAAAAATTGTCTTAGTCGTAAAGGATTTCTCTTCCACTGAGAGAGAAGAAATTGAAATGTAGCACCTGAAGAATGGATACTACACTTTGATCTTAGCCAAAAGGTCAAGAAAGACAAGTAATTTTTATTAGCTTTGCCTCAACAGCGACACCAATTTTTTTTAGATATTTCAATTTCTTTTTCAAGGGTGACAAGGTTATTTGGAATATTCCCACTTTTTGGAATATTCCACTTTCCTTTTTTAGTGATACACAGCATGATAACGGACAGAGCGATAAGAGTAATAATATAATGATGATGCTGATGCTGATGATGATAATATTATTATTATTATTATTTTAAAAAAAAAATTTTTATGTAAATACATTGATATCTTGAAAAAATATGGAACGCTTCACGAATTTGCATGTCATCCTTGCGTAGGCGCCATGCTAATCTTCTCTGTAACGTTCCAATTTTGATATATGTACTGCCGAAGCGAAGCGCAAGGATGACACGCAAATTCGTCAAGCGTTCCATAATTTTTCAAGATATGAATGTATGTAATTTATGTAAATAAAGAATAATAAAAATAATATAATTTGCTTTCTTTGATTGAGCACTATCAACGAGCTTTGTTGAAATTCAATTACTCTTCGTTTTTGGATAACTCCTTACCTGGAATATATATATATATATATATATATATATATATATATACTAGCATGGGTGGAGGTGTATGCTGAGCAGACCCCCCCCCCAAAAAAAAAACGGTCAATTCTTTTAAACTTTAGCTTTACTATGACCCTTTAATATTTATTGTTTTGGGCTCAAACTAAGTCATTAAGTTAGATCCATGTCCAAGGAGCTTATATCTTAAATTTCAAGTGTTTAGACCTAAAAGAAGTTTGGTAGTGTTCTCAAAGGTCAAATCGTTGGACTTTAACCTTAACAGAAAAATTTCTGGCCGAAAACCAATCACATCGATTTTCCCAAATCTCAGTATATCAAATTTCGAGTCTGTAGACTAAAAATTGACAGACTTATTGCGTAGGGAAATGTACACAGACGGACAGACAGACACACAGACACGTTCACTTATATATATATATATATATATATATATATATATATATATATATATATATATATATATACTAGCATTTCAGCCCGGCGTTGCCCGAGTGTTTGGATGTGTATGTTGAGCAAAAAAAAGTGGTAATAGGAAGGCAGGCTCGAACCCGTACCGCAAAGGAGGAAAAGAACGGGGTAAAACCTAACGTTTATGCTGTTACAACCACCGCCAAACCGGAAGCGACATTTTTTAAACTAAGGCTAGACAATCTAAAGGAGAGCATAACTTTTTAAAAAATCGGCGAAAAAAGTAACCCCTCCCCTGTAGAAAATGCCTAGTTAAAGGGGAATATAATAATGTTTTTAGCCAATTTTTCGATATTTGTCGTATGAAAGGTCGAACTTTAAAACGATACTGATCTTGGTAAAATCCGTCGCCTCTATTGAAAGTTTAAGGCAGACATGCAAACATACATACATACATACATACATACATACATACATACATACATACATACATACATTTATATATTGGTAACTAAAAATTTTCAACCCAAACCGATGAAAAAACTTGCTCTATCTCTGAATACCCTTTATGTAAAATTTCAAATATTTAGACCAGAAATTGTCTGAGTAATTTGGAAGAGACCGCAGAGGTCATTTTCTTTTAACTTTGACCCCTATTATGGCCCGTTAAAATTTATTGTTTTGTGCTCAAATCAAGTTATTGAGTAAGATCCATGTCCAAGGAACCTATATCTTAAATTTCAAGTGCGTAGACCCAAAATTGTCGGAGGAGTTTGGTAGAGTTCTCAAAGGTAAAATCGTTGAAGTTTGACCTCTTAATCGCCAAGTTTCTGGCCAAAAACTGACCACATCGATTTTCCCAAATCTCAGTACGCTGTATATCAAATTTCGAGTCGGTAGACTTAAAATTGACAGTTATTGCATAGGGAAATGTACACAGACACACAGATACACAGATGCACAGAACGTTCACTTTTATAGATATATAGATATATATTTATGTGTGTGTATATATTTATATATATATATATTTGTATATATATGTGTATATATATATTTATTTATATATATATATATATATCAAGTGAAAGTGTCTGCGTGTCTGTGTATCTGTCTATATCTGTGTGTCTGTGTGTCTGTGTACATTTCCCTACGCAATAACTCTGTCAATTTTTAGTCTACAGATTCGAAATTTGATACACAGCGTACTGAGATTTGGGAAAATCGATGTGATCGGTTTTTTGGCCCCGTTTTTTCTTAGTTTGCGGTACGGGTTCGAGCCTGCCTTCCTACTACCACTTTTTTCTTTTTTTGTTCAACATAGACATCCAAATACCTGGGCAACGCCGGACACCCATGCTAGTATAGGCAGATGTACGGAAATGTAAATAATATATAATAAACAGATAAGTCACTTTTCTACCTTGCTGGATAACGTTTTAGTGTTTTTACTCAATTTAAAAAATGTAGATCACGCATCTGTTTTAAGAATCAACTTCACCAAACAAACGTTGCCCTCGTTCCTTTATTTAAAACAAGTCCAGTTTACTACAAACCATATCTAGACACTAGCAGGACCTGTAGAAATTCCACGAAACGAGAAATGCATTTAATCAACAAATATGTTTTTGATAAAGCGAATATTTTTTCTGCAGAATGCCAAAGAGTAAGCTGAAAAACCAATAACACGCAGCAAATATGAGTTTATTACCATTCCTATGAAAATAGTGTCCATTGTATTTTAAATATGAAACTGACCCAAATGAGATAAGTTACTAAGCACTAATAAATACTCAGAAATTTATATTGTGCTACCAAGTTTACTACAAATAACGAAATCACATTGCAAGAGACAATCTTTAATTTACTCCGTCAGTGTGCGAAAACGAGACAATATCAAAAGTAGGTCACTCATATTCTGGTCTAAGATTGTCAGATTGGCGTTTTTAAAGTTAAATTTTGCGAATTTGGCTCTTTTTTTTTTAGCAGTCTGCCTTCAAAAATTGTACTTGGCCTTTTTAAAAGTGTAACGTACTGATGAACTATGGAAGAATCCAGCAGAATATTATATAGAAATAAGGCCGATCAATACTTTGGATTGTAACTATGTGAATATCTTATTCGATGTATTTTTGTTTAACATGTAATTATTTTGATTTCTGCAATTACATGGTATTTTACTTGATTCAATTAGATTGTTATATTCATGCGTAGTCACTGTTTTATTATTGTTCTTTTGTTTTTGAGAAAAACACACAGACACAAACAGACACACGGACACACTGACATACAGACACACATATATGTATATTAATTTCAAATTGAGAACATGTTTCAGTCGCAGTTTTAATAAGTTCGATATCCTTAGGCAAACAAGTTGGTTGTACTTGCTTTCTGAATTTGAATGACAAAACTTACTATCACGTAATAGTCACGTGACCAGATTCAAAATATGTTCTGGGCATACGAAACTGTTATAAACTTATATAATATTACATTTTAATCTTTCATAACTTAGATAGTATTACATATTAAACTTCCATGTATGTAAATGTAAAAACGCCGTCTAATAAGGATGAAGTCAATCAATATAACAGTCTTGCTGTCTGTGTTGCCAGACGTGTTTCATTCTATCAAAAAACGTACGTGATTCTCACCAACAAAGCATATGAAACCTCTATCATCATAGCGTATTTTACTTCTACCTGAAAATATACCCGGTGAACCAACTGCAAGAGAGATTGAGAAAATCGTACTTCAAGGGATGGTCAGAATCTTAAAAAGAGCTCTCAGTTGTAATATCTAAGTTAGCAGGTGAATGCTTTGCATCCGGCGGGATGCTCCATCCCCAGCTTGAATAAACTGAGGAGAAAAATAACAAAACAATATAAAAAAGGTGTATTTTATTTTTACCAGGAAAACGTATTTTGATTTTATTAGAAATGCGTAGTTTACTTCTAATAGCAAAATCATATAATGCTATTTTTTGAACAAATAGTGCATAACTTCTATCAGGAAAGCGTATTTAACGTCTATCAGATGGATGTATTTCACTTCTCTCAACAACGCCTATTTCATAGCAAAGCGTATTTTAGTTCTGTTAGTAAAGCTTATTTTACTCCCATCAGCAAAGTGTGACTACTTTTTTGTTTTATTTTACTTCAGTCGAAGTTTTAAGAAATCAAGGGGCCCACTACCTGGGGCTAAGACTTTAACTCTATATGAGATACACAAATATTCCAATGCTCCATTAAAGTTCTTTATCTCTTAAACACTGAGTTAGTAAAGAAATTGAGAACATCGTTTTCCTCTCCCCAATTAACCATTTTCATATGTTGTAGTATATCTTTCATTTTGGTCTCTTTGTCTAACTGGATTCCAGGACAAGAATTTATCTAGTCTGGTGGAGTATCCGGCTTCGTGCTATTACTTGAGGTAACATCACTTGGAGAAGGTGCACCATTCCTCGTAAAAGCTAATGTGCGTCAGCCATAGTGAGGAGATCTTATTTGCGTAGCGAATACGAAATGTGATTTTGGATATTTGGTCAGGGTTTACTTTCTAGGGAAAAGTATCTTCATGCCAGCTTGTTCTGACAAAATCCCTGTCCAGGGAGATCTTAGACACTCGAGGATAGCGTCTAGTAGGCATTTACGTTCTCTCTTACCTGTATCCAAGTCGACGTGATCACTTTTGCCGGTTGCTTCCTGAGACAACGTTTGATTTCGAGTGAGGTTTCTTTCAGGCAGTCCATGCGGTCCACATAGTCTTTCACACTTTTCAATAATTTCTCATTAGGTCGCAGCATCGCCCAGTGAGCCGTACTGCTTCCACTCTGGCAGATGGAGAAGCGAAACAAACCTGCAATTACAAACGAATAAGGCAAGGAGAAAACATTTTTTTAAAATATCGAAAAGATGAAATTAATAAAATACAATCGATATGATTTTGCTAAAACTACATTTCCATATCAGTTGTTAAATCACATAAGTATTGGGTAAAAAAAAAAAAAAACTAAACGAAGCTGCATTCCTCTTAGTAGATTGAGCCACTTTTTTTTCAAAAGAGATAAGATTTTGGTTCCATTTTTTTAAGTCCAACTAAGTTCGTCATGTAGAAATAGTAATCATAAAATCGGTTGGTTGGTTGGTTGGTTGGTTGGTTGGTTGGTATATTGGCGAAGTTATATATTGAGCAACGTTGTGCCTAGTCAGTACTAAATGGGTGACCATTTGAAAATACCAGGTGTTGTATGTGTCTTCTGTTTATCTCGGCATTGTTTTCGGTCGTTCTGGACTTCTCCCCGCACACGGGAATCAAAGTGTCGATTAAGGAGAGGATTGCGTACCCTTTTCTTCACAATTACACGCGCAGCTATCCTTATAGGGAGTATCCATTGTCTCTCAAGACAAAACGAAGGTGATTAGACAATAATATCCTGAGACATTTTGTATGTTATTGTTGGGTTGGCACCCCTACAGATTCTGACAATGGACTATTCCTGACGTCACTTTCGGTAACCAGTTTCTGCTATTGAACAGAGAGGACCTGAGACTCAGTGGGAGTGGGACGTAACCATACTTTGTCCTTCTAGTTGAGCGGAGTCGCACATAACCAATATACGTTTCAGTATTTTCTGTTAATATATATTTGTAACTAGATTGGTGGGTTATGAAGCAGTCAACGTTCTGGGTAGTCTTTTGCTTTTTGAAGGAATTTCACATTGTTTGATGTAACAGTGATGATAGTGATGATCATGACGACGACGACGACGACGACGATGATGATGATGATGATGATGAAAGAAAAAAACTCTGTTTTCTTAACAGATAAAAAACGGTACTCCTCCCTAAGCTGGATAGCTGAAGGGTCTCATTTGGAATCATAAAATGTCTCCAAGCTGTGAAAATAGCACTTACGAGGGGCGTGCAATAAGTAATGCCCCTCAACCACTTCTAGTTGTATGATCTAGTTGAAATTTTGCATGTGCAATGATTTATATCTCTACAGCTTATGTGGCAAATTACAGCTCTAAACTAATTGTGGTTTCTATTTTATAGGTGTTTGAACTGAGTCGTGTGAAATGGAGCCTGTTGAATGTCGAGCAGTGATCCGATTTTTGTATTTGAAAGGACGCACATCACAGGAGACTTTGATGAAATGAAAGAAACTTATAAACATCATATGACCTTGTAAAACACTGGCATCGTGAATTACAACATGACCAGAAGTCTGTGGAAACAGCTCTCAGACCTGGTCGCCCCCCTTCTGCCATTGATTAGGCATCTGTCCGTCAAGTTGAGGCTGCCATTTTGGAAGATCGGCGCATTACTATTCGCCAAATAGCCCAAGATGTCAAGATTAGTAGAGGGTCTGTGGAAACTATCATTCATGATCATTTGCATATGCGTAAGGTGTCTGCCAGATGGATTCACAGGTTGCTCACACCTTTCAAGAAGCGAGAACGCGTCGAGTGCTCGAGGATGAATTTGGAGATGTGCCAAGAAGATGAGTCAAAGTTTTTCAAAAGACTGATTACACAGGATGAAACCTGGGTTTATCACTATGATCCAGAGACCAAAGCCCAGTCAATGCAGTGGAAGCACTTGAATTCACCACCTCCAAAGAAGGCAAGGGTGTAGCCCTCCGCTGGCAAGGTCATGCTTACAGTCTTCTGGGACCAGGACGGAGTAGTGATGACAGATTTCCTGGCAAAGGGTAACACAATTACAGGAGCATATTATGCTTCACATTTGAGGAAATTAAGGAAAGCTATCAAAATCAAGAGGCGAGGCAAAATCAGCAAAGGTACTCTCCTCCTGCAGGACAACGCTCTGGTCCACAACTCGCATGTCGCCAGATCAGAAACACGGGCGGGTAGTTATGAAATTTCCCCATTCTCCCTACTCTCCTGACCTTGCACCCTATGACTTTCACCTCTTCCCAGCCATCAAGTTATTTTTGAAAGGAAAGCGTTTCCCAGATGATGCAGCCTTGATTTCTGAAGTCACGTCGTGGTTGGAGGACCAACCTTGAGTGTTCTACAAAAACGGTCTCTAGAGCTGCATCAAACCATGGGAGAAATGCATAACTCTGGGTGGTTCCTATGAATATAAAGACTAATAACTGTGCCAAGTTTCGTTGCACTACTTCTATGTGGGTCAGGGGCATTACTTATTGCACGCCCTTCTTACGGTATATTTGAGCGACCACCAGAAAATCAAGTCAACTAAATAAATCTATAATTGTCCGCGAAGTCTCTTCGAAAAGCCGGTTATCTAGATAACGGATTTCCTTTTTGTGCCTTATACAAGTGGGATTTGGGAAAACATCCCACAATTGATGTTAAAAAGGTAAAGACGTAATGGTAATTGGGAATGAAGGCACTGGGACTCTTCCATTTTAGTGATGATAAGATTTAGAGGGAAGAAGGAGAGGAAAAAGTCCCTCGAGGCCTATAAGGTGTACAATCCTTTTTGAGATTGGTTTATGGAGAATAGTGAAATAAAATTCTGTTGATCGGTGGAGAGAATAAGCCTATCTGGTTCTGAATATAATGAAAGGCAACAATCGCCCCGAGGATATCTCTGCCTGACCGTTTTGAAAGAAAACACATTTCACTTGAGTTACCCTCTGCTCCAAGCTACTGAATTTACACTGTGAAGAGGTACCCTCCCCCAGACTTAGGGTTGGTCGCCCCGACTTTAGTAACAAAAGCCACAAGTCCCCGAGCATTTGTATCTGTGGTTACAGACGGTCAGAAATTGTAACTACCACTGAATAATTATCTTGCCGAGTTGTCGAGTTTTCTTTCTTCTCTTCTTTTTGTTTCGAAATGACCTCTACTTTCCAGTGAGGCTAACTTTGGAGACCAGAGCTGAACGGATTGCACACTCTACCAAAAGCAACGTGGGAAGAGTGGCAATCTGTTCGACCGAATCCTTTTATCAACCAGGACCCTCGCCAAAGAGACAGCACTGTTCCAGCGGCCAACCGAAACAAGAGCAGACAAGCCGGGTCGCATCACTCGCTGGACCTCGTCGGGAAATGGGGGTACATATTTCATTTCACTATTTCGAAGCCTTCTCGTTCTTCTTTCAACATTAAACCATGACAGTTATTATGTGTGTTCTTTCGAATGAGTTTAGAATATTTTGTACTAATATTTTCATTGGGATAAACGGTGTTTCTGAAAAAAATTGTGACCGATTATATTTTATAAGATGGTATGTGAAAGAGAAATTAATAATTTGTTTTTAACTTTTTTAATATTGACACAAAAATGCAGCTGTTTTTATAATTGCGCATTTTATTTTATTACAAATAATAAAATCAGTTTTTTAAATGATTTTTTTAAATATATTTTTAAATGGTGTATTTTAAAAGTATTCTTTAAATAGTTTATTTGAAAATACTTTTAAAATAGTTTATGGTATGGTGCTCACCTTACGGATTATAATGCATTTTTTATCTTACTAAAAAAAAAGACCGAAGCGGTATGCATCTCGGCGTTATGCACAAGTCGTGCACATTTGGCAGTCGGACTGACGTATAACCAGTTCCTTTATTTATTGTATTTGTCTTTCTTTTCTATATATTTTATTTCCACTAAATACTGATCCACAATGATTTATTATTTTTTATGAGTGGAATGTTTCTCGTTTGAATATACTTTTAAACATTTCATGCTTAAAATCCTTTTAATACTTTATATACTTTTTAATAGACTGATAATTTTTTGGTACTTCTGTATTTATGAACCCGCTATTTCCACGGAGTTGCTCGGGTGTGTCCGGTGGATGACGGGAAGAACCGAAAACGATGAACAAGTAGTTTTCTGGATATTAAGACATTATTTTCCAGTGTATTACTTTATGAATTTCAGTGGTCGTCGCCATTCTTAACATGGTGAGGGGAGTTGTAACAATTTGTGTTTTTGTAATAAGGCTCGCCCAGCCGTTTCCGGTTACTCCCGTTATCTGCCCGGCACACCTGATTAACTTCGTGGAGGTCGCAGGTTGATAAATGCATAAATACCGTTTATATATATATATATATATATATATATATATATATAAACAGAAATGTAATAATATTTGGTAAGATTGTTGTAAGATTATTTCCATATATATATATATATATAAACATCATTTGTCAATGTCCTACTTCCACACTAAAATCCGTCAAGTAGGTTGTTTCTCTCTCTTTTTTCTTTATCGCAGCATAATTTGTATATTAGCGTTGTTTTCGATACTTACCTACATATTACTACATAGCGTTTTTTTACCTACGATTCTAACCTACCGTTACTACACAGCAACGTTATTTATATGTTCAACTAATAATTTATATTTTTTACAAATTGAATTATATCTGATATTATTAATATTAATGTTGACACTTGTTTGGAAAGCCATTTTAATTTTTGAAGAAATACAAGGGGAGACAATTCATTAAGTTTTAAAAAGTTTATAAGTTTTTAATGATTATTTTGATTCATTACGAAAGTATCATTTTTTGTAAAATTTCGTTTGTTTTTTGAAGCCTTACGTTTTTGTATTGTGATCACTTTCATTCATTTCAGAATTTTCTTTTCTTAGAGAAACGTTTCCTTACAAAGTTCGTTTTAAAATATCTTACATGTTCAAAAAGATTCTTTTTTTTTTCATTTAAATATAAAAAATATGCCTATTGTAATTCAGTTTAAAATTTTAATTATTTTATAAAGGCTAAGTTTTTTTAATTTATTTCAGTAAATGTTCAAATAATGATTCACTCTGTGCCATTGTTAAATCGTCTTGCTGCTCAACTCCCTACATAGTATCCCTGTAAATTATATTCCAGATAATAGCCCCCTGCATCAAAATGGAACTGTTCATGTTTGAAGTGTATAGGTAAAAAAAATAATTTCTCCAATTTGCTTTTACCAATACGCTATGCAAAACTTTAACAACCCTTTAAATTATCCCCCACTTAAAATTCTAAAAAATATAAACAAAAATATTGTTCTCCAAACGTAAAGTATACAAGTGCTTTAATATCAATCGAGAATGCCATAGTACATATGCAAAAAGGGTATCAAGATTTTGCTGGAAAAAAAAATGTTCTCCCAATCTAAAATATGAAAACACGCTATGCGACATATAAATATCTGTGCGTGATGTTGCCAAGCTAATCAAGAATCTTGATTCCAGTAAAACAACTGGACCCGAAGGCATTCCAATTATAGTGTTGAAAAAGCTTCAACCAAAACTAGCTCCCATACTTACAAAGCGTTGTCCAAACACACTGGAAAACTTTATCAGTATGCCCTGTATTTAAGAATTCTGGTGATAGATCATCTCCCTCTCACTACAGGTCAATACATGTCCTGTGCATCATGAGTGGGTTGCTAGAATCTATGTTAAACGGAGATATAGTCAACCACCTAGGCAGAAATAACTTTCTTAGCGACCTTAGTGACACACAATATGGTTTCCGTTCTGCTAGATCTACATCAGATATGTTTACAGTTATTTCTCATAAGATTAGCAAATATCTCGACAAACGCCTAATTTTTAGAGCAATTGCTCTTGACATATAAAAGGACTTTGATAGGGCATGGCATAAAGGCCTACTTCACAAGATTTCCAGCTACGCTATAGCTGGAAATGTCTTCTGAATTATTAAATCATTTCTCTCTGATAGGTTCATAAAAGTAGGGGTTGATGGGCAGAAATCGGAAGCTTACAGTATTAATGGTGGAGTCCCTCAAGGGTCAATCCTGGGTCCAACTCTCTTTCTGATCTACATTAATGATCTTCCAAAACACATCCTTACATTATCCGTAGACATTTATGCTGACGACACTACCATCTATGGCAATACATCAAAGGCCGTAAATGACGAAGTTCGCTCTGATTCTCTCTCCTCTGATCTTGAGCATGTAGTACAATGTAGAAAGGAGTGGCTGGTTACTTTAAATGCATCTAAAACCAAGCTTCTATCTTTACATCATCAATGCTCTGATCCCTATCAAACATCATATGAAATGAATGGCTCTCGTCTTGGAAAGGCTCAATTTTTTAGACATGCTTCTAGGCTTGACTTTTACTCCTGATCTGAAATGGAACAAGTATATCGAGTCTACTGCCAAGGTCGCTGGAAAAATGGCAGGATCCTTCAACCGCTCCATTAAATATCTCACTGCTGATGCAATTCCCTATCTAAAAGACGAGTACGTCCAAGGATGAAGTAACGTTGCCACATCTGGGCAGGATCTGCTAGAAGCAGTGGGGGATGCCTTTTTCTTCCCTGCAACCCCTTACCACAGAAGAGACGTTGCGAGCTTGTCTCTGCTTTATCGTTATTTCCATGGCAAGTGTTCGTCTGAGCCTCAATCTATGGTCCTCCTCACCAATCTTTCACGAAAAACACTCGTCTATCTGAAACCACTGTCAATAATTTTCCCCACTCTTTATCTGTGCCTAAACCTAAACGTAGATTCCATGAAAAAAGTTGCTTTCTTAGAACTGCACGTCTGTGAAAGTCTTTTCTTTTGCCTGTTTTCCATCTGACTACAATTTGGTTTTCTTCAAGTCCAATGTAAACAAATTCTTGATGAACCGTCTCTTTAAGTAATCCAGTTTACCAAATGTCCATTACTAACGATTGCTATATTATCCCATTGACTACTGCACGCTCAGTAACCCTTACCTAAAAGGGGCCTCCGGGCCTTGATAAGTGGTTACCCCTATGTAAAAAAAAATTTCAATATAGAATGTTAGAATACATATTCAGAACGTGTATTAAGACTTTGCCGATAAAAAAATGTTCTCCAAACGTAATATATACAAGTGCATAATATCAATCGAGAATGTTAGAATACATATGCAAAAAGGGTATACATACTTTGCCTATAAACAAAATGTTCTCCAAACCTAATATATAGAAGTCCAAAATATCAATTGAGAATGTTATAATATATACACAAAAGAGGTGTCTAGACTTTGCCGATAAAAAATAAATGTTCTCCAAACCTGAAATATACAAGTGCATAATATCAATCAAGACTGTTAGAAAAAAATATGCAAAAGAGCTTTCAAGACTTCCCCGGTTAAAAAAAAATACCTATTAATGTACCCTCTTTCCGTGAAGAGTTATAACAATGATTGCTGATCTGTGTTTACACTGACCTTTGGCAAAGCTAGACAAGGTGTGTAGACCCACATCGCCAGATCCCGCACTATGTCCACTTAGAGTGACTTTGGTTTTATCTCCACCGAAAAATTCAATGTTTTTCTGGATCCACTTCAAGGCAAGCAACTGATCCATGATTCCGTAATTACCGGGGAGTTCTGAATCGGCTAATGTAAGGAAGCCTGAAATGAACAAACAAGACGGATTGAAAATTATATGTTTTCTTATAGTTTCAAAGTAAATAGTTTTTCTAAGTATTCAATTCAGTATAACAAATAATTATAAATATAGATAAAAAGAATTAAATTCAGGATAACAATTAATTATAAATATAGATAAAAAGTATTAAATTCAATATAACAATTAATTATAAATATAGATAAAAAATATTAAATTCAGTATAACAATTAATTATAAATATAGATAAAAAGAATTAAATTCAATATAACAATTATAAATACGGATAGAAAATGCGACTTGACGGCAATTGTTTTAGTATCTACGTATAAATTATGTATTATGGAACGTAATAATTATAATTTATAAATAATATATTAACTCACACACACACACATCTTATCCTTCTTCTTCTCCAGCTAGATAACTTGGAAAAAGTATAAAAACAACCGCACAAAGCTTCTTCCAAAAAATACTCCTGATGACGATTACGTGATCGAACGCGCTCGAGAAAGAAATGGTCGACGCAAGATAGATAGATAGATAGATAGATAGATAGATAGATAGATAGAGTTAACCGATATGTTTGATCCCATAAAAATGACCGGAATTATAATTAAAACGAACATTAAGAACTGCTTACATTCCAGGGCCAGAAGTTATGAATTGCGCAATTCAAAATAGAAAGGAAGAATGTCATGTTTTGATGCTTTCAATTCAAGGAATGTCGATTTATGTCTATATAAGAGAAAGATAAACAATAAAAAAGGGAAGAGAGCAAACACAGTGGCGAGCATGTTTTCACATCTTGACACCTCTTCGTCCGCGAGCCACACACCAACCAACATCTTATAACTTTTCTCTCTCTTTCTTTCTCTCTCTATTTGTCAATAAGTTAGACGCTTAATTGTAAATAAAACTTATACTTTGAAATTCGTCTGTGTTGATTTTGAGGATAGTGGCAAAGGAATTGTCAGTGTGTATATATCATATAAATTATAAGTACATTCAACAACACAACACATGCTCAACCGCAAAAACTGTGCAAAAGTCCTGGAACTTTTTACATGTAACCTGGGTTCCATTGCAGTACAAATGGTCAAACCAACTCTTACAAATAACTCATCAAAAACAGAATAGGGCTTAGTCATATTTTTTTAAAATATTATTTCATATGGTTAAATTTGAAAACCTTAAAAATTCAAGTAATGCTGGATAAATGTTTTTTATCAAATGAAATTATGAAAATTCATTCTTTTTTCTATTTTGCATTTCTAGAAACTTGGAAAAACCATCGTCAATTAGGTATTGCATCGCATTCATTTTTCCAGTATATGAATGGAGTAAATTTAACAAAAGATAATTCCGCTTCTAATGGATAGCTTTTGCAAGAATTTACCTTTATTTTTGTGTCTTCGTTTACATTAATCTAATAAACATGACTACGCATTAATAAAGTTACTGCAGACTGCACTTGTTCCACGATCAGAGTTAAACCTAATTGCAATAAAAGATCCAGAAAAATCTTTATGATGCATGTATATATCATTGAAAGAAAATGGCATATTCTAAAAATCACGTAAATTGATTAAGAAGATTTTATCTATAAAAAATCATTTTTTACGACTTTTAACGATTTTAATTGTAACTAGGTAGTAGAACGTTGATTTTGATTTCGGAACTTTTAATTGAGTTGTCTCCCTTTATTTATTAAACATTGCGGATCAAGACAAAACGTTTCACATCCTCATAAAATTTTGTTTTCTTATTTTAAAATAAAAACTACTTTATTAATTTACGTGATTTGAGGAATATGACAGTTTCGTTCCGTGATGAGTAAGTCTACTATAAAGATGTTTCTGTATTGAAAAAAAAAAGGTTGAATTCTGGACTTGCTCTTTCAACAATTATTCTTCATTTTACTTAAAACATTCAACTTAGCTCCGCCTACATAATATCAAATACGCCTCTGCTGCTTATTTCAATTGCCAAGAAAATGTCTTGTATTTTTCTCTACAGAAAACGCCACGTGTGGTACTCAACACGCGATGTTTTGATGGTTGATCTGCTCGATAGATCACAGTACCAGCTATTAAGAATTTAATAATAATGATAAGTTAAATTGTATTATTTTGACCTAGAAATTTTGGAGATCATCGAATAAAACTCTTTTGGCTCCTGTCAAGAATTCCCCCTATATTAAAAAACAAAAATGAAGAAACATATGTGTGATGCACGTAAATGTAATATTCCAAAAATCACGTAAATTGATCTATTACTTTTTTAACTTTGAAAAAAATTATATGAAATAGCCAGGACAGGGTGCGTCGCTCCGCCATTTTGAATAAAAAAGGAAAATAACTCAATTCGAAATTCTCAGAGCGGTTTTCAGACTTGTAATGATTAAGATTTGCCATTAATCAATTGAAATCATAAAAATGATTTATTATATATATATATATATATATATATATATATATATATTACATAGGCGTCACCACTTATCAAGGGCGATAAGCCACTCAAGGATAAGGGTTAAAGAGTGTAGAGTAAAATTGCCTCTGAGATGGGTATATATGCTGATGACACCACACTCTATAGCAGGCACGACAGGAAAACAAATGAACATATATCTAAAGTAATGGCAGAAACACTAGAGGATGACCTCAAATCAGTAGTGGAATGGGGACAAAAATGGATGGTAACGTTCAATGCCACCAAGACAAAACTGGTTTCATTCAATAATTACAAGAAACTTTCTCTACCACCTATAGCAATGGCCAACAACTCTTTAGCTGAGAGTACGTCTTTCAAGCTCCTTGGCCTAACGTTCACAGGAAACATGAGCTGGAACAATTACATCGAGGGCATTGCCAGGGCCGCTGCGAGGAAGGTGGGCTCTCTCTACCGTGCTAGAAAACTTCTAACACCCGAAAGTATCCTGTACCTCTATAAGGCCACTATTCGCCCATGTATGGAGTATTGCTGTCATATTTGGGCCGGTGCATCGGCTACTAGTCTCTCTCTCCTTGACAGGGTTCAAAAGAGAGTCGCAAATCTGATAGGCCCTAAACTGGCATCTAAACTTCAGCCTCTGTCCCATCGTCGAAACGTTGCATCCCTCTACCTGTTCTACAAGTATTATAATGGTGAATGCTCTGAAGAACTGCAAGCACTTGTGCCCCCACGACGTGAACACCCTCGACAGACCCGACAAGCTGCAAAATCCCACCCCCACACTGTAGAGATCCCTAGATGTAAAAGATCTTTCTACTCCAGTAGCTTCTTCCCCAGAACTGCTAGACTTTGGAATTCCATTCCAGGTCACTGCTTCCCCAACTGTACTGACATGCATAAGTTCAAGTGCAACGTGAACCAACATCTCGCTGCCCTAATCCCTACATAGTGCCCCAGTAGATGTTTCCCCTAATAGTAGCCCCCTACACCAAAGTGGCAATGTACCTTGTTTGGGGTGAAAATGTAATAAAAAAATAAAAGTAGTCAAAAGGAAAATATAGTAATCGATAGTAATGGAAGTTCGGTAAATTTGTTAACTTAAGTTGAACGGCTCATCAGAAACTTGTTCACGTTGGACTTGAAGACAACCATATTATAGACAGCTGGAAAGCAGGAAAACGGAAGAAAATTCCACAGGCGTGCAGTTCTAAGAAAGAAGCTTTCATCATGGAATCTATGTTTAGGTTTAGGCACAGATAAAGAGTGGGGAAAATTATTGATAATGTTTTCAGCTAGTCTAGTGTTTCTTTTGAAAGTTTGGCGAGGGGGGACCATAGATTGAAGCTCAGTCGAACACTTTCCATGAAAATAACGATAAAGCAGAGACAAACGTGTAACATCTCTTCTGTGAGATAGAAGTTGCAGCGAAGAGAAAAGGACATCTCCCACCAGGCCACGAAGTCTATTTTGAACCCTATCAAGGCAGGACAAGTCATTTCTAGCAGCTCCTACCCATATGTGGCAACAGTATTCCATCCTTGGACGTATCTGGCTCTTATATAGATAGAGAATTGCATCAGCAGTGAGATATCTACTGGATCGATAGAAGGATCCGACCATTTTTCCAGCGGCCTTGGCAACAGATTTGATGATATATACATACATACATACATACATATATATATATATATATATGTGTGTGTGTGTGTGTGTGTGTGTAGTAGTAGTAGTAGTAGTAGTAGTAGTAGTAGTAGTAGAGATTTAGAAGGCTATCACAATGCAAGGAATTAAAAATAGTTGGTGCACCCCAAACAAGCAAATTGCCACTTTGGTGTAGGGGACTACTATCAGGGGCAACAACTACTGGGGTACTATGTAGGTATTTGGGCAGCAAGATGTCGGTTCACGTTACACTTCAACTTCTGCATATCAGTACAGTTGGAGAAGCAGGAACCTGGAAAGAAATTTCAGAGTCTAGCGGTTCTGGGGAAGAAACTACTGGAGTAGAAAGATCTTTTACATCTAGGGATCTCTACTGTGTGGAGGTGGGATTTAGCTGCCTGTCGGGTTTGTCGAGGGTGTCTACGTCGTGGGGGCCCAAGTGTCTGCAGTTCGCCAGAGCATTCACAATTAAAATACTTGTAGAACAGGCAAAGGGATGAAACATTTCGTCGATGGGACAGATGCTGAAGCTTAGATGCCAGTTCAGGGCCTATCAGATTGGCGACTCTCATTCGAACCTTGTCTAGGAGCGAGAGACTTGTAGCCGATGCACCGGCCCAAATGTGACAACAATACTCCATACATGGGCGAATGGTGGCCTTATAGAGGTACGGGATACTTTCGGGTGTTAGTAGTTTTCTAGTACGGTAGAGAAAACCTACCTTCTTCGCAGCGACCCTGGCAATGCTTTTAATGTAATTGTTCCAACTCATGTTCCCTGTGAACGTTAGACCAAGGAGTTTGAAAGATGTACTCTCAGTTAAAGAGTCACTGGCCATGGCTATTGGTGGCAGAGAAGGTTCCTTATAATTATTGAAGGAAACCAGTTTAGTCTCGGCAGCAGTGAATGTGACAATCCATTTTTGTCCCCATTCCACTACAGATTGGGGGTCATCCTCTCGTGTTTTTGTCATTTTTTTTATATGTGTTCATTTGTTTTCCTGTCGTGCCTGCTATAGAGTGTGGTCTCATCAGCATATATACCCATCTCAGAGGCAATTTTGTCGGTGAGGTCATTTATGAATATTAGGAACAATAGAGGTCCAAGGATAGACCCTTGAGGCACTCCCGTATTTTTATCATATTGTTTAGATGTACGACCGTCGAGGACAACCTGGATTTTTCTCTTATCTAGGAAGGATTGACTTATGTTAAGTATATATATATATATATATATATATATATATATATATATATATATATATATATATATATTATGTGTGTGTGTTTTGCGATACGTTTTGAATGAATTCAATTATTTACGAAAGTACATGTTTACCTAAATGCTAGTTAGGAATTGCTTTCCCTTTAACCAATTTGTTATCCCCATATGGAGAGCGGCATATATATTGTTTTTAATATATAATTACCCACTGGCACGTGTTTCGTCGTCTACGATTCATCAGGGTGACTAAATCTAGCGATTTCGAATCTCGTTAGATTCAACCCCTCTGATGAGTTGCAGACGGCGAAACATGTGTCAGTGGATAATTATATTTTTAAAACTTGGGGTGAAAATGTAATTAATATATATATATATATATATATATATATATATATATATATATATATATATATATATATATATATATATGCGCATATTTAGGCAACAACTTGTTATTCAAGAATGTCTGATTTAATATGACTGATTTTTTTTCTTTACTTTTCCGGCAATTTTGTCAACATGACGAACAATTCTTTTGGCATCTACTGGTAAATTATGGTTTATTATAGAATCGAGTGATCTTGATTTTTTCTAATTTGCTCGAAATTCGGAAATTTGTTTAATTGTTAAATATTTTTAATATGTTAGTACATGTATTAAATGGTATTTTGTTGCTATTAGGCCGAAAGTTTTTCATTAGTATTTCTTTTAGTAATTTTAATCTACGTGTGCACTTATTTTCGTACTTAATTTTGGTGATAGTACTTAGTATATTTTCTATTACAGATTACTTGAGTATTATATTATGCGAGATAATATGGCACTATTTTCTGAACGTCTGGAAAGAGTTGTCGTTGTATTGCCTATATATGTACTACACGAATTTGCAGATTGCTTAGGAAGACATTCTTCGAATAGGAAAGTAGAATCGTATAATACAGTTATCTCGCTCAGTGTAAGGTAAATAATATCATTGTTTTTAATTATTAAGTAAAATGGTTATAAATTTTGGGTAATATATTATTCGTTAATTCTTTATTTTTTTTGATCGATGAGTTTAGTGTATCGTTTTACTAGGTTGTTTTTTACATTTTAATGAGGTTTATAATTAGTGTGCATTATATATATTATTGTATGCATGTATGTATGCATGTATATATATATATGACCACTTCATTTAATCACATAAATTAATATACGAAAGTATAAATTTATGCGTAAACTTTAAGTATTTACTTCAACAGTGCTCAATATGTAGGTAGAGCTAGGTAGTAAGTTATACAATATATATGCCAATTAAGCTACACAGAATATTCCGCGTTTCATCCACTCTAGGATTCATCAGGCTTATATATATATATATATATATATATATATATATATATATATATATATATATATAAACTACTTGATTAATTTACGTGATTTTTGGAATATGATCTTTTTGTTTTGTTTTGTGACGAGCACGTACATAATAAAGATTTCATTATGTATTTTGTTAATATATGAGGGAATTCTGGACAATCACGAATCTATTTTTAAGTTATATGTGTACCATCAGTATTTCACCTTACATCAGCACTTGATGACACATGAAATGTTTTCTGGCTTCCGGTATAGATACACATCGACAGAGTGATTTCATATATATATATTTTTTTTTTGCCTGAAGATGAGGTATACATCGAAAATTTGAGAATGTAACACGACATTACCAACCTGATGTTATACAGTATGCAGGTAAATAAATGTATAAAAATACTAGAATGGTACCCGGGGTTTACGGTCATAAAATACGTTTAAATATGATATTTTAATGTATGCGGATTTCGTATTTATGATAGTGCCAATTCTTTATTGATAATTATATTGTACCCAAATATATAGCAGTGCCTTCCCTGGTGTTATCTTGTCGGAAATTACGCTCAGATATGATATTTTAATTACTGCAGATTTTGTATTTATTATTATAGAACCAATACTTCATTGGTTATTATATTGTACCCAATATTTGGTAGAGATCTAAAAAGTCTTTTAAAAAAAATTATCAGTTTGAATCGAAGCCAAACCATATAGCGTTCTCACCTTAGTAGTTACGCTTGTAAAGTTTGCTAGACATGACGTCATGACGTTAAAATTTGAGATGGTGACAATGTCAGATTTTTACTATAATAATAAATTGTATCTGATTGCCTTTTAGTCTTATTTGTTTTCTATTTCTTTTATGAATGTACCATGGGTCAGTTTAGGATTTCATCCGGAGTTACTAGTAGATTCTGTATAGTAATAGCGTTGAACTTTCTTATTACTTATTCCATTTTGCATAAGAGGTTCACAAAATTTAGAGATCAACCTCGATAAACCACCAGCGTGGTTTAGTTTTTTGCTTGTTTTTTTTTTTTCGAATGTAAGAGTTCTTTATTAAATGTATAGTATGCATTTATCTGTCTCCCATGGCGGTAAGATATGATATAACATATGTAAAGTGGGATTTCAAAACCCAGCACACTTTGTACTACAAAACATGTCTTCACATCCTCATAGACACTCCTCGGTAAGGGCACCCTAAGCGATTAGTAATAAACTAACAACTTTTCAAACGGTGAGAAGGAAAACCCTAGCGAAGAGAGGGTGACTCCTATAATTGCACATTACAATACTTTAGCCAACAGAGAAAAGTCACCTGAATAGTGGTCTAGACACTGTTGGCTTTTAGGGCCGAAGAGAACATACTTCGGTCTGGCATCCTATTATTGTAGTCAGTTTTCCGTATAGGCCGAAGGATCTTTTATAGATTCGTAAATTCATAACAATGGCCTGTGATTGCTTTACAGCGGACATAGTCTGCTATGTTTTAATCTGCATCGTTTTCATAACGTAAATACGATAGTAAGAATTTCTTTCTTTATTCTTATTTGCTGGTAAAACCGTTCTTGACGCATGTGCTATTGGTTTCAAAGACGTATCTTATTTTTATGCAAAACAGTAGCTCCGATAAAGTACGAATTGTCATCGCTAGCTACTATCATTTCAAGCGTAGTATTATAATCCGTCAAAAACCATTCCGATATTTCATTTTGCTGCTTGTGCAGTTTAATGTGATTTCAAAAAGATGCATCTCAAGTAAAAACATAATTACGCACATATGTGTTATGTCAAAATTAAAAAACAATTCAAAAGTTATTAAAAATGATTGAGTAGAAAAAAATTACAAGTAAAAATAGAATGTATTGAATTTTAGAGTCTTATTGTATTTGTTACTATTGACGACTTCTTCAAAAATAAGGGAGGTAACTGCTATCTATGATTTTGACAAATCCGCCATTTCAAAATAAAAATAATGGCAGACCGCTAATATGTATGTCTTTTTAGGAAAAAATAGTTCTAGCAAAACTTCTAGTGAATCATTTTTCGTAATGTTTGGAATTATTACTAATATGATACTATCGCTTCCCTGGGAGGGTTACTTGGCTGAGAAACGTCTTGGGAACACTACCAACTCCCCAAAGGAATAAACGATATCCAACGATATCCAAACGATAGGCACATGTTGGAAACATCAACAAAAACGGGTCGATATGTCGTCGGCTATAACTGGCTGGCATGGGTCGCTTCTTGTGTGTGCATTGCGTCGTTACAGGCAGTTTTCCGTCGTCACATTAATAGGAGGAACTGCAGGTTGAAATCGAACACTTGTACAAAAATAGCGAACAAATGCATTTTTATAAATATATACATATATATATATATAATTTATTTAAGATTTAAAAATGAGGAGCATATTTTTATAAAACCAGCTGAAATCAGAGGCATGCTATGTCGCGTCTGCCGACCCCAGAATGCAAGCGTCAACTGTTTAAAACAATACAATCATATTTCAAGTCTCTCTTTCAATGAAGAAAGAGAGAGAAAAGGAGTGAATGAGAGAAATAGAGAAGGAAAGAGAGAGAGAACGAAAGAAGGACATAAAAAGAGAGAAGATATATTCATGCATGTTAAACATGGTTTTGTTTTCGAATGCCTTGTTGACGAGTTCTCCTAGTTTGACCTTTCAAATTATAAGGTCTTGTATCGTTTTGCCTTGGTTCAATATATTAAACAAACTGTCATTCTTGGCTTGAGTCATCGCAGAACATTTTCAAAATCACAAACACCTGTTTTATACAATTGCACCGCACAAGTGCAGATCTAGTTGGGCACAAAAGTTCATTTATGTAGAAGCTCTCATCTTCCTCAAAAGAGGCTACATTATTGTGCCGCAATAATTTCGAAATGACATGAACGTACGTAATAATACTTTTACTTAAAATGTATTTTTTGATATCTCCTTATGCTGCACAAACACACTTCTTTTTCCCAACGTTTTTTTTTTTTTACATTCAGCTATCCAAATACTTTTGTCGTCTTTACTACGAAACTCAATCGGTTGTTATCGCAAAAGTGCATATAAAACATAGACAGAAATTATATTTTTTATATGGGCATATTTATAATATCACTTGCTGTGACTGGACCTGGCTTCTTAAAGGTTTCATTAATGATTTGCCCAAATTATTTACTTTTTGTCAAAATATCGCATATTCGTCTTTATGCAACTCTGGTTTCCGATCAGGAAACTAAACCATGGATTTTCTTCCTTTAGCACCAAGGCCAACAGAATCTAAGACATTTATGAAATCAAAAAGATACAACGGTTGATAACAAGAGCCGGTTTATTCATTTGGTATCGTCTTTTCTCAATCACTGACAAGCATGGTGAGGGTATTGTAGATAATTACTTTCTAAACATATCTTATAAAGACATTTCGAAAAGCAGGTGTTTGCGCCTCGATGCCTACATTCGAACTGACGACACTAATCCCCTCTGTCTTTCTGTCTCTCTCTCTCTCTTTCTTCTCTTTTCTCAATTTCTCTGTCTTTGGGCCATGTGACGTTAAATATATTTCTAGCACACAGGAGATTAGACTTATATCCGAGTATAACAAAGCGCGTTTTGTTGCATATGAGAAAGTATACGCAGCAGCAACAGCCGTTTAAGCACGTATGAAAATTTGCAAGTGTACGAGAATTTGTGTAACAAGAAGAGGGACAAATACACACCACGATATTAAGAGGGGGAAAATACCGGGCAAGATGGACGTGTAAAGTCGAGGGCGATAAAGAGCTGGTGAAAGCAACGTTACGTGGCGAGGAGAGAGAGGTTTTAAAATGCATGGTCATAGGACAGAGACTTTTAAAAAGCATGGTCATAGGACAGATAATTCTTAAAAGCATGGTCATAGGACATATACTTTTAAAGAACATTGTCATAGGAGAGATACTTTTAAAAAGCATGGTCATGGGACAGAGGCTTTTAAAAAGCATGGTCATAGGACAGAGGCTTTTAAAAAGCACGGTCATAGGACAGATAGTTTTAAAAAGCACGGTCATAGGAGAGAGATATTTAAAAAGCATGGTCATAGGACAGATACTTTTAAAAAACATGGTCATAGGACAAAGACTTTTAAAAAGCATTGGTCATGTGACAGATACTTTTAAAAAGCATGGTTATAGGACAGATAGTTTTAAAAAGCACGGTCATAGTATAGAGATATTTAAAAAGCATGGTGTTAGGACAGATACTTTTAAAAAGCATGTTTATAGGAGAGAGATAGTTAAAAATCATGGTCACAGGAAGATACTTTTAAAAAGCATGGACATAGGACAGATGCTTTTAAAAAGCATGGTCATAGGACAGGTACTTTTAAAAAGCATGGTCATAGTACAGGTACTTTTAAAAAGCATGGTCATAGGACAGGTACTTTTAAAAAGCATGGTCATAGGACAGGTACTTTTAAAAAGTATGATCATAGAACATATACTTTTAAAAAGCATGGTCATAGGACAGATACTTTTAAAAAGCATGGTCATAGGACAGAGACTTTTAAAAAGCATCAACATAGGACAGGTACTTTTAAAAAGCATGGTCATAGGACAGGTACTTTTAAAAAGCATGGTCATAGGACAGATACTTTTAAAAAGCATGGTCATAGGACAGGTACTTTTAAAAAGCATGGTCATAGGACAGGTATTTTTAAAAAGCATGGTCATAGGACAGAGACTTTTAAAAAGCATGAACATAGGACAGGTACTTTTAAAAAGGATGGTCATAGGACAGGTATTTTTAAAAAGCATGGACATAGGACAGGTACTTTTAAAAAGCATGGTCATAGGACAGGTACTTTTAAAAAGCATGGTCATAGGACAGAGACTTTTAAAAAGTATGAACATAGGACAGGTGCTTTTAAAAAGCATGGTCATAGGACAGAGACTTTTAAAAAGTATGAACATAGGACAGGTGCTTTTAAAAAGCATGAACATAGGACAGAGACTTTTAAAAAGCATGGTCATAGGACAGAGACTTTGTAAAAGCATGGTCATAGGACAGAGACTATTAAAAAGCATGATCATAGGACAGAGACTTTTAAAAAGCATTAACATAGGACAGGTACTTTTAAAAAGCATGGTCATAGGACATAGACTTTGTAAAAGCATGGTCATAGGACAGGTGCTTTTAAAAAGCATGGTCATAGGACAGAGACTTTTAAAAAGCATGAACATAGGACAGGTACTTTTAAAAAGCATGGTCATAGGACAGATACTTTTAAAAAGCATGGTCATAGGACAGAGACTTTGTAAAAGCATGGTCATAGGACAGAGACTTTTAAAAAGCATCAACATAGGACAGGTACTTTTAAAAAGCATGGTCATAGGACAGATACTTTTAAAAAGCATGGTCATAGGACAGAGACTTTGTAAAAGCATGGTCATAGGACAGAGACTTTTAAAAAGCATGGTCATAGGACAGAGACTTTTAAAAAGCAGGAACATAGGACAGGTACTTTTAAAAAGCATGGTCATAGGACAGAGACTTTTAAAAAGCATGAACATAGGACAGGTACTTTTAAAAAGCATGGTCATAGGACAGAAACTTTTAAAAAGCATGAACATAGGACAGATACTTTTAAAAAGCATGGTCATAGGACAGAGACTTTGTAAAAGCATGGTCATAGGACAGAGACTTTTAAAAAGCATGGACATAGGACATGTACTTTTAAAAAGCATGGTCATAGGACAGAGACTTTTAAAAAGCATGGACATAGGACAGATACTTTTAAAAAGCATGGTCATAGGACAGGTACTTTTAAAAAGCATGGTCATAGGACAGATACTTTTAAAAAGCATGGTCATAGGACAGAGACTTTTAAAAAGCATGGTCATAGGACAGAGACTTTTAAAAATCATGGACATAGGACAGGTACTTTTCAAAAGCATGGTCATAGGACAGAGACTTTTAAAAAGCATGGTCATAGGACAGGTACTTTTAAAAAGCATGGTCTTAGGACAGGTACTTTTAAAAAGCATGGTCATAGGACAGGTACTTTTAAAAAGCATGAACATAGGACAGATACTTTTAAAAAGCATGGTCATAGGACAGAGACTTTTAAAAAGCATGGTCATAGGACAGATACTTTTAAGAAGCATGGTCATAGGACAGAGACTTTTAAAAAGCATGGTCATAGGACAGGTACTTTTAAAAAGCATGGTCATAGGGCAGGTACTTTTAAAAAGCATGGTCATAGGACAGGTACTTTTAAAAAGCATAGTCATAGGACAGGTACTTTTAAAAAGCATGGTCATAGGACAGGTACTTTTAAAAAGCATGGTCATAGGACAGGTACTTTTAAATAGCATGGTCATAGGACAGAGACTTTTAAAAAGCATGGTCATAGGACAGAGACTTTTAAAAAGCATGGACATAGGACAGGTACTTTTAAAAAGCATGGTCATAGGACAGAGACTTTTAAAAAGCATGGTCATAGGACAGGTACTTTTAAAAAGCATGGTCTTAGGACAGGTACTTTTAAAAAGCATGGTCATAGGACAGGTACTTTTAAAAAGCATGGTCATAGGACAGGTACTTTTAAAAAGCATGGTCATAGGACAGAGACTTTTAAAAAGCATGGTCATAGGACAGGTACTTTTAAAAAGCATGGTCTTAGGACAGAGACTTTTAAAAAGCATTGTCATAGG
Organism: Euprymna scolopes; assembly: GCF_053919585.1. Lineage (NCBI taxonomy): Eukaryota > Metazoa > Mollusca > Cephalopoda > Sepiida > Sepiolidae > Euprymna > Euprymna scolopes. The sequence continues at coordinate 65,175,048 of NC_136498.1, read as the reverse complement.
ACAGATACTTTTAAAAAGCATGGTCATAGGACAGATACTTTTAAAAAGCATGGTCATAGGACAGATACTTTTAACAAGCATGGTCATAGGACAGGTACTTTTAAAAAGTATGATCATAGAACAGATACTTTTAAAAAGCATGGTGTTAGGACAGAGACTTTTAAAAGGCATTCTCATAGAACAGATACTTTTAAAAAGCATGGACATAAGACAGATACTTTTAAAAAGCATGGTCATAGGACAGATACTTTTAAAAAGCATGGTCATAGGACAGAGACTTTTAAATATCATGGTGTTAGGACAGATACTTTTAAAAAGCATGGACATAGGACAGGTACTTTTAAAAAGCATAGTCATAGGACAGGTACTTTTAAAAAGCATGGTCATAGGACAGATACTTTTAAAAAGCATGGTCATAGGACAGATAGTTTTAAAAAGCATGGTCATAGGACAGGTACTTTTAAAAAGCATGGTCATAGGACATATATTTTTAAAAAGCATGGTCATAGGACAGGTACTTTTAAAAAGTATGGTCATAGAACAGGTACTTTTAAAAAGTATGATCATAGAACAGGTACTTTTAAAAAGCATGGTCATAGAACAGATACATTTAAAAAGCATGGTGTTAGGACAGAGACTTTTAAAAAGCATGGACATAGGACAGGTACTTTTAAAAAGCATGGTCATAGGACAGAGACTTTTAAAAAGCATGGTCATAGGACAGATACTTTTAAAAAGCATGGTCATAGGACAGATACTTTTAAAAAGCATGGTCATAGGACAGATTCTTTTAAAAAGCATGGTCATAGGACAGGTACTTTTAAAAAGCATGGTCATAGGACAGGTACTTTTAAAAAGCATGGTGTTAGGACAGAGACTTTTAAAAGGCATGCTCATAGGACAGAGACTTTTAATAAGCATGTGTGTGTGCGAAAATACTGTTGGAAAAATAATGAAATGCGTTGTTTTGGAAGAACCACGAATAAATGCATTTCTTTTGCACTTAAAAAAATTCGACTTGGATTTTTATTTCATTCCTAATAATGAACAGTTCCTGCGACGTTACACGAGTATATAAAGCATATTCCCGACGGAATTCTGTTTACTTTTAGTCTCTACTTACAAAATGAGATTCTCTCAAGATTAAACAGATGTGTTTTTCTTTATTTCAACTTTTTATGAAAATGTCGTCCAAATAATCAGGAGCCGAATTTAAATTTAGATAAGATTGTAAGTATTGCTTGTTGGAATTATTCAGGAATAACACTAGTCATAAAAGGCAGCACATCCAATTTAGAAAGTCCCTTATACCTAGAAGTTTCGCATACGCATGATTTACCTCCATTTGAAAGTACGCATCATCCGAAATACTCCTGAAGAAAATGTTACGAAGTGCCTTAAATAAGTTTCCAGACTTTTTTCGTAGATGCAATAAAAATTGTCGTAGACTGCTGACACTTCAGTAAGCTATTGCTATACATCTTATGAAATGATTAACCAATTGTTATGATTTCAGGTTCAAATGAACAGCTATAGCAGAAATTGGAATACACCCTATTAAAGCCTGATTGTCACAGCTGGTGAATTTCAAAAATGCAATCTGAACGTGAGGACACTTTAAAATAATGATATGCAATAAAATTCTGTTTTAAACTTGGAAAAAAAGCAACAGGAACGTATTTACTGCTTCAGTCTGCTTTGGGACCAACTTGCATGAATCAAGCATCAGTTTTTAGTGGCATAAAAGATTCAAGGAAAGCAAGGAGTTTGTGAGGAATAATGAAAGGTGTGGGAAGAGGAAGGAAGTCAGAACACCAGAGTTGATTGGTCAAATAAAGAATTTCATGGGTAATGATCGTCGTGTATCTTTTCAATTTTACTAACCGTGATGTTATCTATAATATTTTTATATAAACCCCACACACACAATGCATGAAGCCACTTGATGTAAGGAACTAAGTAGAATGAAAGATGATCATCGCAACGACAGGAGATACCTATTGAGTTTATCTTGTAAAGACCAAGAGTATAGGTAGTAAGAAAACAGTCAGCAGGAAGAGAGTTCCACATACTGGCAGTTCTTTGAAAGAAGAGGAATAGGAAACTGTTAAAACGTCGAAACAAAAGATGAAGTGAACCGGGGTATACCTGTTAGAAAAGCAGTCAGCGGGAAAAGAGCTCTACACTCGCAGTTCTTGAATATAAACCATTATATTAGGTAGCTGCATTATAATCTATATTATTATAAAACTATGTCGACTGTCCGTCCACCTTGGCTTGAATCTTGTCCATCCAAAAATGGTAATATATATATATATATATATATATATTATTTTTAAAATATGATTATCCACTGACACGTGTTTCGTCGTCTACGACTCATCAGAGTGGCTGAATCTAGCGAGATTCCAAATCGGGACCCCATGGAAAGAAGCGTAAATCCCTACAATTAGGCTATTCTGTACGACTGCTTGAATGTATCGCTTTTTATGTAGATGTTATTTATTTTTTTGTTTTTGCAAAACTTCTTTGAATGAATCATACGACAGTGCATTTTTACCTAAATGCGAGTTGGGAATAATAATTTTCCCTTTGATCAATTTGGTGCCCCCAAATGGGGAGCGGTATATGTATTATTTTTAAAATATAATTATCCACTGACACGTGTTTCATCGTCTACGACTCATCGGAGTAGCTGAATCTAGCGAGATTCGAAATCTGGATCCCACCCACTAGGCTATCTCGCACGACTACTTGAATGCATCGCGTTTTGTGTAGATGGTATTTGTGTTTTTTTTGCGATACTTTTTTTTAATTATATATATATATATATATATATATATATATATATATACTAGCAGGCCGCTCGCCGTTGCCCGGTCGTAAGATACGCATGAGTATTATATTTTAATTCATACAGAAACTGAGATATGTGCATGGGAATATTATGTGTTTTCTAAACAGTTCACTTCTTGTAAGTAAAAAGAAGAAAATACTCAGGCTGAGATCGAAACCAAAACCTAAAGACAGTGCGTCATGTACGAAAACCATTAGCAGCGAATTTTTTCCAGATGAAAACAGATTGCCATGATCCATAAAACATGTTTTCAAACCTACTTATTTTTAACATAATAAATTTGTCGTGTGAAATAATTAAGCATGCGCATTCGTGAAACAGTAAGCAAACATAAAAGTTCGCCGACTCCCATGTACCATTTTTTTTTTTTAATTTTGACCCCTAAGCAGTCCGTTTTGCGGGATGGAAACAAATTAAAAAGTGTTGCGCATGCCTGAATATGCTAAATACCAAATTTCAAGTCTGTAGACAAAAACTCCGTTGTGTACATAGGTTGAAAAGTGTTCTCACTCACAGACATTCTCATTTTGATAGATATATAGATGAGTACGTATATATATATACGTATGCATGTAATATTAATATGCATATATACTTACATAATATTAATAAGTATATATATATGTGTGTGTGTGTGTGTTTGTGTGTGTATGTGTGTGTAATTATATAATACTAGTTGGACACCCAGCGTTACACGGTCATAAAATATGCTTAAACAATGATATTTTTATTAAAGCAGATTGCGTATATATTATTATCAAATCAATTCTCTATTAAATATGATATTTTACGAGGAATAATTCGTAAGTCAATAAATTAATTAATTAATAATGATAATGTCGTTCATCACATTCAGTCTGTGTTTGACGATGGATGTCCTGGAAAAGTCACTACTGGATAATGTTTAGTTTTAAAATATGCAAACGAAGAAATGATTTGCGGTGATTTTAAATGGTACCTTTTCTTTTATCGTAAATTAAACTCATTAATAATTTAAAAAAAATAATGTAAAATGGTGAAGTACAGTCAGGATTTAACAGGGGAATATTCGATCTGTAATCGAATGCTTTACAACTGAGCTATATTTCTAGATGTCAATAATTCTGTTTTTTATTGTTTTTTTTAAGAAAAAATTATTTGCTGAGATTTTATTGTTTCTCTTGTCGGTGTAACGTAAAATATTCCTCTGTCAAAATTCTTCTTTTTATCTATAAGAAAGGAAGACCATTTTTAGGATCAGATTTTTTTTTTCCATTTTCTATACTTATCGGATTAATTTTTGTACAAAACATATCGGAGAACACTGCCAGACATATAAATTAGCTTTCGATGAAATTTGCATTTCGGAACCTTTGGGATAAGAATCCACACACACACACACACACACACACACACACAAATAACTATATATATATATATATATATATATATATATATATATATATATCCGTGTCTATTATCTGCTCTTTCTTCTATTCCCTTTTCTTATTTTTTACACTTTTTCTTTTTTTTCTGTCCTTCCCCTTTTCTCTTTGCTTTTTAAGGATGTCAATATTTTTTGTAACAATCCCCATTATAAATTTGTATTTTGGTTTCAATTCTAGCTAATGGCACTCAAATCATATTCATTATGAATACATATTGGGTACAATATAATATAAAATAATCGATAGAGTATTTACTCTATGATAATAAATACGAAATCTGAGTAAATTAAAATATGATATTTAAACGTATTTTACGACCGGGAAACGCCGGGCGCCCCTGCTAGTGTGATATAAAAGCAGTGAATTGAAATAGATCACTAGACCAACGAGGCAAACGAACAGGAATAAAGAAGGCAGAGAATAGATCAAATAATGTAGACATCAGAATATATGGCACGGCATAATTTTACCAGTCATTTTTGATTGACGATGTACACACATTTTGAGGGGAAAAAAGATTTGTTTATATAAATGATGGAAATTTAATTAAAGTCATATATTTCTAGGATTACTATTGAGTTTTAGAACAGTGAGGTCGTCTGCTTATATTTCAAATTGCATAGTTTTTCAACTAGTAACATTGCCAGAAAGTAAGATCGGCCGGTGTTAATTATTCCTGTTCACTTGTTACCAATTCCAGTGAAAAAAATCAAGGAACATATGTTAAGGAAAAGTTAATTTAATAATAAACAAGTGAAGCATGCATGGTCCCCCGTGAATGCACATTGAACGAGGCATAAAAAAAATTAATAAGTTTAGAATTTGCACACACCCCTCCCATTTAGCCCCAAAAGTCTACAGAGGACGTCAAATCCTGGTGAAAATGAACAAACGGTGCAGTTTTAGGCCTTAAGATATGTAAATTTGAGTTCTGCACCATGCAAAGAAAAGGAATGACTAAGTCTATCATTTGCCCCCCCACACTCATTTTAGCCCCAAGAGTCCCCAAGGTCTTAACATATTTAAATCTGATTTCAGCAAAACTTCAAAATAGACATACACAGAAAACTCTGGACAAATATGGTCAAATAGTCCCAAAAATGGAGTGTTTTTGTTAGTCCTAAAATAGCCCCTGAGACACACCCAAGAGTTATCACGAAGTATAGACAAATAAAATTATATAGAAAATAGTTAGTGACAACTTTTCAGAAAGTTTTATAAAAATCCAAGGCATCAATTTTTTAATAAGCAAAAAAGTGTCAATTTTAGCCTTTAATACCCGAAAGGCACCCTTAGGAGGGCAACCGGAGTTTTCCCAGAACATCTGTTCTTTTACTTTTTTACTCATAGCATTTTTAATGCTTGTGCAAAATTTCAAAAAATTCCAAGGCGTAATTATTGAGAAAAGTGCAGACAGACGAACGAATTTACAGGCCCACCCTCCTTTTGTCGGTGGACTAAACAAGCGATTTAATTAATATTAGCAATGGCGACCATGACTCGTAAAAATGGACAAATCCAAGCAGTTACGAGAATCACAGCTTTAGCGGGGGTTTAATAATTTTTTACAACAATTGGTTATGTCCAAAACTCAGTACGAAAAGTTTAGACGCCGAAAATGGACTAGGTTTACCTAAATATGGAATAGAATCACTAAGCATGAAACGAAAAACGAAGCCATGTTGAACCAGTTCTTGTTTTATCACGAAGCAATAAAAAAATAATAATAAACTTTTATTTTTTACATTTCTGTAAATATTTTTCTAAAAATTTAAAATATATTCATATGCAAATATTTTATGTCAATGAAGTAATATATTATTTATGATTTTTTTCGTTTTAAGAATTTTTTTATATACAAATGTTTAAAATAAGTTTTTTTTTGTAACACAAGAATTTTTAATAAAACTTTCATATATTATTTATAACAAGATTCTGTGATAAAACTTGTGAAAGTCATAAACATATTATTTCAAAAAGATATAATTTATAGAAATGTAAATAACAATAAATCTCATTAGTTTTTTCATGATAACACAAGTGTCAAAATAAAAAAAAATATTTATAAAAATGTAAAAAAAAAAAATGAAAGTTTATTATTTTTTATTATTTCATAATAGCACAAGAAGTGTTAAAACTAAAATAATTTTTACAAATGAATTATTTCCATATGGTTTCGTATTTCGTTTCTTGTTTATTAACTTCTATTCCATATTTAGGTAAACCGAGTCCACTTTCGGCGTCTTAAATTTTTCGTACTGAATTTTTGGACATAATTCGACAATTAAAGCACGGCAAATTAGCAAAAAATTACGATAGCTGCTGCTGCTGCTGATTCTTTAGTCATGTGATAATAAACACGAAAAATGTAGGCACGACAAAATGCAGGCATGACAAATGTACAACATCTGTTCCTACTGATTTCACATTTGTGCTATATCATGTTTCCTTGCTGTTTCGATTTCTTAGAGATTTAGAATCCGTCCTTACTAATCAGTTCAACTGGCCTAGTACCTGTCGTACTGACTTACGCCGCCTGGGTATTACCTAAGATGTTCACCCTCCTAGGCCTTGCCACCCAGCTTTTGGATGGAACCATGATTGCTTCTTGCCCGAGGTATCATTACCGGGAATGCCGATAGGGATGCGCAAGTAATTTTTTAGCTAGGCAGAGTGCTCCTCCATTAGGGGCGCTGGCTAGATATCCCCGCTTTCTGACCTTGTGTATAAACCGTTTTTTTTTTTTTGCTTGTTTGTTTTTTGTTTTTGTTTTTTTGTTGTTTTTTTTTGCTAAAATTATTGTCAAAAATAAACAAGTTCTTTTTTTGCTAAAAATCATTGTAAAAAATAAACAAGTTTTTTTTTTGTTGCTAAAATCATTGTCAAAATAAAAAGTTTTTTTTTTTAAACTAGCAAGCCTAAATTTTGGGAAATATTAATTAACGTGTTTTTATATTTATTTATCATTGCCATTCTCTGGTAAGTATTTACTATAAAAACAACAAAAAAATACTTACTATAAAAGAAATAAGGTACAAATTGTTTTGAATCGATCTCCCTTTCACAGTGCAATTTTGGTCAGGTTTGATCAACTCTCCGACAACTTCCAGCAACAGATTCGATAGGACCTTGGCAAAAATCTTTAACTTTATATTTCGCAGCGTTGTGGGTCTGTAATCATCTGTCCCGCTTCTTCAACAATGTGATAACTCCCTGTATGGCTTGACCAGGGATTGAACTGCTATCAAACCAATGGTTGAACGCATTCGTCAGAATTGCAATAAACATGTGCGACAGAATCAAATGCAGTTCGTAAGGCAGATCATCAAGTTTTGGCGATTTTTTGCAGGCAACCTGCTTCAGGGTGATCATGATCTCATGCTCCATAATCCTACCTTTGCAACCAGCCGCTCTAGTCACCTCAAAGCAGGGAGAGTTGACCAAACTGCTTTGCTAGGAAATTGGACAGTTGGGTGAAGCGCTTCTCAAAATGCTCTGAAAATCACTCACAGATCTCCTGAGTCGATTTCAAGGTACCTTTATCCGGGTACTTCACTTTGGTAGTGTGTTTATATAGGCAACGCCTAGAGACTTATTTACGTACGTCCGTGTCGGATTTCATGGCTTCATTCGAAACTTTTCTTAGCCTAGACCTAACTACTTGGCCCTCGTAATGCTCGCTAGCCTCGCATCAAATGTCCTCCTTAGCTAGTCAATTAATAAATCATCAAATTTCCGTTTCTCTGGAGCATCAGTTTAAAAGGTTTAAAGGACATAATGTAGACACAACCTCTAATTTGAAAATTTAAATATATAAGATTTGTATTGACTTTGATCTGTAGTCAATCCCTGAATTTCAATTTCTTCTTAAGGCCCCTTAGTCTTAATTTTAGACATTTTGTAGACTTTAAATCTTGGTAACAGATTTAGATCAGAATTAGAATAAGGATTCTAGATATAAACTTTAGTATTGTTATATTTTCATTTAAATCTTCGTAAAAAGTCACAAAAATGGCGCAAGTCTTCTGAAGTAGAAATTAATTTTACCTGCATCAAGATGGGAAAATTAATTTCAAGAGTAGAACCGTTTAGCACCACTTTTTATACCTCTTACGAAGATTAAAATAAAGATTTATAGCACAAAAGCCTTCTCTCTAGAATCCTTAGTTAAATTTTGATCACAATTCATTGAGTGTATGGGAGGGTGGATCTCCTAGAACTGCACATGACCAGGAACATACCGCAATGAGCAAGCAATATGACCATTTCAGAAATAGCGTTGACTCTGGTGATTTTGGTGAGGGGGGATGGATCCCAAGGGACTTATAAGTAATATTAAAAAAATATATTTTTGCAACCTTTCTATTATCTACTAGTAAGAAGATCCGATGTTGCCCGGGATAAAAAGGGGGTCAACGAATGTTCTAACCTCCTATATCTAATTGTCATCGAAATCAGTGATTTCAATCAAATTGATTAATTGCCTACGCTAGTTGGTGATCCACTGTGGTGCACTGGTATGAAGTTTCACGCGCCTCCCCGCAGTGACTTAGTCCACAATACAATTGTAGTCTATACCTACTATTGATTTTATAAAATTATTTTATATAATGGTTTGAATAAAAGTTTAAAATGCAAAAGTCACGTATCATATTTCAGTTGTGCTTTAAACAGAAACATCCATTTTGTATGCACCGCTGTCCTATCAAAGAACCTACTGCTGATTTTATACGCTGGGCTTTTCTACTTGTGCAGTTAGAAAACTTCTCAAATGCACTTGTGATGCTAGACATTGGGTATTAACTTCGGTCAAAATCGTTGGATTTTTTGGTCACAAATATCGATACTTATCGAAGACATTTCGATACAAAACCTATCTAAGAACACTGACAGGCACATAAAGTATATTGTTGGGAAATTTCAAAAGAAAAATAGCCTAGCCATTTAGGAGTCCATAGGAAAAGAACTCACACATACACACACACAGACACACTAACACACAAAGTTCCTTTTATATAATAGCAAAGATTAATTATTTTATTTATATTTTCTTTTACTTTCAATTTAATATTTCTTCTTTTTTTTAAATTCGTGAAACCTGAAATTTTGCATTTAAAAACCAACAATGACAATAGAAACAATAGTCGTGCAGAAATTAATTAAAACGAGATGATATGTGTGAAACTCAAATTTACGTACCAAGAGCTGCAAGGCGATAGTTCATCATTACAACAATGACGTCCGTATGAGAGGCGAAGACATCTCCGTCGTGCATAGCGGCCATGCCGACGATATTAGACCCGCCATGAACCCAAGCGAATACAGGAAGTAGCTCTTTTTTTGTCACCTGATTAAAAGAAAAAGGAATACATTTACTTTAAAACATAATCATCATCATAATCATCATCATGAAGTGGTGTCTTGCCTGGTACAGATATTAATGGCTCACTATCCATCTCTTTCCCTCGAGGCATTCATGGATTAATTGTTGCTCATCATTTTTTATGTTGACCAGGTATTCGGACTGTCAACGTGTTTCTTACTGTCGTAGAATAATTTGATGAGAATCAGGTTTCACCTGTCTATCGTGGTAACCCCTACCGAGTGAAGTGTTCTGATTTGGAACCCTATTCACACTATTTCTCGAATAAAGAGTCTGATGTATTGTCATAACTTTGATAGGTTGCATTTTTTTTTCTGTCTGAGCAGTGCCCATACTAGGCGAATGTCCTGACCATTGTACCCAGCATAACGAAATGCAAAACCATGGACAGAATTATTTCTGTTTGCTTGCGTATAACATCAGTCACCTGCTTTCCATGTCCTCGCGTTACCATGATCGGGGAGGGGGGGGGGCTTAAGTGGGTTGTCGACCATGCCAAAGGGTTTCCCACAAACTAGCGGGGAAAAAAAAGAGTTGGAGAAGGTGGTTTGCTAAACAACAAAAAATCGATGATGATTAAATCTGATCTTAAAGCCAATCTAAGTCCTTGTGTCTATGAAGTTCGTCGTTGGAACAGTTAATGGTCATAGATTAATTAATCTTTGACTTCAAATCGTTAGGCTTGATCAGCCCTGATTAAGGAGGAAGTCGCGAGAATGAATGGCGCCGGATCAACCCATCTCGGGTGAATGTCGTTTCAAGTAACTCCAAAATAACAAATAATAAAGAAATAGTCAAGATTGTTTGCTTTTTCTGACTTCCGGTTTCAGCTCTCCATCTGTCTGAAATATGTCCTATGGCTAGACAAACAAGAAAGAATTTCTTAACATATGGAAAGCAGAACTGAAGACTTTCACGTTATCTAAGAATAACCATTAATCAACAGGAATAATATTTTGCTGGTCACGGTCGTACTATCTGCCGAGCGGAAATCGGAAATCGAAAACAGCTTACAATTTTTAGTATAGCCAAAATCGAATCTGTAGGCAAAAAAAAAAAAAAAATGAAAAACAAATAGAACTACAATAAAATGTCGAATACAAACTCGTTCGCTATTTTACTTTTATCTTCGTCATGCATACAGATATATTAATGTATCGAATTTCAATGTTAACAAAGTATATTGTAAGCCAGAACAAAAATGACACTTACCCGAGGAACGTAGATATTTAAATATAAGCAGTCCTCATCATATTCGTCAAAATCAACCCGATGGTCGTTGACGTAGTACTTATAATTTTGCATGCAAGCGGGTGGATACTTGTTCGTAACGCGTATTCCTTCCCATGGCTTTGGCTCCACGGGGTTCTGAAAAGAGATAAAACGTTATATATATATATATATATATATATATATATATATATATATATATATATATATATATGAAGGGCAAGTCGTGTCGGTTGCATGAAGTATGTACGTTGACCATAATAGTGTTATTTCTAAGTTTTTAAGATAAACATCTGACGAGTACGTGACTAAAAATGCAACAAAAACATAATTTTGCAGACTTGTTAGTCGCAATACGAAACAATATTGTAATGTCTACCTTTTAAAAAGTAATACATGACAAACTGAGAAAACTTGATATTTGGAGCTTGGGAAATTATATATATATATATATATATATATATATATATATATATATATATATATAATGGCCCGACAATATTTTTCTTACTCTTTAGTATTCGACTTTCCGAGTACCATAGAGTGGCGAAATTCCTTCAATACATATAAAGACAATACCTGTAATAAAAATGAAAGAAAATCGATTAGGCAAGGAAAAATATTTAATTTTCATAATTTTTTACAAAACGCACGCGGAATTATTTTTCGGACATCGTTGAAAAACTGTAAATAATCTGTAATATTATACCTTTCTTTTAAATAACTTTCATCAATCTCTCTTCATAATGATCAAACATATGCACAGTAACATCTGTACGTGTTTCTATTAGTTGTTTTTTGACATTTAGTATTCGTTCCCACAGTTGAGCCTCTTTTGTTATTTCAGGTCCATCATAGACAAGTTGCGCAAGCATTTCCTAAACATTTTCCATTAAATTTAGATCTGGACTTTTTGGTGGCCATTCTAAAGTAGTCATATTCACTTTAGCCATCCATTCTTTCATGAGTTTTGACACATGGATACTGCAATTGTCTTGCTGTAGAACGAAATCATTCCCCATCTCTCTTCATACCCTTGGTAAGGCTTTCTCGTCCAGCAACTGTTTGTAGCTTTCGCTGTTCTGTCGTCCTTTCAGCCACTCCAACCATATATCTCCATTAGCAAAGATCATACCCCAAACTATAACTCCTCCTCCTCCTCCTCCTCCTCCTCCTCCCATCTGTGGTTTGTTCAGTACAACAGGCTCACCCCTTCTCGGCCCAGTACACCATTCATCGGGCCCATCAAACTTCAAACGCTTCTCATCAGTAAATACAACCTTCTTAAAGTCAACATGCTTTATTAACCATGTTTTAGCACTCTCCAGTCTTGCACCTTTGTGTTTCTTTGTTAGTTTTTTTCTTTGTATTTTTTTCTTAGCCTTTGCATACTTCAAACCAATTCTATGCAGCGTTCTTTGTACTGTTCAGAGGTTTACATGCAATTCAAATTTCTCCTTCACTTTTCTTGCTGTAACTTTTTCTCCAGATGTCAAAAGCCGTGTCACAGTCCTCTTCATTCTCCTCTTAGTCCTTTTGCCAATTGATCTTTTCCGTCCTCTCTTCTTTTTCAGCTTGGCGTTTGTCTTCAGCATGTATTCGACTGGTGATTTCAACAACTTCAAATTCATCGCGATCCTTTTGATGCTGAGGCCATCTTCTCGATTCTTCAGGGCCAAACAAACGACTTCTTTTGAATGCATTTTACCTCATTAAACTGAATTGTTTTGCCAGTAGAATAGAACAGATAATTGGTTCTAATGATGACAGCTAAGTGTACATAGCTCTTAATAAAATAGGATGTTTCGTCATGTCCGCAGGTTTTCGCAAAAATCACAAAAAAACTAAAATTATCAAATCCAAACTAAAAAATGATTACACTAGTAGTGGATTTTCACTCCTCAACTAAGTACTTACAATCTTACAGTTACAATCTTACTTACAATCTTACAGTTTTGGCACTAGTAACAACCTTGAAGTACTTTTTTTAAACTGTCTGAAAAATATTGTCGGACTCTTGTGTGTGAGAAACAAGAAAAATTGTTGGTGAAAATAATGAGCACAACTTCATTGCTTATTTGATCAAATTTAACTTTTTTGATTTAACTGTAATTAACTCAGTACGTCTGAATTGGTTAATTAAGTGATTTTTTCTTTCACTATTTTATTTCATTTAATTATATTTAAAATATCTTTTAGGTCAAAAAAACGTTTATTTTCGAACTCATGCTAACCAAGGATAAAGTTTTACTAATGATAAAAAGTGGCTGTCTTTAGAAATGCATGCGTTAAGAATTGTCCTTAGTATAACTCCTTGTTTTAATATTTAGTTGTCATTCATTCAATGTGGATATATATATATATATATATATATATATATATATATATATATATATATATTCAATTTACGTATATATATATTAGAGATGGGACGATTACAACATTTTTCCCTATTCCGATACAATTACCGATTCTGTTCTAAATTTCTGATTCCGATACGCTCCCGATTCCGATTCTGATTCTTTTTAAATTAATAAATATTTAATGAGAGATTTGTTGTTATTGTTGTTGTTGTTTTTTGTTTTTTTTAATTTTCAAATTTTCGTGTAATTTCCGCGTATATTTTTTTCTCAAATGTTTTCCTTGTAATTGGTTGAGAATTGTAAGACAACAAAAGATTTATTTTGATTTTAAAATAAAGCCAGCTTGTATCAGTTCGTCGTTATTGTACAACATGCTACTTGAAAGTTTTCATAAACAGTTGAAAATAGTCGACGGTTGATAGGCAAAATTAGAAAACGATGTGAGAACAAAATATTTAACAATGCACCTACCATTGTTACGGACGAACTTGTAAACAATGTTACTATTTAGAAAACCATTTTTAACGTGGGATGAGCGTGGGCTTCGTTAACTATTATGTGCCTTCTCTCTATGAATGAAGTCAAAATTTTATTTTAATTATAAAAATTTGGTGGGTTATTAAATTGAGTTGCTGTAAACAAAAGCAAAAACGAGATGCAAATAATAGTAATAATAATAATAATAATAATAATAATAATAATAACAATAATAATAATAATAATAGCAGTAGAGCAAATATATTAGCTAAATCACTTTCCCAAAATGGAGTTATATTTTTAAATGATTATGTGGCGAAAAGAAAAAAAATAGTTATCTCAAATTTTCGCGTAGGCAAACTGTTTCGCACATAAAATTAACGTAAAATGATACTCATTTCCGGCCCATTCTTGCTTAATCGCTCGAAAATCGAAAATTAAACAAAATACTCGTACGCATAACATTTTGGATCGATTATTAACATTAATTCATGTGTTTCTACTAGCCTTTTGTTTAATTTTCAATTTTCAGCGGTTATCAATGGTTCTTCCGCCGGGGTTATGTGGCGGCCATTTTTTAAATTCTAACTCAAAGAGGATACATTAACCAAAAACACACTTTAAAAGAAGTTTAAACGCAAATACACGTATTCAGGTATGTAAAAGAGTTTTGCCTTTGGTAACTTTTATTTGTTGCGTATGTGTTTATCATTTCTTTTCTTTTTCTGTTAATTACAGTAAGAAATGTTCCAATTCCATTCTTCTTTATGAGGAAGTTCAAATGTAGATGAAATTTTCTTTTTTTTAATTCGGAAAATCTTCAGAATGTTTTCCTTTTATGCATTTTATTCAAGATTTTGATAAACTCATCGGAGATTTTAATCTATATTTTTTACTTGCGTCCAAAGAGAAGCGCCATAAAACTTTAATTATTTCAGAAAAAGCCGATGACAGAAACCGCCAATGTACAGCTGGCGCAAACGAAATTTAAAAACCTCATCAAGAGCATTTAAAACCTTTTAATAATCAAGTGAACTTCCTCGGATGAAAGTATATAGACATTAAGCGAATAGATGCGAAAAGTTGACAAAATTAAAAAGGCAAGTTATCTCTCGATAAATGACCAATACAAAAAATTAATTAAACTCTGTGAATCAATGTTAAATCTGTAAATGAGATTTTTAACTGATTCTGTGACCCTTCTCAGTCTTATGTTGTCCATGAAAAACTTCTAATAATAAAAAAAAACAGTTTATGTTTGTTTCAGTTTTTATTGTAAAAAAAAAATTTTTAAAGAATCGGTTTGGAATCAGAAATTAGGCTATAATTTTTCCGATTCTGATACTGATACCGATACCTCAAAAAGTTTCGATTTTTCCGATTCTCGATTTCGATTAATCGACCACCCACTAATATATATATATATATATATATATATATATATATATATATATATATATATATCTATATATATATATATATATATATAATATACATATATATATAATATACATATATAATATATACATATATATATAATATATACGTATAATATTTATATAATATATACATATAATATATATAATATATACATATAACATATATCTATATAATGTATACATATAATATATATATAATATATATATAGAATATATATATAATATATATATAGAATATATATATAATATATATATAATATATATATAATAATAAATATATATATAATATATATAATATATATATATAATATATATAGTATATATATAACATATATATATAATATATATATAAATATATATATAAATATATATAAATATATATATATGCATATATATATTATATATATATTATATTATATATATATATTATATATAATATATATATATTATATATAAATATATATATATATAAATATATATATATGAATATATATATATAAATATATATAAATATATATATATAAATATATATAAACATATATATATATATATATATATATATATATATAGTCCTGGTCAAAATCACAAGACTACTTAAGAAAGTAAGCGTTTATGCATATTATCGATTTTTTAATCAAATAAATGGTTGAAACCATTGCCAAAAGGGAAAATATGATGGAAAAAAATGAAATCTGCTTCATTCGAAACCTTAACCCTGATCTAATAATTATTTTAAAAAAAAAAAACATTTTCACCTGGTCAAAATGATAAGACCACTTTAATAAAATTGGCTAGTTTTGAAAAAATGAATACCTAAAGCTTTCTATGTTACTAAAAGCAACTTGTTAGTGGATAAAAAAACATCTTACTAAATTATAAATAGCAAAAGGGAAACCATTATCAGAGTTTGAGAGAGGAAGGATCTTTGAGCTTAATAGAGGTGGACTCTCCCATAGATTCATTGCAAATGAAGTCGATCGTAGCAAAACGGTCATCACATTTTTTTTTAAGAAATCCAGATCAATATGGGCACAAAAAGAGTCCAGGTCGACCAAAAAAAAAAAAAATCACATCACCGGATCGCCATATCAGAAGTTAAAAAAAAACTCCAGTATGAGCTCAAGTCGATTGAAAAGCCAAACAGCAGCAGAATGTAGTTCTAAAACCATCAGAAGCCATCTGAAAATGATGGGTTTCAATCATTTAAAGCGACTGCAGAAACCACGTCTTCTTGAACAGCACAAAACTAACCGACTTAAATATGCCGCCAAATACCAAACTTGGGATGAAGAGAAGTGGGAAAATGTAATTTTCTCCGATGAGAAGAAGTTTAATCTAAATGGTTCAAATGGATTTCAATACTATTGGCATGATAAAAATTTACCCAAAGAGACTTTTTCAACTCGGCATAGTGGAGGAGGGTCTTTAATGATCTGGAGTGCTTTCTCGTCAGCTGGGACCCTAAAGATGCAAGTAGTGAAAGGCCGGTAAACATCATTAAAGTACATTTCAATGTTTGAAAATGCTTCTATCAGGACTGAAGGTCCACGTCTGTGTGGAAGAAATTGGATTTTCCAGCAAGACAACGCTACGATACCCACTTCTCGACAAGCACGAGAATACTTTTCTTCAAATAATATAGAATTGTTAGATCATCCATCATGTTCTCCGGACCTCAATCCCATTGAAAATATTTGGGAATGGATGGCAAAAGAAGTGTTCAAGGATGGAACCCAGTATGATTCAATAAAGGAACTTTCTGATTCAGTTTTCAGTACATGGGATAAAATTCCTTCGCAACTGATAAAAAACTTAGTCGAAAGCATGCCGAAAAGAATTTTTGAAGTAACTCGTAATAATGGAGGCTATACTAAATGCTGAGACTCTTTTTAGTAATTTATAATTGCCTTTTGTTAGATAAATTATCAGTAGTCTTATCATTTTGACCAGGTGAAAATGTTTTTTAAAAAATAATTATTAGATCAGGGTTAAGGTTTCGAATGAAGCAGATTTCATTTTTTTCCCCATCATACTTTCCCTTTTGGCAATGGTTTCAACCATTTGTTTGATTAAAAATTCGATAATATGCGTAAACGCTTACTTTCTTAAGTGGTCATATGATTTTGACCAGGACTGTATATATATATATATATATATATATATATATATATATATATATATATATATATATATATTTATATATATATATATATATATATATCAATAACTTCCCCCACTCTTTATCTGTGTCTAAACCTAAACCTAAATTCCATGAACAAAGCTCCTTTCTTAGAACTGCACACTCATTAATACTTATCCTTGTGGCCTTCGGGATTTTATTAGTAATGACTCCTTTGTATAAGAACATATATAAATATATAATATATGTATGAAATATATACATCAGATATCACACAGGCTCCTTCACTCTTTGACTGATTATGGATATCCACGAAGGAGTGCCTGCGTGTGAAATTGTTGTGGCAGGATGCGCAATCTCCAACCACACCTCCCCTGAGTCGACATTGTTAAATACCAGTAGCCAGTGAAGTGTATGTACAGGGCGACTGGAAATAAATACTGACATAAGCGGAGACATCAGATATACATGTACATAATATATACAGCATATATAAATGCATATATGTCTATATCTATATATATGCATATATATATATATATATATGCATATATTTATATATATATATATTTATATATATATGTAATACATACATGAAATACCTATATATAAAATGCATATATAAAATACATTTGTATATAGATATACAAAATACATATCTATATAATACCATAAATATATATATAATGCATATATATATAAAGCACACGCACAAACACACACACATATATATATATATATATATATATGTAATACATATATAAATATATATATATGTAATACATATATAAATATATATATATATATAAATGCATAAATATCACAGTTATATAAAATTTATATGCATATATATATATAACTGTATATATTATGTAGAAGTCTAGAAAGTAAGTAAGCCCCGTTAATTAAAATAATGTAAACATCAACATTGAAAACTATAATACAAATATTAATATGTAGAATTAGTGCAACTGAAATATTTAGAATATTAAAAAAAAACATATATTAATAGTACAATAATGAAATGCTGCTATAAAAAGAAATTGAAATTAGCCCAAAACTCGCCTAAACCCGTGTTTATGGTTATAATTTTATTTGAATATGAAGCCTTTAAACTGCCAAGCAAATCGTAATATTTGGAATATGAAGCCTTTTAACTGCCAAGCTAAACGTAATATTTTTAATATGAAGCCTTTAAACTGCCAAGCAAATCGTAATATTTGGAATATGAAGCCTTTTAACTGCCAAGCTAAACGTAATATTTTTAATATGAAGCCTTTAAACTGCCAAGCAAATCGTAATATTTGGAATATGAAGCCTTTTAACTGCCAAGCTAAACGTAATATTTTTAATATGAAGCCTTTAAACTGCCAAGCAAATCGTAATATTTGGAATATGAAGCCTTTTAACTGCCAAGCTAAACGTAATATTTTTAATATGAAGCCTTTAAACTGCCAAGCAAATCGTAATATTTGGAATATGAAGCCTTTTAACTGCCAAGCTAAACGTAATATTTTTAATATGAAGCCTTTTAACTGCCAAGCAAATCGTAATATTTTGAATATGAAGCCTTTTAACTGCCAAACTAAACGTAATATTTTTAATATGAAGCCTTTAAACTGCCAAGCAAATCGTAATATTTTGAATATGAAGCCTTTTAACTGCCAAACTAAACGTAATATTTTTAATATGAAGCCTTTAAACTGCCAAGCAAATCGTAATATTTGGAATATGAAGCCTTTTAACTGCCAAACTAAATGTAATATTTTTAATATGAAGCCTTTTAACTGCCAAGCAAATCGTAATATTTGGAATATGAAGCCTTTAAACTGCCAAACTAAACGTAATATTTTTAATATGAAGCCTTTAAACTGCCAAGCAAATCGTAATATTTGGAATATGAAGCCTTTCAACTGCCAAACTAAACGTAATATTTTTAATATGAAGCCTTTTAACTGCCAAGCAAATCGTAATATTTGGAATATGAAGCCTTTTAACTGCCAAACTAAACGTAATATTTTTAATATGAAGCCTTTAAACTGCCAAGCAAATCGTAATATTTGGAATATGAAGCCTTTTAACTGCCAAGCTAGACGTAATATTTTTAATATGAAGCCTTTTAACTGCCAAGCTAAACATGATATTTTTAATATGAAGCCTTTAAACTGCCAAGCAAATCGTAATATTTTTAATATGAAGCCTTAAACTGTCAAGCTAAACGTAATATTTTTAATATGAAGCCTTTTAACTGCCAAGCTAAACACATTATTTTTAATATGAAGCCTTTAAACTGTCAAGCTAAACGTAATATTTTTAATATGAAGCCTTTTAACTGCCAAGCTAAACGTAATATTTTTTATATGAAGCCTTTTAACTGCCAAGCTAAACGTAATATTTTTAATATGAAGCCTTTTAACTGCCAAGCTAAACGTAATATTTTTAATATGAAGCCTTTTAACTGCCAAGCTAAACATGATATTTTGAATATGAAGCCTTTAAACTGCCAAGCAAATCGTAATATTTTTAATATGAAGCCTTAAACTGTCAAGCTAAACGTAATATTTTTAATATGAAGCCTTTTAACTGCCAAGCTAAACATAATATTTTTAATATGAAGCCTTTAAACTGTCAAGCTAAACGTAATATTTTTAATATGAAGCCTTAAACTGCCAAGCAAATCTTAATATTTTTAATAGGAAGCCTTTTAACTGTCAAGCTAAACGTAATATTTTTAATATGAAGCCTTTTAACTGCCAGGCTAAACATAATATTTTTAATATGAAGCCTTTAAACTGCCAAGCTAAACGTAATATTTTTAATATGTAGCCTTTTAACTGCCAAGCAAATCGTAATATTTTTAATATAAAGCCTTTAAACTGCCAAGCTAAACGTAATATTTTTAATATGAAGCCTTTAACATGTCACATTAAACGTAATATTTTTAATATGAAACCTTTAAACTGCCAAGCTTAACGTAATATTTTCAATATGAAGCTTTTAAACTGCCATGCTAATCGTAATATTATTAATATGAAGCCTTTAAACTGCCAAGCTTAACGTAATATTAAAGTCAGAATTTTATTGTATAGCTACGCATATGAATGTCAAGTGCAGTAGGTTTAAAGGGCAAAATTGTTTTTTATTTGCCAAAAATGTGTCCAAGCAAAAAATACCAGTAAAAGATAAGCTAATGAGAAAATAATAAAAGCGTCTTCTTCGTTGTCAATATGTCCGAATCGTTGCTTTAGGCAGTCAACGTAGCAGGTGTTTAGGATTATCAGTAATCCCCACAAAATGAGATTAGTAACATTTTACGAATGTCTGCGAACCGAAAGAGAAAGATAAAAAAAGCAAAAAACAGAGTAATCATTTGGGAGAAGGCATCCGTAGGTGGAGGGAATAGTTGATTAGTGAAGCATGCGTGTAAATACGTATGTAAGAACGCGTATTCAATCAAATCGTATGAAATAATAAGTGATCAGGTGTTTACATATGTGCGAATAGGCTTGCATCGTCGTAAATTAAGCCGGCGAAAAATATGGATTCGTTAATCAACAGGCAAGAAGTAGTTGAATTTGGTTTATACGATGAATGACGTAATTTCGTTTAGTGTTTTACCGTTCGAATAATACTTGAAACCGATATTACCTTATTATTATGATAGAGCGATCATTATTGTAATGAATGAAAACGAAAAACAAATGGCAAATCGATTTGTAGAATAAACAAACGGACGGCGCAGTTGGAGGAAGATGTGGAAAATTTAATCATGTTTCCGGTCGCTGTCAGGAGAGGAAGATTAGCAAATAATTACAGAGTAATTATAGTGTGAATACCATTAACATTTGTGTGTGTGTGTGTGAAGATTACATGTAAAGGAAATCTACTTCATTTACTCACATAAAATTAATATACGAAAGTATACATTCATGTGTAAACCTTAAGTATTTATTTCAAAAGTGCTCAATACGTAGGTAGAGCTAGTTAGTAATTTATAAAATATATATGGTGATTAAGCTACACTGAATATTCCGCGTTTCATCTATTCTAGGATTCTTCAGGCTTATGCGCGAATTTTGTGGTTGTCTGTCGTTTTTATATACAAACTATCTATTGAGATTTTAGTTTTCCAATCAGCTTTCTAGTATCCACCGCGCCCTTCCTATCAGCCAATGAACATGCACTTACAGGACAAAGGCCCCTTTGACCTCTGGTTGACCTGATTCTTTATGTGTGCTCTATTTAGCCTGGATATCTGGTGTCTTGACCTGTTTTAAATCTAGGTTAGGTTTTTATGTTAGTTTATATATACATACTTATATATATATATATATATATATATGCGTACATATATATGTGTGATAGTTTATGTATATGCATGTTTATTCATTTTATTTATTTTATTTATTTATTTGTTTATTTTCTATTGTTTTTGTTAGTTTTAAAGTTATTTTGTATCTCTATCCTAGAGTAAATTTTATCCTATGAACACAGTTGTTCGCTATTTCTCTCCTACAGTTTAATAGATGCTGGGGTTCTTTAAAGTACAGGATAGAAAATTTTCATCGCTTGAGTTATTGCTGAGTCTACTTATGATCGGATTAGGAATCTGTTTTGTAATTGATGGTGGGTAATTGGACTTAGGGTTTACGTATATTGGAGGAGCGTTATCTTTTAAGTAGGGTTCGTATGTGTTTTTTTTTTTCTAAATTTAACGTGACGTCCAGGAAGTTTGTTATTTTTATGTTAGCTAATACGTCTACTTTTAGGCCTAATTTTTTTAATTTCGTTGCGTATAATTTTCTTAAAGTTATCTCCCTTGACTTTGTTGCAGTCTTTTTTTATAGCTAGTCCATATAGGCCGATATCCGTAGTATCAAATATGCTTGTGAGGGTATATAGAATGAATAATCCCACAATATCTGATGCATCTGCCGAATCCCTGGCATCCATCGCCAAAATCGAACGAATTTGTCATTTTAGTTTTTATCCATTGGTTATTGTTATTTATTAGAACTGATTTTCTACATTTTTTAATGTTGTTGATTTCTTCCTAAGATACATCAGTGTACGCCACGGCAAATTCTAGGGCAATGTTAAAAAGTACTTCGAATATCGAGGGATAGAAGTCTATGATGTCGAACTGTATAAACGTACATTTATTTTTGCCTATATAGCCTATATAGAGATGGTAGACTAGCTATAATAAAAGACTGCAACAAAGTCAAGGGAGATAACTTTAAGAAAATCATACACAAGGAAATGAAGAAATTAGGCGTAAAAGTAGACATATTAGCTAACATAAAAATAACAAACTTCCTGGACGTCACGTAAAATTTAGAAAAAAATGCATATGAACCCTACTCAAAAGATAACGCTCCCCCAATATACATAAATCCTAAGTCCAATCACCCACCATCAATTATAAAACAGATTCCTAACTCGATCATAAGTAAATTCAGCAATAACTCAAGCGATGCAAATGCATTTAACAGGTCTACCACTACCTATGAAACAGCCCTAAAAATAGTGGATACAAAAATATTAATATCAAATATAAGCAACAAAACACCAATAACTATAATAAATTAAAAATAGAAGAAAAAGAAATATAATTTGGTATACGGCCGCATACAATCAAATGTTAAAAACAAACTTGGTAAGAAATTTCTAGATCTTATCGAAAAACACTTTCCCGCAACCAACGCCTTACACAAAATTTTCAATTAAAATACCCAAAGTTATCCTACAGCTGCTGCGAAAATTTAGAGATGAAAGTTAAAGCACATGATAACAAAATATTAAGTAAAAACAATGTAAATAACAACAAAACAAACAATAAAAAATAGACACCATGACAAACATAAAACTAATACAAAAGACACATATATAAATAGCGGAAATAATAATAATAATAATAATAATAATAATAATAATAATAATAATAATAATAATAATAATAATGATAATAATAATAAACAAACTCCGGATTACAACAAACATATTTGCGAAAGAAAACCCGATTAAGAAGAAATATTACGTAGGTATGATTTCCTTAGATTTCAAAACTCGATATTATGACTACAAAAGTACATTCAACAATAAAAAACACCGTATGAAAACAACGCCAGCAAACAAATACTGGGAACTCAAGGAAAGCGGACGTTCGCCGCTAATCGAATGGAAAAGACAAGCAAACACCTGTAGACACCAAGACGACCCATGTAGATTATGCCTTCATAAAAAATTTGCTATCCTGTACTTTAAAGAACCCCAACATCTATTAAACTGTAGGAACAGCGAATTAAACTGCAGGAATAGCGAACAACTGTGTTCACAGGATAAAATTTACTCTAGGATAGAGATACAAAATAACTTTAAAACTAACAAAAACAATAGAAAATAAACAAATAAATAAATAAAATAAATAACATGAAAAAACATGCATATACATAAACTATCACACATATACATGTATGCATATATATAAATATATATATATATGTGTATGTATATATAAACTAACATAAAAACCTAACCTAGATTTAAGACAGGCCAAAACACTAGATATCCAGGCTAAATAGAGCACACATAAAGAATCAGGCCAACCAGAGGTAAAATGGGCCTTTGTCCTGTAAGTGCATGTTCATTGGCTGATAGGAAGGGCGCGGTGGATACTAGAAAGCTGATTGGAAAACTAAAATCTCAATAGAAAGTTTGTATATAAAAACGACAGACAACCACAAAATTCGCGCATAAGCCTGAAGAATCCTAGAATAGATGAAACGCGGAATATTCAGTGTAGCTTAATCGCCATATATATTTTATAAATTACTAACTAGCTCTACCTACGTATTGAGCACTTTTGAAGTAAATACTTAAAGTTTACGCAGTTTCATTATATATATATATATATATATATATATATATATATATATATATATATATGTATACATATATAAGGAAATAAGAATTACAATTAAGTTATATATATATATATATAAAATGAAATAAGAATTACAATTAAGTTTACAAAGATAATCCAAAATAGCAAACTTAAAATATATTTTAAATATTAAAGACTTAATATTTATTTTACTTGATCCTAACCAGATGTAAATAAAACCAAATAGGAAATAGAGCTTATAATAAGAACAACAAAGAATTAATAAAACATTTAAAGAAACACATTAAGAAGAGGAATTAGCAAATACTTTCCTTCTCATCAGAGAGTAGGAATTAGCAAAATCCGGAATCGAAAATGCAAAGTATTTAATTAAATTAATTCATTTAATACTTTGCAAGCAAAATCCGATTCCGCATTTTGCTAATTCCTACCCTCTGATGAGAAGGAAAGTATTTCTTTTTAAACTCCGCGAATTAAGGACAATCCATTTAATTTGTGTCTACTTTTTGAAAATTAATTATGTTTTAAACTCTTCTGAAATTGTTTAAACATGTTTTATTAATTCTTTCTGTTTATATATATATATATGTGTGTGTGTGTGTGTGTGTGTGTGTGTGTGTGTGTGTGTGTGTCCGTTATACTTTTTTCTCAAAAACTATAAGCAGACTTAGCTGATTTTTTTAATAATCTTTTTTATGATAAAGTGCAGCGAATTATAGATTATAATGTCCGTTTTATTAGTAAAATTATGTATCTCAGAAGGCAAAGCAAATTAAAAAGTATCTTCTGTATGTACGATTGAACTAAAGGTGAAAATATATCTGAAGAAAGAATGTCATACGATATGGATTTTCTATCAACTCCCACTGACGCTAGTAAGAACACAGTTTAATGTTAAAAGGATAAGAATTCGTATATTGCATCAATACAAAGCGAATTTGTATAACTTGTTATACGTCTTAATTTGTTTCAGTTTGTGTCAATCCATTATAACTTTGCATTATACTGAAGAGATGTCCAAAATTATACGAAAAAAATTAAATAATTAAAAGCAAAAGTATTTGCTTTTACTGTTAATATAAACATTTAAGCCAGCCTTCGATTCGAATAAAACAGACGCTGAAAACATTTTCTCATTATATATTTGTTTGTCCGTAAGGCCATGCGTTTTTGCTTGCAAGAAAGCGGCAAGAAGTCAAGTATCTCTTCAATCGTCAAGAGTCAGCTCTTTGCTTGACCTATGCAACAGGGGTCATAGTTACTTGAGAGAAAAATAAATGTTATGAGTTTAAATAATCGAGTTCCGGTGCCATAGGCCAGGTCATTAAGTATTTGATTGAAACCCGGAAGTCACTTGTTTATTCGAACCACACTTATAGTCTAACGCTTCATACAAGAAAACGCCTTAACCACATCACTGTTAGACTAGCACGCATAAAATGTCGCTTAAATCAACATGTGTGGTTTCAAAAACAAATCAGAGCTAAAACTTTAAATATAAATACGACCCACATACATTGATATATTATTAGATAAGTTTAAGTTACAAATTTAAAAAATCGGATAATGTTATATGATAATTTTATTAAATGGTTAAAATCATTTTTATTTGGATTTCTGAGAATAATCGTTATAAATTGAGTAAGAAACTTAGCCAGTTAGGTAGACGAGTAACTTATATCGCCTTTCATACTATTTATTTGATATATATATATATATATATATATATATATATATATACACCTTTTCATACCTCTGTCTATTGCAAAAATAACATATATATAAATATATATATATATATATATATATATATGGGGGGGCTTGGTTTACAATAGACAGAGGTACGAAAAATATAATAACATATATATATATATAAGTTATAAAATGTATATGGCGATTAAGCTACACAGAATATTCTGAGTTTCATCCGCGCCAGAATTCATCAGGCATAAGCGGAATATTCATTGTAGCTTAATCGCCACGTATATTTTATAACTTACTATCTAGCTCTACCTACGTATTGAGCACTGTTGAAGTAATTACTTAAAGTTTACGCATAAATCTATACTTCCGTATATTAATTTATGTGATTAAATGAAGTAGTCATATATGTATGTATATATATATATATATATATATATATATATATATAAACAGCGTCAATCGCTTTATTGCAGATTAGTAAAATATCAATATTTCACTAAATATCTGTCACAAAAAAATAAAAAGTGTATAATCAAATGACTGCTTTAAAGTTAATTATTTCCCAAAACTTTATTCAAATTCATGCGATATTCACAAAGTTATGATATCTTATTCTTTATCAAGGAATTTCCACTGTCCATCACTTTATTGCACGTATCTTGAAATATTGTATTAGGGCAAAAATACAATGTCTAATCAGGAAAACTTTACTTTTTATTATATTTTTCTGTTAAATAATAATAAACAAAAGAATATCCTACAATCTAATCCTCAAATAAATGAATTATTTAGCGTCATATTCACCATTTTTTAAATAACTTTAAACAACCTTTTGTCCACCAAAGAAGTCAATTGTTTGATCTGAAATGGAGTTATGGTTCTGGTGACATCAACTACTTTCCTCCACGGGGCATCCTTTGAAGTAAATTGCTCTCCTACCTCATAAACACCTCTTTTCAATATTGACCAGAGATGTTCAATGAGTTTAAGATCCGGTGAACGCGGTGGCTAGCTCATGAGAGCTTCTCTAAAGAAGTCCATAGATTCAAGGAAGGCTGTAGTCGCCCTAGCAGAATGTCATGGTGCATTGTCACGCATAAAATCATCTGAAAGCCACGTGATAATGGTAGGTCATCTAGCTATGGTGACAAATGCTAATCCAAAAAGGCCGTGTACGCATTTCTGGTAAGTTTTACAGCCTCTGGAACTCGGCATGGTCCAACCAACTTATCCCCAATGATTCCCGCGCAAAACATGATGCTTCCACCTCCTTGTTAGCGATGAACTTTATAAGGGGTTGGAGTTTCGTTCGAGTTCCAAACTTTGGCCAGTCCATCCGGACCGTCAAGAGTAGCACGGGTCTCATCTGTAAATAGGACACATTGGAAATCCATTTTCATGTAATTCTGTGCCCGAACTATTCCTTTTTTCCCTATATTGTTTGCTCAATGGAGGCCTTGGAATAGTTTTGATGTTCATTGCTATCTCATTCAACACATTACATCGGGCCTGTCTGGATCTTGGAGCGATTCCAGCTCTTGCAAAATGGAAGCACTGCTGCTGTTTGGGTTTTGATTTACTTCCCTAAGAATTTTCCGAATATTACGACGTGAAAGGTTTTTCTTGGTGCCCTTATGTTTTCTGGATTTGGTGTTGGGATTGTTCACGAATGAAGCCAACGTTCTTGGATCCCTTTCCAGTTCCATAGCTAAATATTTGATGAACAATCCTTCTGCGAGTTCAACAACAATCCTTTCCTTTTCGATAACCGTTAATCGCCCCTTTTTTGGGCATTTTAAAAAACCCTGCAATAATGCGTTGGGCAGTATAAATTACTTGATGATAAATAAAATGCCATAACTTCGTGAATATCGCATGGATTTGAATACATTTTTTGAGAAATAACTAACATTAAAACAGTCATTTGATGATACAATTTCCATTTTCTTGTGAATTTTTTTTTTTCGCTCGCTTTTAAAGCTTGTCTTTATTTCAGTCCATCCATTTTGTTAAATGTATATCTGGAATATCTGCCTTACTAAAAAAATAAAGCTAGTTTTATTTTGGTGTCTTTAACCTACCCCCCCCCCCGTCCATATTTTTTCTGATGAGGAGATTTTGTTTAAAGAAAATCATTTATCAAATTATTGTTCCCAACATTTTGTCTATTTCAATAAATACATCGCTTCCGAAACGATAGCTCTAGGATATCTATCCCTATCGAGCTTATTATATATCTATAGTAGAATGGGCTGAGCACTGTTTTCTTTTAATAGTATTAATACATTTACTAGTACATTAAAATAAACTCTGCTCTTTATATATATATTTTTTACATGGGCATCACCACTTATCAACGCCAAGAGGCCACTCGAGGATAAGGGTTAAAGAGTGTACAGTAGAAAGTGGACAATAATTCCCTCAATATATATATATATATATATATATATATATATATATATATATATATATATATGATTTAAAAAAAAAACATTAAGCTGGTCTGCAGTTTAACTTGTTACTGGCTATCTTGCTTTTGCTTTTTGCTGGATCTCAACATTTTGAACCCAGAGAGAGAGACTTAACTCTCATACAAAGGTAAGACTCTGTAACATCATCTGTGTATGGATACTCCCTCGGGCATTTATCTATTAAAATGATCCTGCGGCGATGGAAGCCATTTTTGGGCTCATGAACTCTAAGTGTCTGAGGGAGTGACAAGACACTGAAATCATATATATATATATATATATATATACATATATATATATACATATATATATATATATATATATATATATATATATATATATATATATATATATAGTCGATTTTGGTTCGGAATAATTATTTACTTGAAGATTTTTAATAATTTAATAAAAATAATGTTCCAAAATGATTTCTGCAGTCGTCTGCTTTCAATTTATCTGCCAATGTTTTCTCACTTTCATTCTTTCATTCTCTGTTTTACTCTTTACCTCTCAATTTCTATCTCTTTGATTTCTCTCTTTCTCCTGCTGGATTTCCTTCATATATATAATTTAGTAAAAAACGTATACATATATTTATTACAAGTACGAATTCTTACACTACACTGATGATTGCGTAAGCATGAAACACTAGTGTATGTACAAACGAACTTCAAAGAGAAAAATGAACACATAAGTAAAAAAAATTTGTATTAGAAAACATTTCTTGATTATTCCACGTCTTTTTTTACAGACCTGACGACTGAGGTTCGCTCTTAATAAAAATTGTTTTTTATAGTCTTAATTTTGACTTCCCTTTTCATAAAAAACTAAAAAAAAATCAAGAAAGAAAAGAAATTTAATTTTATTCTTTTTTCATTAATTTCTTTCTGTGCAAAGCAATTCTTTCAAACTTAATCTGTTTCCAAAATGTTTTATTTTATTCCCCTCCCCCTTCATTCATTTTCCTCCGCATCCTGGCAAGTATTAATATAAACCATTTATAATATTTATTTATGGATTTATTTACTTATCATTTCTTTTGTATCGGTAAATGAATTCCATTTTAAAAAAAACTGTAAAAGTCACGTTAAAGGTGATTAAGTTGGAAAGTAAGTAAAAATTTACCCTTTTTACTTTTGTACGATTTCTGATCACTTTGAAAAAGGTGTGTGTGTGTTTTAAATATGTTTTAACTGCTATAATCTCATTTATATATATATATATATATATATATATATATATATATATATATATATATATATATATATATATAACAACGTGAGTATTCATATCGTAGGTTTGTATTACTGTACACATAGATTCGAAAAAATAGTCAAAAACAAATATATAAATAAATGTTATCAAAGGCAAGATAACTTACTTTTCTACCTAATTGGATATATTTTTTGTGTTTTTATTCAATGTAACATATTTATTCAGCTCGAAAAACATACAGTGTTTACCGTTGTATTGGAAAATTCAAGATGGCGTCTCACACCCTCTTTAACACCGTAAGTTTGGAAAAAGGTGTTATAAATAAAAAACTATACAAAATACTATTAAAAGCTCGCCGAATATATGTCAACCTATGTCACGGTAACATATATTGAGCGAGTTTTTAACAGTATTTTAACCGGTTTTTTATTTATTACACCTTTTTCCAAACTTACCGTGTTAAAGAGAGAATCGGCCGCCATCTTGAATTTTCCAATACATCGGTAAACACTGTATGCTTTTCGAGCTGAATAAACATGTTAAATTGAATAAAAACACGAAAAATATATCCAGTTTGGTAGAAAAGTAACTTATCTTGTTTTTGATAACATTTATGTGTTATATATTTATTTTTTGACAACTTTTTCAAATCTATGTGTACAATACAAACCCGATTTAGTATTTTTAATTTATCTTTCTAGCTTTAAAAAAAAGTTTTAAAATTTTATCAGCCGGCATAATTTATTTTTAGATATTGAAAAATTTCAGGAAAATTAATTTTTGCTAGATTTTTAAAACATGTGTGTCAACAGCTTAAAAAAATCGTCTCTTCAAAGCATGTTTTTAAGAGGAATACCTTGTGAACGTGTGTGCGTGTGTGCGCGTGTGCTGGGTAGTAGTAGTACTACTAATAATCTTTCCAGCGTTTGTTTTCGTGTGTGAATGGCGGACGTGATGTCGTAGGTTGGATTGTTAGATTGTGTAAGTTTCGTATTTTTTTAATTTGTAAATAACAAGTTATGAAAAAATTAAACCCTTCCAAGATGGACAATAAATAAAGCCATAATATTTTATGGTAAAGGTAAGAGCGTAGGAACCATAGTTTTTTAGGAGATGTGATAATTGGATTAACCAATCAGAAATCGTCTGTGGCACACACATCTCTGTTTATATATATATATATATATATATATATATATATATAATATTAAATAAAAGATAAGGAATAAACTTATATATAACTTTATATCATCAGAACAATCTAAAGGCGAAAGGTCAGGTTTTAAATCGTGTTTCTAGGCAATCATATTTCTTTCCTCTTACGAAAAACAATAACAAAAAATAATTATAATTTTTCTATTATTTGAATCGTTCCGACTACTATTCTCATCTTGAGTGTCATTTTCTCAACGTTACTGTCGGTGAATCAATAATCTTTTCTGGGGGTCCAGTGCAGGCAATACTAGAAGTACAAGTGCGAATTAGTCAGGACTTCTACTCGATGATGGTTGACGGAAGGAAAGTATTCTACCCTCGATATAAGGTATATAAATAATATAAGGTATATAATATAAGGTATATAAATAATATAAGGTATATAATATAAGGTATATAAATAATATAAGGTATATAATATAAGGTATATAAATAACGACGGCCGTTCAAATTTCCGTGCACATTTCCCAGTTAAACAAAAAGATTCCCGAGTTCGACAAAACTTATGTAGATATTGTCGGAGATTACATGCGTCAAAAATTTGTGAAAATGATATTTAAGATATCATCAGTAATTCGAATCGTCAAAATAGTTCGAATTGTCAGTTTGATAGATAAACTACTTGGTATAATTCAGTTGCAAGTGATACTTTCTGAGGGTTCAAGGTTCAATCCCCAGTTTAGGCAATACAAGTACAAGTGCGAATTAGTTAAAACTTCTATTCGATGATAGTTGTCGGTGATGGTTGTCGATGAGGGCTGACGGCATGAGAACATGCCTCAGTGGATTAAATAACGTCAGCCGTTCGAAATTCAGTGCAAATTCCTAAGTTCGACAGAAAGATTCCCGAGTTTGACAAGATAGGTCTGTAGACGGTCGGAAATTACATGCATCGAAAAGTTCTGACAATGATATTCAAATAGTCGATCGAATAATCAAAATAATACGAATTACCAATCCTCATTCAAGCGACTAAAAAGCCTGACAAATGCACGCTGCGTGGATATTTTTTCTTTCCAAGAGTGTCGGTTGAGATATGCGTAAAGTTAATAAGTGTTTACGCATGCGTATCGATATGACGCTTCTTCCGGTTGATTAGGGTTGGTCTGTTGCAGACACGAAATGACCATGCGTAGCACTCAACCGGCTGAAGAATTACAAATAAAAGTTATTCAAATAAATCTTTTAAAGTACATGACCACGTACATCTATAATATAAATCTCACCTTTCAGTTTAAATGTATGCATGTATGTATGTATGTATGTATGTATGTATGTATGTATGTATGTATGTATGCACGTATGTATGTCTGCCTAAAACTTTCGACAGAAGCGACTGATTTTTAGGAGATCGGTATCATTTTGAAGCTCGACATCTCGGACCGCAAATATCGAAAAATTGGCCAAAAACATTAATTCCTTCACCTTCAACTGGGCAGTTTTCTTACATGGAGGAGTCGATTTTTTGCGAGACATTTTTGCAAATCAGCGTATCGGTTGAATTGACTTTGCCTAATTTAACGTTCTGAGCTTCCAGTCGCGCCATGGAGTAGGGGTAAGATGTTAGATTTTCTTTTACATTCTTTTTCTGCCTTCGCGTTACGGGTTCGAGCCTGCCTGCCTACTACCACTTTTTTTTTTTTTTTTTTTGCTTAACATACACCACCGAACACCCGGGCAAGGTCAGGCACCAAGGCTAGTTTAAAAATAAAGTGTGTTTTATTTACGTATCGTAAACTGGGAATCCATTGAATAATATCCGCGTTTCGGTTAGCTGACCCTTTGGCAGTTACAAAATAAATACGCAGATACCAAGGTAGAACGTTCGTCGGTCATCAAACGGAGGAAACGACCAGAGTGTTAGTTATGTGAAAACCCCAATCCCCATTTAATTGGTTCTTAATTATATAATATGCAAATGTCAGAGACATAATTATAGTTTTCTAACAATTTGGTTCAACTGATAACTCATTGTACTAAATAAATTTTACATTAACAATATATATTCAAAACTAATCGATATATTGTGTTCCTTTCTTTGTTAGTCTGTATGTTACACTTTGGAAAAAATTAAATACAATTTTTGAAGGCCAAACTACTTTACAAAAAACGGCAACATTCGCACAACCTAGTTTTAAATAAGCCAATTTGATAACCCTTGAGAAAAATGTGAGAGAAAACTCCATTCTATGTAGGCTCGCTTCCAAATATAGTTGTAATAATCTATATATTAATAAGATAGCGTGTATATTATTTATTTTGTGTGTCACGCTTATATCAGAGCAACTGTCGTTTAATTATGGTCTTGCATTTTTTATATAAATAATTTTAACAAGAATTCTTCATAAGTTTTAGTTTCGGTTTCGATTATAGCTGAAGGAACTCAATTGTGTTATATATATATATCGAAAAATTGGACTAAAACATTAATTCGTTCAACCTCAACTGGGCAAGGGGTCGCTTTCTTGCCGACATTTTCGCAAGTCGTCGTCTTATTTCGACTTAGCGACTTCTGGTTTTTCCATGGAGGCATCAGCTAAGACGTTACGTTTTTTTTTTTTACCTTCTTTTTTCTCCTTGGCGTTACAGGTTCGAGCCTGTCTGCCTACTATCACCCTTTTTTAAACACCTCTCTTCACCGGGCTGCCTACTGTTGTTTGATGACAACTTGGGGGGGGCGGGTTCCTTAATACACCACCTCGCTACACCCAGGCAACGCCGGGTACCGCTGCTAGTTAAATATATTTCTCATTCCGTAGAATTACCACGGGTCCTGCTAGTATCTTAATATTTTGGGGAGAAAAATAGCTTACTTTAAATAAAGAAACGAGAGCAACGGCCATTGTGTGAAGCTAATATATAAAAACAGACTTGTAGCCTACATTTGTTTGTAAAGTGTATGGAAACACAATAAACTTGTAAATAAATAAATTAATTGAAAAATACATTATATTTCACGCTATATGTTCTATAACTATAGCACGCACCCCGGGATTGCTCCAAAATAAATGAGGAGCACTGTGTATTCTTGTTTCAAGTCCTTAACCTTTAAAAGGGTTGTACAACTATACACGCAATAACCCTTATCCCTGAGTGGCCTTCGGGCCTTGATAAGTGGTGACCCTCATGTAAAAAAAAAAAATGTGTTGGAAAGAAGGAGGACAGAAAAGGTTTCGCATATTTTTTTTCATCTCAAGTAATTAAAACTTTTTAATCGCTAAAATTCATAAAATTTGAATTTTTAATAAAATAAATCACTTGATTAATTTATACGATTTTCGGAATATGACAAATATTTTCGTGCGTTTTTGTTTATTTTAATCAATTGTAATTCTAAATAAACACCATATTTTTTATTAATCAAAACATAATATAGCTGAATTATGTAGATATGAACAGTGTTTAAAAAAGCGGGAGGGGGCGAAACATTTTTTTCTTTTCAAGGTCTATGTAGACATTCCTGTGATCACGTTAGAAAGACCCGTATCTTGTTGAAAACAAGAACCCAACATTTTGGTAATTTTTCCATTTTTATAAGTTTAAAACACTTATTAATTGATGCAAAATTCACAGGATGCTTCTATTATTTTGTCCAAGATCAGTAATGGCAATTTAAAAAACACCTATTATTTCTGACCGACCTTGTACTATTTTCCCTGTTTTAAAGTTTTCAACTTTGAATAGAGAGACGGACAGATAGACAAAGACGCCATACTCATATTAATATGCTAGTTTATACCTGCTCCTTGAGCAATGCTGTCCATTGTTATCTAACACATACCGCTTTATAACTAATACTCTGTATTAAAAATGCTTATGAAATTTTTAGGAAAAAATAAACTAGTTAATCAAAATATTAGAACCAACGAATAAAATCCAAACCAATTTTCTTGTCTATAAATGGTTCCGTTTGAAAATTAGTGCAGATTCCTGAGTTCGACAGAAAGATATAAAAAAATTTAACAAGATACACCCGAAGAAGATCGGAGGTTACATCGACCGAAACGTTGTGAAAATAACACTCAAGACATGAACAGTGGTCCGAATAATAAAACAAAATATGGGTTATCAACCTACATTTAAAAAATACAGAAACACAGCTATACTTTATAGAGGACATAAAGGTGGGTATGTTGCCGGATGTACAAGATGCCTTAAGTAAGTTTCAAGACTTTTTTCGTATAGGCATTTTTATTGATAGTACATACATTGACATTTTAGTCCCCTTCAAATAATCTTCTCCGGCTGCACTGCATTTGTTGTGCCGTTTTAACAAGGCAAGTTCTCTTGTATGGGCATGCCAATGACCCTTGTCACAGCCTCCATCATCTCCTCAATTTTCTCATAACGACAACCTCTAAGGTTTTACTTGAGCTTAGGGAATAACCAAAAGTCACAAAGAGCAAGGTCTAATCTATAGGGAGGGTGAGGAACTGTTTTAATGTCCATCTTGGTGAAACGGTCTGTGACAAGGATGGAGCACCCATGGGGCAAACTTTGCGCAAATCTTCTGCATATTGAGTTCCTTGCAAATAATTGTGTGTACAGTTCCCACATTGGCATCAAGCTGTGCACTTATTGTCTCTATAGACACACGACTGTTTTTATTCTTTATTTGGCCAATCAACTGGTGTTCTTACTCCTTACTCTTCTCACACCTCTCATCATCCCTCACAGACTCCCTGCCTTCCTTGAACGTCTTCAAAACTGATGCTCGGTTCATGCAAGATGATCTAAAAGCAGTGTGAAGTATTCCATATGTTTCTGTGGTACTTTCTTCCAAGTTTAAAACAGAATTTTATTGCATATTGTTCTTCTAAAAGGGTTCTCACGTCCAGATTGCATTTTTGGAAATTCACCAGCTGTGACAATCAGGCTTTAGTAAGGTGTATTCGAATTCCTTCTGTAGCTGTTCATTTGAACCTAAAATTATTAAATTTGGCCGGTCATTTTCTAAGGATTATAGCAATAACATACAGAATTTTCAAGAGTCTATGACAATTTTAAAAACCTGTGCAAAAAAAAAAAATCTGTAAACTTATTGAAGGCACCTCGTATTGCTTAAATAGAAAACGTTCTTTTGAAACATCTGTTAGGATTTAAATTTGAAATTAAAGAAAGTGCCGTTAGGAGCCACGAATAAGATGCAGGTATTTTTTTTAATTAAAAATAATTTTGTGTCTTAATTTCAAACGGCCTTTTTCCTGTTTCTAAATTTATACCCTAACAGATGCTTCAAAAATGTTTTCCTGTTTTGGCTAACCTACACAGTAGCTGCATTATAAGTAACTACGATAAATGTGTTTTTTTATTATGAAAGTATTATTAGAAAGTATGTTTAGTGATATCATTGGGACTACTTTCCTACGCACAAGTACTTAACCTCTTGGCGTAGGCACACACAGGAGACAGCAGAACACTTCACACTAGGAAATAGTAATCATACACTAAGGATGGTTTAATAACGACTAATATCATCGTTTGGATGGATTAATAACGCGTACATAAATATGTCGACAAGTTAAAATGTAAAATGTTTATTTCCACTTGCCGACATATTTCTATTACTTTTGTGCACGCGCAAATACATTCATTGTGTTTAAGTTTACATCTTTCGTATCGCTATGTCGATAGATCAAACGATAGGAAATGGGGCTTGAGTGTTTTGATTAAAATTCTAGCTGATGACACGCATATAATTTTTTAGATTTTTAAAATCAGTACTATATATAAGATGTACGTGTCGACACGCCCTGGCACTTGATTAATCTCTGACCCACTGCGTTGTGGGTTACCCTTTGCTGGGATAAGGCTAAGAGTACGGAATTCTAAAATCACATCCCATTACGGCTTTGCAGTATCCCTATGAAGAAAATGGTATAGAACATCATCTAAACAGAAAAGGCATAGTTGTGGACCCGTTAAGGAGATTGCAAACCTCACTGATGATGCTTCCGGTCAGAAAGTGCGGTCTCCAGTGCTGCCAGATGTTGCAGTTTCGCTCGACTGAATTCGAGTTTTAGAGGAGGCCCATCTGTTGTGCAACTGATAGACTACCTACTTATCTGCAAACTAGAAAAGGATTAGGTACAAAATACTGTGGCGATGAAGCAAGAGATAGCACTTCTTACCATGAAAAGGAAAACCTCTAGAAAGCTCACCCAAAATCTAAATCTGACTGCCAAACCGCAGGCAGTATATCTTCACCAAAAGTGGCCGAAATTACAGAAATAAAAGGCAAAAACACAAACTAACTTTCAAAATTCCAACTTGGAATTTAAGAACGTTGTTAGGCACAGATACAAGCGACACGTCTCATAAGAGAACGGCCGTAATTGAAATAGAGCTAGACAACATTGACGCAGACATTACTGCACTACAAGAGGTTAGGTTCAGTGGCAAAGGCCAATTATAATTGGAACAAGAAAATAATTTTATTTTGATGAGATGCCCTAGAGATCAACCAAAAAGAGCAAGTATACATCTGGCTATCAAGTATGACCTGGTCAGCAACCTTACTGACAACCCAAAAGGAATTATAACCTTAAGGATAGATATGTCCCAAAACCGTTATATTACTCCCATAAATGTCTACGAAGATACCCAGAAGAAAAGAAGGAAGCTTTTTTACTGTCAATTACGGGAAATTATCACAAGAGTCCCTGCAGCGGACAAACGAGTCCCATGAGTGGAGTTCAATGCCTGAGTGGAAGTGATTATGTCACATGTGTCCCTGCTCTGGGCAAATTTGGCAAAGGGCAACAAAATTCAAATGGAAAATTTCTAATCTGCCTTTACTCTGAATCAGACGTAGTAATTACCAACAGATATTTCCAGCAACCAGATAATCATTATTTTCCATGGCTACAATTTAGAACGTATTTGGTTCTTACGCAGGTAGAAGATTGAGTCATGAGTAAGATACGTTCAGGAGTGATAGTATGATTTTACTGGTGACCTTAACAACGGATTTTAGCAGATTATAAAAAGTTACGTAGTTTTAAAAATATTTATGTAATATTTTATGATATTGTCATATGTTAATTTATTCATATTTATATCCAGTTCAAAATATAATTTAGAAGGTTTACGTGCGATACGAACTTGGGTATTGATATCGTAAAACTTTCCATATCCTTGCTTTCCAGCTAACTACAATATGGTCGTCTTCAAGTCCAACATAAAAAAAAAATTTTGATGAGCCATCCCCTTAAGTAATCCAATTTACTAAATTTCCACTACTAATGATTACTACGATGTTGTCATATTAACTACTGTACACTCTTTTACTTTTATCCTCGAGTGGCCTCCGGGCCTGGATAAGTGATGACTCCTTTGTAAAAAAAAAAAAACTACTACCTTAGTAATGTATACTGTGACAAGTCCTTTTTGTCAATCAGTCGCGCGTTTCTATTTATATACGAACAAACTACAAAACTGAAATAAGATTGTTATAGTATATAGATGGGTAGAGACATATATTGATATATACTAAGAGATAGATAGATATATATAGAGAGAGATAGAGAGAGAGAGAGAAAAGGGATAATTTTGTTTATAAAAGTTTGCCTCAAGTAACATTTAACAATATTTAAACTCAGGTATTAATATTGTAAAAACTACTTCCTTAGTAATGTATACTCTGCCTATTCTTTTTTCATCAACCAATCATATGTTTCTATTTATGTACGAACAACTTTCAAACTGCAATGAAATTATCGTAAAATCTAGTAGTATACAGATGGGTAGATATATTCCAGTAATTACAGGAGCAACTGGACTCATGGAAAAGAATTTCGAAAACAATCTGGCAAATATACCCGGAGAACCAAATGCAATAAATATCGCAGGTTAGAATTTTAAAAGATAACTCGGTTATAATGCATAAGATAGCGGCGTAATATCTGGCATCCTGTAGGATACCCCATGCCCAGCTAGAATAAAATAACAAAGAATTTTTTTTAATTATATATATTAATGGGTATATATATATATACTGTATATATATATATATATAGAGAGAGAGAGAGAGAGGGAGAGAGAGAGAGAAAGAGAGAGATAGAGAGAAAGAGAAAAAAAGGGGGAGAGAGAAAGAGAGAGAAAGGGAGAGAGAGAGGGGGAGAGAGATACAAAACCTATCTAAGACACAACCAGGCACATAAAGTACATTTGTGTAAAATTTCCAAAAACTCGGAACACACACACACACACACACACACACACACACACACACAACAACAACAACAACAACAACAACAACAATGTTCTTTTTATATAATACTAGACTACCTGTGACCCGTTGGGTCAGTATGTTATATTAGCTATGGAATTCATGTATGAGCGTAACACTTGTGACGTAAAGAAAATAGTTTTTTTTGACATAACAGAAACATTTCTATGAAAGTATATTAAAATGAAAAAAGAATATAGATAGATTTTTGTGAGTCATTCTGTTTATAATTGTTTATTTTTGAAAAACAAAAAAAAAACTTACAGCCATTGAATAATAATAATAATAATAATAATAATAATAATAATAATAATAATAATATAAGTTGCGTTAAAATAACTTAAACGTAATACGGAAATGAACGATGTAAAAAAAAAAGCAGAAAGTATTAAAAATCGTTTATTTGGATAATTTAAAACGCAAAAACAAAAAAAAAATAGGCCGCTGAAAACGTACACAGTAAAAAACAAATACGTTGTCAACAGGTCAAAGTTGATTTATTTGTGAGAAAAATGCGACAGTATAATTGTAATATAGAATAGTTGCAAAACATCCCCTAAGGGGTCAGTATGTTATATTAGCTATGGAATTAATGTATGAGCATGACACTTGTGACGTAAAGAAAATAGTTTTTTTTTATAACATAACAGAAACATTTCTATGACAGCATATTTAAATGAAAAAAATATATAGATAGATTTCTATGAGTCATTCTGTTTAGAGTAGTAGTAGTAGGGAAAATGCATGTCAACCAGTAGTAGTAATAGTAGGATAAGGAAGAGGAGGCGTAGTAGTAGCAGTAAGAGGAGAAAGAGGAGGCGTAGTAGTAGTTGTAAAGAGGAGAAGTAATAGTAGTAGCAAGAAGAGAAGCAGAGTAGTAGTAGTAGCAGGAGGACATTGCGCAAGCAAACAACCAAGGACGACAGAGTTTTAGTATTATATAGATTGATTGATTGATTGATTGATTGTTTGATTGATTGATACTAATGGATAGATAGATAGATAGATAGATAGATAGATAGATAGATAGGATAAGTTTGTTTATAAAATTTTACTTTAACTGAATAAAAAAACTGACCTCAAATAATGAACACCCTTTACATAAAGTTATTATTCCACAATATTTAAATTCGGTTATTTATATCGTAAAATTACTGCCTTCATCATCATCATCATGACGGGTTCCTTGCCCGGACTAATGTGACTCTTCCTATCCAGAGTTTCCTGTCTTCCATCAGTTGCCTCAGATCTTTATGTTCATAGTTGGCGTCGTGTGCTATTTGTTGGATGTACGTGGGTCTAAGTCGTCCTCTGCTTGCGCGTCCGTGTCGTGGAGTCCATAACAATACATCACTCACCAATTCCTGCTTGCTCTTCAGACAATGACCGGAAAATCGTAGGCGTCTTTCTGTGATGGTATTAGATATGGCAGGTAGGTTGCCATAAGGTTGCTGCTTCGTGGGATGATTTTGCCAAGATACTGCCTTAGTAATGAGTATTTCGCCTATTTCTTTTTGTCAATCAATCACATGCTTCTATTTGTGTACGAATAAACTCCAAAAAGTAACGTCAGTTTAAATAATATGCCCGGATTCTTTTTAATACCACAAGTGGATGATTTTATACACATGTTAGTCGGTCTATATGCCAGTCTCTATCGCTGTTAATTATTGAAATACTTAATCATGTAGTAAATAATGTTATATATTGGAACGCTCCGCTGGTAAAGAGAGATTATGTTAATAAGTACAAATTTCGGAAGTGTTACATCAAGTACATATCAGGACGGCTTGGGAGCGAACGGAAATAGACCCAGTGCAGCTAGCGTGATTGACGCGAGAGTTCAGAGGTCGACCTTTCTAGACAAAACACGCTTGAAGATGTGACGAGGATTACATATGAAATGATTACGTGTTCGAGTGTTGGGACACAGATTTCGAACAAATTCGGGACAGGGAAGCCGAGAGAGAAGATATGTCCGAAAATGTAGGTATTCAAATGTTGGTATTCGTCGACCAATTTTTAATTAAGAAAGAAAATTAAGATGAAATTAATTTTATTCTGTCTTTTATAAGGGATTAATTTTTGGTCTCTCCCTCTTTTGAACGGACTCAATAAAGCCTTTTAATCCGGCATAATGAGTTATTTGCTTGACTTAAAACTGCCACAAGACGATACAACAATACAGGTAACCGGTCACAGTACGCCTTTGTTGTAATAAAAGCTAAGTAAGTCCTAAAATAGAGTACTGTTGCCAGGAGCTGCTTGACACACATATCTTGCCTTGATAGAGTTCAAAACCGGCTTTGAAACCTAGTAGGTGATGTCTTTTTCTCTTCCCTGTAGCGTTTTTTCCACAGAAGAGACTGTCTCTGCTCTATCGCTGTTTTCATGGCAAGTGCTCAATTGAACTTCAATCTACGCCCCCCTGCTATACTTTCACCAAAACACACGACTAGCTACAACCACTGTATATGATTTCCCCCACTCTCTATCTGTGCCTAAATCTAAATGTAAAATCCGTGAACAAAGCTTCTTTCCAGAACTACCCGTCTTTGGAACACTATTCCGCTGGCCTGCTTCCCAACTAAATACAATATGGTAGCCTTCAAATCCAATGTAAAT
Source organism: Euprymna scolopes (assembly GCF_053919585.1). NCBI lineage: Eukaryota > Metazoa > Mollusca > Cephalopoda > Sepiida > Sepiolidae > Euprymna > Euprymna scolopes. The sequence continues at coordinate 65,133,365 of NC_136498.1, read as the reverse complement.
AAGTTCGTGTTGAGCCGTTCTCATAAATAATATAATTCTACCCAATTAACACCGTTAATGATTGCTACATTGCCACCTTATATTCATTAACTTATCCTCGAGTGGCCTTCGGGCCTCGATAAGTGGTAAATCTCACGTAAAATAAGTTTTTGTTTCCTTTCGTTACCATTTTGTTTTTATATTGAAATGTTACAGCAATATCTCAGTGGAATAGCTCAACGGAATAGCCTTACGTATAGTAACTATTTTACTCTTTTTCATCACACACAAGGCATATTGGGATCGTGTCTGACAGAGGATTGTGGAGAGTTGAGCAGCGAGATATCTGTTCACATTACATTTAAACTTCTTCAGATTTATATGACCAGGGAAGCAGGAAACAGGAATAGAATTCCAAAGTCTTGCAATCAGATGGAAGAAACTATTAAAATACACTACTTTCCGGCATCTAGGGACTTCAACAGTGAAAAGGTGGGATTTTGCTGCTTGTGGGATTAGTCGGTAGTATGTACATCGATGGGTGGCACAAGTACAAGGAGTTCATCAGAATAAATTCCCTCCGAGTACATTGTAAAACATGCAGCGTTGCGGCGATGAGCATAGGTTGGTATATAGTGTGGATCCTGTTATCTTTGCGAATATTTTTTAAATAGTAGCAGCGTCGACACACACAACTCTGAGTAAAACACAAAATCAAGTACACTCAACATCAAGTACACTCAACATCGTCTTACCATCAACGCTTACCCTGTGAACTCGGAGTATGGGAAATTCCCATATGCACAAAACAAAATCACCGAAAAAAACAAAATAGCCTAACTAGGAGTAAGGATAACGTTGGATAAAACGATGGTGAAAATTATTATGTACTCGCTAGGATTCGAACCTACTGATGCTTAGTCAGATGCGTTATCCATTGCGCCAGAAGTCCTGTCCGTATGCCGAAGGATGTTACTGCGACTATATACAGACAGTGATAAATTCCGTTGACATTGGTAGGTAGCTTTTTCGACAATTGCTTGAAACGGCCCAAAACCCCTTATTTCGAGCTTTTTGTCCGATTCGGTGTTGTTCGTTACGAACCATATATAGATAAGGACAAGATAGGGACTCACACCTTTCAGGGAAAAAAAAGATTTTTTTTTTAATTCGGTGCATCCGTTCGAAAGTTTTATTGGTATACACACACACACACACACACACACACACACACACACACACATAAATAAATAAATAAACATTTAGAATTTTATTAATATTATAGATTACAGATGACTTGCGTCTGCGTATATTTTTTTTCTTGATCTTTTCAGGATTCCTGATTAAATATCGAGTTCCAGGCGTGAATAAGTACCTTTTTTTGCCCTACTCGTTGTTGTAATTTCAATTACTCACAGAGTTATCTTCGGGGGGGGGGGGGTGAGTAAAAGACAAGTATATTTTAATGTGTAATGATGGTTTTTGGCGGGAATTGTGTCATTAGTTGTAGTAGGGAAGACGGTCGTATTTCAAAGTACATCATATATAGCGAGATCGCCTTTGGAATACGGCCAACCAGGCGACCTACTCTGCTCTACAAGGACACCTGCAGGAGAATCCTGAAATTTGTAGCATTAAACCAGTAGATCTCCAATCAGAGACATCCGATCGTACCGCGTAGCAAACAAAGATCAAGGGTGACGTCAGTCAGCAGAAAAGAAGAGAGAAAATTCATGGAAAGAAGAGAAACCCCATAGGCGACATGAGATACAGTCCACCTCTCCCGCCTTCACCGTTTTTACCACTGACTACACCTGCAGCAACTGCCAACGAAGCTGCAAATTTAAAATTGTACATTATGGCTATGGCTATAACGACGCTGCAGTGCACAAGACTAGATGCAGAGCACCATTATCTCACGAGACAGAAGGTTTCCATCATCATACATGTAGTAATCGTATTAAAAAGATTTAAGGATGATTCACAGTTATTGAAATTGTTGGCGTTTTAGTGTATGTGCAGAGCTTCTAAAGTCCGTATCCTTAGTTTGTTAGTTTTGTGTTCTAATATAATTATGCTGTCTAAGATAACTTTTCAAAGTTGAGATCAAAGATGAAAATACTTAACTTTTATACGTTTCGCTTTGTGTTAGTGTCATATAAGTGCATAGTAAGATGTTCCGTTAGTGTTGTGGTAGTTAAACACACGTATATGCTTTTATTTTATTCGTACTCGAGGAATTTAAACACATATAAGTTTATCTTATCCAAAATTCAGCACAAAGAGGAAGAATTGTTGGTGATGATGAACGAATTTTTTTTTACATAGGCATCACCACATTATCAAGGCCAAGAGGCCACTCAAGGATAAGGGTTAAAGTGTGTACAGTAGAAATTGGACATTATAGTAATCATTAGTAATGAAAATTTAGTAAATTTGATAACTTATATGAAACGGCTCATCAAGAACTTATTTACGTTAGACTTGAACATAACCATATTGTAGTCAGCCGGAAAGCAGGAAAACGGAAGACAATTCCACAGGCATGCAGTTCTAAGAAAGAAGCTTTGTTCATGGAATCTACGTTTAGGTTTAGGCACAGATAAAGAGTGTGGGGAATTATTGATAGTGTTTACAGCTATACGAGTGTTTCTTGTGAAAGTTAGGCGAGGGGGGACCATAGACTGAAGCTCAGTCGAACACTTTCCATGAAAATAACGATACATCAGAGACAAACTCGGAACATCTCTTCTGTGAGATAGAGGTTGCAGGGAAGAGAAAAGGACATCTCCTACGAGGCTACGAAGTCTATTTTGAATTCTATCAAGGCAGGCCAAGTCCTTTCTAGCAGCTCCTGCCCAGATGTGGCAACAGTATTCCATCCTTGGACGTACCTGGCTCTTATATAGATAGAGAATAGCATCAGCAGTGATATATCTACCGGATCGATAGAAAGATCCCACCATTTTTCCAGCGGCCTTGGCAACGGATTTGATGTAATGTTCCTATTTATTTACTTTTCCACGAGAGCAAATATTTTCAAAATTTTTGATCAAATTCCATAAAAATCAAGGAAATAACGCACCTTCCAGTGTATCAAATTTCACTTCTCTACGTCTCATAGCAATTTAAAAAGTTTTTTTTAAATTGGCTAGCAATAAATCGATACACAGAGTTTATATATTGATCTTATGTATTATTTATGATTAATGGTTAATTAATTGCGTCTTTCTTTATCGATTATTTACGTTTAAATTATTACAAGTAGTGACTATGAATTAAATTCTGAAGTTTATAAATAAATACTATCTGACTACATCTTACAAACACATTTCCAATGCATCGAAATTTTCTAACCTATCAGAACGAAATTCCCGATGCATCGCCACTCTCCAGGCATCCGTTGAAAGTATTTCCCGTTGCACAGCAGCCAAATCAGTTTAATTTCATTCCCGGCTTGTCTTCCGGTCTCACTTGGTTCAAACTGTGCCCGCATCGATGCATCAGGACTGCTCAGTGACTATTTCTTTCCATTCAAGCGACTAAAACGCCTGACAAATACACGCTGCGGAGAGATTTCTTTCCTTTCTAAGAGTGCCGATATTGAGATATGCGTAAAGTTAATACGTATTTGCGCATGCGTATAGATATGACGCTTCTCCAGGCTGATTAGGGTCGATCTGTTGCAGACACGGACGGACCATGCGTAGCACTCATCCAGCTGAAGAATTCCAAATAAAAGCTATTCAAATGAACCTTTAAAAGAATATGACCACGGACATTTTAAAATAAGTGTGTTTTATTTTCGTATCATAAAAACGGCAAAGGCTGCCATAGACACCCGAAACAGGAGTATTAGAATGCTTTATTGTATAATATGCAACACACACACACACACACACACACACACACACACACACTCGTTTGGACAATATGTAATCATTGTAATTTCGTATACAATCTCAGCAACAGCTAAATAGCGTAACAACTAGACGCGGTCAGTTTCAATCCTCTTTTAAGGTAGTTGCTAATCGAGCCACACTAAACAGCTGTGATACATGATACATGATACAGCGAAACCGTCTGTCTGTGGATGTGGATATATATATATATATATATATATATATATATATATATATATATATATATATATATATATATATATATATATATATGTATATATATATGTATATATATACTAGAAAAAGTACCCGTCGTTGACTGGGTTCAAAAACAGCCTTCAGAAAATGGACTCTGATTTATGAAAGTATGATAGGTTATGAAAAGGAAGGGTTGTAAATTTGGGTTGAATTTGGGCGTATCAAAACCAAAGCAAAATATGATGAAAGTAAAAATGAAATAAATAATTTATTATACCATACCTGTTCACACTGAAACACTTATCACAATATTCTGTGGATCTATATTAAAAAAAAAACCTGTTAAACTTTGTGACATATTTCCATTATATGGAGGTCAGGTGCGAACGAACACTCCATAATTTTATTATACCATATTTCTTCAAACTGAAACATAATTATCAAAGTATACTTACGCAGATTTTTTTTTTTTTTACATAGGCATCACCACATTATCAAGGCCACGAGACCACTCAAGGATAAGGGTTAAAGAGTGTACAGTAGAAATTGGACATTATAGTAATCATTAGTAATGAAAATTTGGTAAATTTGATAACTTATATGGAACGGCTAATCAAGAACTTATTTACGCTAGACTTGAAGACAACCATATTGTAGTCAGCCGGAAAGCAGGAAAACGGAAGACAATTCCACAGGCGTGCAGTTCTAAGAAAAAAGCTTTGTTCATGGAATCTACGTTTAGGTTTAGGCACAGATAAAGAGTGTGGGGAATTATTGATAGTGTTTACAGCTAGACGGGTGTTTCTTGTGAAAGTTTGGCGAGGGGGGACCATAGATTGAAGCTCATTCGAACACTTTCCATGAAAATAACGATACATCAGAGACAAACTCGCAACATCTCTTCTGTGAGATAAAGGTTGTAAGGAAGAGAAAAGGACATCTCCTACGAGGCTACGAAGTCTATTTCGAACTCTATCAAGGCAGGCCAAGTCCTTTCTAGCAGCTCCTGCCCAGATGTGGCAACAGTATTCCATCCTTGGACGTACCTGGCTCTTATATAGATAGAGAATAGCATCAGCAGTATGATATCTACCGGATCGATAGAAAGATCCCACCATTTTTCCAGCGGCCTTGGCAACAGATTTGATGTACGTGTTCCATTTAAGATCAGGAGTAATGGTCAAGCCA
>NC_136498.1:65088098-65123098 GCF_053919585.1 Euprymna scolopes | reverse complement strand
TTATTAAACCAGTTGCTCCTATCACAACCAGTATAATGTTTATTTCTTTCAGAAACCATGTGGTTTTTAGATCATTTATTAGGTCCTGATATTTTGTTATCTTTTCCCGTTCAGCTCTGTTAAGGCCGAAATCATTTCGGACTGTAACATCGATAATGAGCGCAGTTCTTTCGGGCTTGTTCCATATTGCAATATCTGGGTTGATGGCCTTGTCTTTTATGTATTTGCCCGTCTGTATGTCTTTGTCATAGAACACGGTCACTTTTCCGTTTGATGTTATCGGTGGTGGTTCATGTTCCTAGATGTTCGTTACTCTGTCAAGTTGCATCTCTCCACAGATCTTCCAATGAAGGTACTTACATACTTTGTTGTGACGGTCAGTGTAAATGCCATCTGCCAATAAGATTGGACATGCAGACATTAGATAGCTTGGGCTCTCAATTGCTGGGTGGCAAATATGTATATTTAATTTTACTTTTGTTAGTTTGAAGAGATCAAGGGGCTCCTTCCTGGAGCTAACACTTGATTCTATTATAGTTTAAATTTATATCCGAGGGTTCTTTTAAGAATAGATGCTGTTCCCTTTATGGCTGCTATTTGTATCTCGTTACAGCTTGGTCTTCCAGGGATTGCTTCTAAGTATTTCTGAAGATTCTTTTTTATTAAACCAGTTGCTCCTATCACAACCGGTATAATGTTTATTTCTGTCAGAGACCATGTCGTTTTTAGATCATTTTTTAGGTCCTGATATTCTGTTATCTTTTCCCGTTCAGCTCTGTTAAGGCCAAAATGATTTCGGACTGTGACATCGATAATGAGCGCAGTTATTTCGGGTTTGTTCCATATTACAATATCTGGTTTGATAGCTTAGTCTTTTATGTATCTGCTTGCCTGTATATCTTTGTCATAGAACACGATCACTTTTCCGTTTGATGTTATGAAAATCAAAACTAAATATATAAAAGATAGGACAAGGCAAGAATCCATTCAAAATATGGTGAAGCAATCATTTTTGTTAGATTTTTTAATAATTTTATTTGTAACGAAATTCTGTAAAAACAAATCGCTCAATCAGTTTCGGATCCGGGATAGGGTATGCATGTCATTACAATCAGAGAAACAGGGTGGCCAGGCGGGAATTCCAAAGTCTAGCAGTACGAAGGAAGAAATTATTAGAGTAGAAATTTTTCCCGCATTTACATTGAAAGTCCTTCAGAGCGCATTCCATTAAAATACTTGTAAACAGGCACAGGGATGCAATATTGTGGCAAAGGGATAGGAGTTGGAGCTTGATTGATAGTACAGGATTTATTAGGCTGGAGACACTTTTTCAGGCTCTGTCTAAGAGTAAGAGACTTGTGGTTGATGCATCAGATCAGACTTGACAACAATAGTTTATGCACATTAACTTTGTAGGAATGCAGGATAATCTCAGGCAACACAATAAAGTGAAACCTTAACTTTTACTTTTCGCTTGATAAATTTGTAATATGATGGCCTTAAATAAGTTTCCAGGCTTTTTTTGTGTAGACATTTAAAATTATCTGTTTTGAAAATTCAGTATGTTATTGCTTTGAGATGACTGGCCAATTTTTATGATTTAAGGTCCGAATGAAAGCTACAGCAGGATATGAAATACACCCTACTGAACCCTGATTGTTACAGCTGATGAATTTCTAAAATGCAATCTGGAAGGACATTTAAAAAAAAACGGTATGCAATAAAATTCTGTTTTAAAGTTGTAAAAAATGCCACAGAGATGTATGGAATGCTTCAGACTGCTTTTGGACCACCTTTCATGAATCGAGCATCAGTTTTGAGTGTCATAAGAGATTCGCACGGAGTCTCTGAGAGATGATGAGAGTAAGGAAGTTAGCACACCAGAGTTGATTGACCCAATAAAGAATTTCATGGATAAGGACCGTCGTATGTCTATAGAGACAATATGTGCATATTTTGATGTCAGTGTGGGAACTGTACATGCAATTATTCGCTAGGAACTGAAGATGCGAAAGATTTGCACGAATGCAACAGTCCACATCTCACTCCTTGTCACAGATTATTTGACCAAAATGGGCATCAAGCACTGTTCCTCGTCCTCCCTATAGTCCAGACCTTGCTCCCTGTGACTTTTGGTTATTCCCTATGCCCAAGGAAAACTTTAGAGGCTGTCGTTATGAGACAATTGAGGAGATGAAAGATGCTGAGAGCCATTGACACGCTCACACAAACGGACTTTCCTGGGGTCCTTTCAGAAGTTGTTGAATCGACACAACAAATGCATTGCAGTCAGAGGAGATTACTTCGAAACGGACTAGAGTTTCATGCGTATACTATCAATACAAGTGGCCATACTAAAAAGTCTGGAAACCTGTTAAAGGCACCCCATACGATATTTCAAGACCTTGATGAAAATAACATTTCCAGAGATTTTGGTCATCACGTACACAATACATCTTTTCAGTTGTACCGACATTGCATGAATATATTAGTTAAACTATTATCCGTCTTTTTTTAGTTTGTCAAAATTGAAATATAAATTTTAGTGTGTGAATAAACGATTGTCAGTTGCATGTTCAATCGTCATAACTACAATTCGACTTCTTATTTTTTCTTTCTGAATTTTTGAGATGAGGATTGATTATTAATATTATTTAGATTCTTCGGACTACTGCTCTCATCTTGAATGTTATTTTCACAACGTTTCGGTCGATGTAACCTCGGAGATTCTGCAGGTGTATATTGCCAAAATCGGAAATCTTTCTACCAAACTCGGGAATCTGCACGAAATTTCGAACGGGGCCTTTTTATTTAACCCAAGCTGGTAGCATGCTCTGGACACGGTTGCGAATAACTAAGGAATTCTACTCGGTCATGGCTATAGAACGAGAGCATGCTGAAGAAGTTCGGAGGTTGCATCGACGAAAACGTTGAAACGGTACTACAATTATCATTATCGTTGTAGCCTTACAGGTCGGTGATAATCAAGAGAGACACTGCGGTATAATTAACAGAAAAATGTTTTTAGAAAAAAATATTATGACATTATTCTGCGGGATCATAACTGCCACGAATCGCTAGGATTTAGTTATTTCACTCTGCAAGATGTGACAGGAGATCAGAAGAGTATTAGCAAAAAGTACTTTACAGTAGTAGACATCATGATTGGGGGGCAATTACCATAAATTTCTACTCAACAACGTGTTAAACATAACTATATTATATTCTCTAGGCAATAACATTATTCCTTTGATAGGTATATCGGCTTATTCCATATTTATGATATTTTACAACTGCTCACAAAGCAATCGCTGTTAGCATAATCTAGTATAATCTAGGAGTTAGGGCTCATGTGCTATCAGTCGAGAACAGCAGCCACATGTGCTGTCAAACCTATACACTCTACCCATCAAAACAAGAGAATTGTAGACTAGTCATGTTAATATTAGTGATAAGTATCCACGTGTTGTCTAGATACAGAGAAAACCTATAGATCATAGATAGCGTTTATTGCCCTAGTTAAGAAACAAGGCCAAACATTGTGAATGATTGAAGTTTTTTTGTCATGATACACATATTATCTTACTTTTATTTTAAATGAAAAAAACAAACCTAACATTTTTTTCCAAATAGTGGCAAGTTTATATTTCCTCATTTCGTTTAGCACGCACTGATATAGAAGACATTTATTTAAACGACTTTTCTCACATACACTGGTATAGAAGGCATTTATTTAAACGACTTTTCTCACATACACTGGTATAGAAGGCATTTATTTAAACGACTTTTCTCACATACACTGGTATAGAAGGCATTTATTTAAACGACTTTTCTCACATACAGCATTATTTTTACAATGTGTAGGTCAGTGCAACCTCCGACCTTTTTCAGGTGTATCTTCTTGAACTCGGAAATCAAATTCTGGAATCTGCGCGACCTTTTAAGCGAAACCTTTTACTTAATCGTCAGGGATAGCATGATCTCCTTCTGTCAGCCATAACCAAGTAGAAGTTTTAAGCAATACGCAATCGTATTTTGAGTATTGTCCGCACTGAGAAGCGTGTGACTTACAACTGAATCTAAATATAAGAACAGTTTTAAGGCTACCAACATTCATACTATAAATGTCCACATGAACTCGTGGCGTAATGGATAAAGTACTAGGTTATATTAAGCGGTGATGTTCTTTTGAAGGTTCGTAGTGCATCATCATTATGTGCTACGTTCTGTTTTGTTTCAATAGAAAGTACATTTTCTAACTCATATCCGTGCCTGTTTCTTTGATGACTCTTCAGAGTCACAACAACTTGGTGACGGAGCACTCAAATACACAAAAGTTATACTCACAGTAATTTGGCGACGAAAAATTCAAATTTTAAAATAGACCACTAACAAAAACATTCTTTTTTAAAGAAAACGAAAAAGAAATATAGTTTGTCGGTCACCGAGAAAAAAAGTTGTCAAAACTATACTTGAAAATGTTTCCATTTAAAACTAAAGAAAATAAAATTGTAAGCTCGTTTTTTTCCAATTAAAGCTTTTCTGTAGAAAAAAAGCATGAACTCTTTTAACGTACAGCGTATTTTTTTCTCGAGTAACGCTTGAAAAAAGTCTACAAAGTAGAAGACTTTAAAGGAATTATTCTAATTATGTTCTTACAGCAATAGAAACTTCAGTAACAGCACAATGGAGATGTTAACCTACATCCCTGATCAAGACTAAACGTTCGACGCGTTCTTTATGAGGTATTAACATCTCCGGACGTCGATTGCAAAGATTAGCCTGATGCGAACAAAGTTCCTTTGCTTTTAAGCTAGGAACTGCTCAACATATTGTCCATAGACAACATTCTACCTGAAAGACGTAATGATTTGGATTTAGCAGAAACCATTAAGTAATTATCAGAACATCTCCGTTCCCATACATCACTGTTTCATAAAAGATGGAAGTGTTTTAATTTGGATATGCTGGGAAACGAAGATTATTTAACGTTCGTGCAATTTGTAAACAAGCATTATAACGACTTTAGAGTGGCAGAAATATCGGCAGATTATTTTAAGTGCTCATTCTTGCTCTTCGGCAAAAAATGCTGAGATTAGATAGAAAGTGTTGATAAAACTAAAAAACGAACTCAATCTTACTGTACAGAAACTTGTGGACGATTGCCAAAGAGTTATGAGCGTGATAAGCGATCCGCAAAACATGGAGGAAAATAAACATCTAAAAACGATTTCTCTAAAGCGGAGGAATACGAATATGTCCAGCCACATGCTCAGTATATAGCAAATGATTATTTCCTAAACATGAAAGCGATAAGGACTGTCCACATTTTCAATACGAGAAAACTATTCGGAAACAAAAGAGTACCTCCAAAACCATGTTATCGATGCGAAGTATTATAATGGGAAAAGTTTGGGCTTTTCGGGATAAAAATTGTCAAAATTGTGACAAGCTTGATCACAAAATGTCGCGTTGTAGAATCGGACGTAAACCAAAAAATAATATAGAATCAGACAGACAAAATCACACGAAAAGTCAGACGAAAATTCATGCAAATATGTAACAGTGAAGATATTAACTAAATTATAAATGTACATACGTGTACATAAACCGACTTTGTTCAAAACACTTAAGTTAGTTCGCACGGTGACTGCCAATAAGATTTCATTGGAGAATTATATTTGCTAGTAAATTTCAACGGAATTATTAAAAGGCTGAAGGCGTACTTCTAAAGACTCTGAAAATCTATTCGACTTGAGCTGGGTAAACAGTTTTAAACTTTGGAATTCATCAGCTAATATTTTTAATCAGAAAATACGTAAGCTTAAATAAAGAAGTAAAGACAAAAAGTTTACCGTATTAAATCCTTTCGAACTCAAGATATTTATGAGAATTATTCAAAGACATTCCAAACGAATTGCATGCAGCAAATCAAGAAATACAGTAAAAAGAATATTATATCTAATTCGAAAATACGGCGACAAATAATAATGCAACAAATTAAATATGCGCAGAAAATAAAAGCGTCACAAATTGGAATAAAAATGTTTTGTTTAAACGCAATCAAAAAAGAGGGTGAAGTGTTCAGGGAAAAGAAAAAAACAATATCAACTCGAGCAGCAAGGGAGATTTACAAATATGAAAATGGTTCGACTTTACCAGCTTCTAACATTTCAGTTACTACATAGAAATACCAAAATAACTGTACTTGCGCAATGGAATTGAGATGTCATTCAGAAATTGATAAATGAGATTATTAAAGAAACGCAGACAATAAATCATATTGTAAAGGATTGGCAATAACGGGTATATTACACAACGTATGAAACTTATTCATAAACGCCACTAAAACAATAAGAAAACATCAGTCAAATGACACTAGATACATATTAGACGTAGAGGAACAGCCAATTGACGCCATTTTAGAACTCGACCCGCTCTAACTAGAAGAGCGGCGGTTGAGAGAAAAGAAAATTCACCGACAACTGACTATTGACCTAAAGCGGAAATTTATTAACAAGTTTTTTTTTGGTTTTTTTTTTTGCAGTACAAAAGGCTTTGGGTGTTGTGAGGACTCATCCATGCACAAGATATAAACCCTTCCGAACGGTAGAGATGGGCTGAGACTGGACTTTTGTAGTACACTATCTTGGTGTTAGGTTCTACGACTGTTGCTCTCTCTATATTGTGTTTCGTTTCAATACAAATTATTTTTTCTAACTCATATACGTATTTGTATTTTCTTAGTGTGACCCTTCTGAGCTACAAGACTGTGTGCATATATATATATATATATATATATATATATATATATATATATATATATATATATGTATATATATATATATAGCGTATGGAATTAAAGAATATAGATAGTTTTATATAAAGATTTATTAAAACATAAAGAACTCAACATATGGGGGTGAAGCATGACATAAAATGAAATTATAGACACGATAAAATAAATATATGAATGTATCTGTCACTTCAGTAAGGCAGAACATCAATGAAGCATTAGACTTTGATGACAACCATTAAGCTTCGAAATGCTTAAGTGTAAGGTATATATGGGGTTTGTTTGTGGAAATTTTTTTTAATGTTTGTTTTTTTAGTTTGTGATGTGGTTTATATTTTTTAGAATTCCTAATTTATATAGTGTGTTGCAAATAATTGTATTACGTGGACGGGTAAAAGAAGATGTCTGTTTATGAGAGAAATGTCTAGTGTATATTGATTTTTCTTATTGTTTCTGGCAAACATTAGTGTGGCATTTTTTAATTAAGTATAAAATATGTTGGGTATTGAAATTTTTTCTTTTATTTGAATTTTGGACTGTAAATTCTGAATGCACATAAGAAAAAGAAACGATTATCATAGCTGTTTGTATTTTGTTATTATAGTGTGAGTATAATTGTATGTAATTATTTTTTCGTGTACGTAATAGAAATTTGTATGATTATGGTTTTTCGATCAACTTCGAAGGATAGATTATTGTTGGCTTTTATTATAAGTGTATCTAGAAATGGTACTGAGTCATTGTTCTCGATTCCATCGGTGAGCTTTATGGAGTGGTCAACTGAGTCTAATTTATTTTTGAATATTTTCTATGTGCTTGTTTTCGAGAAGAAATATTAAAACATCGTCAATCTATTTGAAGTATTCTGTATTTGGATGCAATTTAAACTTGAAAGGGCCACATTTCAGTTATTAAAAGAATAGGCAGGTTAGTAGTTCATAGAGATATACTTAAATATTTGAAGATATGTGAGGGATGTACTCACTTTTGTGATACACGATATATATATATATATATATATATATATATATATATTACAAAATATATACATATATATATATATATATATATATATAACCAAATATGTTGGAGTCGCTGAATAACTCATCCTCCCGTTAAAGCCGTTCCATCCTCTTTCCCGAATTTGACTACTGTGCACTTTTCAACTCTCATCCTCGAGTGGCCTATGGGCCTTGATAAGTGGTAATATATATATATATATATGGTTGTTTTGTTTTACGGCATATCAACCCTTTTCAGGTTATTTAATGCCGAATACACTGATTTTGAAGAACAATTTTTTTAACAGAGTTTCTATTTAACACATGGTTAGGACCCTGACAGGTACTACCAGTCCGGGTCAGAGTGGACCTGGGAGCAATGGAAATTAAAGGGTGGCTCCACACTCCCCAAATACCGCAAGCTGGGGCCTCACTATCGGATATAGTTTAAGGTCTAATCCAGGACCGTTATATATATATATATATATATATATATATATATATATATATATACTAGCATGGGTGACCGACGTTGCCCGGGTATTTGGAGATGTATGTTGAGCAAAAAAAAGTGGTCAATTTTTTTAACTTTGACCCCTATTATGACCCTTTAAAATTTCTTATTTTGGGCTCAAATCAAGTTATTAAGTTATTAAGTTAGATCCCTGTCTAATGAACCTATGTCTAAAATTTCAAGTGTTTAGACCCAAAATTGTCGAAGGAGTTTGGTAGAGTTCTCAAAGGTCAAATCGCTGAGCTTTGACCCCATAATCGCCAAATTTCTGTCCAAAACCGATCACATCGATTTTCCCAAATCTCAGTACCCTGTATATTAAATTTCGAGTCTGTAGACTTAAAATTCACAGAGTTATTGCGTAGGGAAATGTACACACACAGACACACAGATACACAGATACACAGACACTTTCACTTATATATATATATATATATATATATATATATATATATATATATATGTTGGTTTTATATTTAAATTTCTTTTAAAAATATCATTTTCAAAACAAAAACATATTGTTTGAACAAGGAATACAATTTAAAGTACTTTCCTTAATCCATAGATTTTCGAAGGTTCAATTCCTCCGAGGAAAGCTATTAGCAAAACAAAATATTTATTTGGAATTGATATAATTTTGCTATTTATCATATATATATATATATATATATATATATATATATATATATATAATTTCTCTGAAGTTTCCTTCCACGCTGAACACAGATCAGAGGTACAAAATGCATCTGAAACACAGTCAAAATCTAATGTCTTTGTAAAGCGACCTCTGCTTAAAAAAGACAAACTGGCTGATGTTGAAGCCATGTTCACTTTTTTACCTCTGTACATGCCTCTTATCCACGTGGTGTTCTAGGTGAACAAAAAGCTTTTCGTCAGGACATGAAAGAAAAAAAACGACGTCACAGACAATTGTGGCTGTTAATGAAGAATCTGATTATCCGGATGATCTCAACGCATTCATGTATTATGTTGACATCAACATAAGTGCAAAAATTAATTAGGCATGTTATTTTCGCTCATACTTGCAAAGTATTAGGTGAGCCGTCTCTTCGATGGATATAGGAAACACATGGCCCCGTTTTTATTTTTATTTTATTTTATTTTTTTTTTTTTTCGGCGTGATCAAATAATTTAAAGAGACGTGCTTCACTTTTATCAGAATCGTCTTGATTGCTCTTATTTTTAAAATAGCAAAAGAAGATATCTCTTTCGAAAATAAATGGTTCTTATCTTCACGGTTGCCAGATTCCTCATAAGCGTGTAGAATTTGGCTGCCAAAGCATATATTTTTCTTTACTGCGAATCTAAAAAAATAATTAACAACAATTTGGGAGAAATACTATTTTGTCAAACCATTCTCTGAAGATCCGATCCTGGATATAACCTTAAACTATATCTAATGGTGAGGCCCCAGCTTGCGGGCTTTGGGGAGTGTGGAGCCACCCCTTAATTGGCATTGCTTCCAGGTCCACTTTGACCCGGAGTGGTAGTACCTGTTAGGGTTCCAACTATGGGTTAAATAGAAACTGACTTGAAAAAAAAAACAAAAAAAAATATATATTCTATTAAAAACTTTTTTTTCATAATCACTGTATTCGGCATTAAATAACCTGAAAAAAAAAGGTTTATATGCCGTAAAACAAAAACAACCAAACTCTGAAGACTCAAGGCAGATAATATTTGCTTTGAGTTGACATTTAGTTTAATCAACTATTTGTGCGCCATTTTCTTATATAGAAAACGCTCCAGACAAAGCATCTAGCTACTTGACAGCTAACAACAACAACAACAACAACAACAACAACAGCAGCAGCAGCAGCAGCAGCAAAGAAGGATTGAAAGACCGAGGAAAGAGCGCCAACCAGACCTCGGCTGGACAAGCGCGAAAAGAACTGGGACCTTGGGGAGGCTTAGTGCCACTCAAATTCCAGTATAAACCAATGGCCACTGCCAGCGAGAAATCAATGGTAAAGGGCTGTTGCGATGGCGCAAATTCATTTGCAAATGCTATCAAAGGAGGTGGAGAGAGCTGGACGTCTTAGGAGACTTGTTGTCACTCAGCTTCCAGAGAACACCACAGGTTTCCAATCAGATCGTTTGTTGACTTGTGTGAAAGCTCCATGTGAGCCAATAATAATAATGTGATGATGATGATGATAATCATGATGATGATGAATATCGGAAAGGGTCAAGGAGGATGGAACGACCAAGGTAAGTAAGTACTAACTAAACCTCCACTGGATAAGTGCGAAGAGGTCTGCGACCTTGAGGGAGGGGGCTTATTGCCACTCAAATTCCAGTGAAGACCAATGGCTGTAGCGGACAAGAAATCAATGGTAAACGGCTGTTGCGATAACGCAAATTAATTTGCAAATGGTACCGAAAGAGGTGGAGAGCACTAGAAATCTGGGGAGACTTGTTACTCAGACTTCAGGGAACACCACAAGTTGTTTTCAAAGAGTATTCTTTGATAATGACCTGTGTGAAAACTCATAGTGCGTGAATAATGCTAGAAAAAGAATGTAGAATTTCTTCAAGAAAAAGAAAGCCTGAAAGAAACTACTACAGCAACTGGACTCTAAAAAGACTAGCCAAAAAAAAGTTCTCCAAGAAAACAGTAGGATAAGAAGGCGTTGTCAATTCAGCTGACAAAACTGATTAGGTAGCTAACCAGATCCATATATATATATATATATTACTTTATATATATATATATATATATATATATATATATATATATATATATTACTTTATATATATATATATATATATATATATATATATTACTATATATATATATATATATATTACTTTATATATATATATATATTACTATATATATATATATATATATATATTACCTATAAGCATTAGTGTTTCATGCTTTCGTAATCATCAGTGTAAGGGTGACGATTCCTACTGGTCGGGAGATTCAAAGCAACCTTTGACTCCATTTGCTAAGTTTTTATCTCTTGGCCGCGAACAATTACCCGGGAAATAAGGAACTCATAAACGTTTACAATAAAGTTAACGCGGTGAAGAGAATAAAAGGAGGAAGAAAAATGCGGGAGTCAGCTGAACGGTTTCGCCCTCGCTTTATCAAAGCTGTATCGAGGGATTTGAGAGAAAAAAAAAACACGAATCGGAATCGAAAATATGTACAGATAAAAATAACGTTGGATGTGATTAGGTCAGTTATACAGAGTTAAATAGCAGAGCCCTCTGTAACTAAAATTCAAACGGTCAATAAATGCCCAGTATATCTGCGTTTAACTTGGCTGGGGGCAGTAAGTGAGAAATTTGCAAAGCAAATCAGTTCAACAGTGGAAAATTGTTATTTTGTTTCAAATGTATGTGTTGTGTTCTCTACGAAAACGTTAATACCATCCTCTCAAAAAGATGTTCTACCGCCTCCCCCATCATAATAATAATGTAATTTACAATTTTGAATGTAGTTACAGTGTCAACTATGTGGGTCGAACAACATTAAGATTGGATGGAAGAGTCCAACAACACGTACCTTCCAATATCAGAAATTAGACATACCAAACAACGGACGTAATTGCCAATACATACGGGTCTTCAATTACTGACCACATTATAAAAAAAACGTCTTGTGCACGAATTCTTTTACAATCTTGAGTCGTGCTCACTCATTATTTCATTTAAAGATTTTGGAGACTATTCACGTTCGGTTGAGAAGGACTTCCCTCTGCCACCAGAAGGAATGAATCTTAGGTTTGAGCGTGATTAGTCTCTAGGATCTTCGAGTAATATAACGTTGCCATATTTCAATCGCTTTCCCCCAATTTTTTCTCCATACATAACGTAACGCAACGTTATTTTTATTTGTACATAATTTCGATTCCCATTCGTGTTTTTTTTTTCCCAAATCCCTTGATAAAGCTTTGATAAAACGAGGGCGAAACCGGTCAACTGACTTCCTCATTTTTTCCTCCTTTTCTTCTCTTCACCCCGTTAACTTTATTTTAAACGTTGGCTTTATTTTAACGTTTTAATCATGAATTTTCGTCTTCCTTTCATGATTGCATTATATAAATTTTGTACCCCTCAAAGAATCATGAAATATATATATATATATATACTTACTTAGGATGAGAGATGATAGGATACCGAAACAACTGTTTTAGAGAGAGTTTTCCGTAGGAACTAAACCGCAGATAAACCTACCAAAAGTTTTAACGAGGTATTGAAGGCTAACCTCAAGTTGCTAGAGATTGTTGCAAACTACTGAGGTGTTCAAACTGTGGATCGAAATAAATGGAGAAAAATAATCAGAAAAAAATGCAGAAAATTTGAGGAAAGCGTTTTAAACATGCAGTATTGAAAGCAGGATGAATACGCAATTCCTGCTGAATTGCAACACGAAATAAAATGCACAATCTATTGAACATTTCTTCTCTCAAAAGCCGGTTTAGTAAACCATGTGGGGTCACACAATGCCAGGCATGATCAACAATTGTGTGAGGCCGTACTGCTTCCCAGACCACAATACTGACTGTAATATTTCTGGTTTCGTCTCTAATCCGCAAGTGTTTTAGGAAAACTCTCAAAGCTGTATAATGATGACCGACAACAAATAACATAAAATACTGGCAATTTCCTCTGTCATCTTTGCGAAGGATTTTGCAAGAGTGTGGCTGGTTTGAAGAGCCATCTACGTGCGCATGGACGCTCTACATCAATTTGAAAAGATGAGAAGCTTTTGTCAAGGAGTAGTAATATATATATATATATATATATATATATATATATATATATATATATATATATATATATATATATATATATATATGATTAGTGTTTTTGGAAAAAGAATTCCAGCAGAGTGCTCAATTAAAAGGAAAATCTAAAATGTAAGAGACGAAAATTGGCTGAAGAGAGCTTGATAAGGATACCTTAAACGGGCCTTATTATCGGGCTTAAAACCGACGGTACCAATGATCTGTCTCAACTAACAACTTTCTGTACACAATATATATATATATATATATATATATATATATATATATATATATATATATATATATATATATTAGCAGTTCAGCCCGGCTTTGCTTGGGCCCTATGTACTCTTCATAACGTGTGAATACATTTTATGTAAGATTTCAAATATTTAGACCAAAATTTGTCTGAGTAATTTCGTAGAGACCGCAGAGGTAATTTTTTTTACTTTGACCTCAATTTTGACCACTTAACATTTATTATTTTGGTCTAAAATCAAAATGCAAAGTTTTACCAATGTCCAGGTCACCTACATCTAACATTTCAAGTCTTTAGTCACAAAATTGACAGAAGAATTTTGTAGAATCTGCAAAGGTCAACTCTTTCAACTTTGACCTTTTGGTAGCCAAATATTCGCCCCAAAACTGATTAAAATGCTTGCAGCATGTCTGAATATCCGTTTTGTATAAATTTCAAATTTTTAGACCCAAAATTGGCTGAGTAGTTTGCTAGACACGGCAAAGGTCAAATCTTTTCATCTTTGACCCCTCGGCTGCTCAAATTTTCGGCCCAAGCTTCCTCTATCTCTGAATTCCCTTTTATGTAAAATTTCAAATGTTCAGATCAGATATTGGCTTAGTAATTTGGTAGAGACCGCAAAGATCAAATTTTTTTAACTTCACCCCCAATTTTGATCCCTTAAACATTTATTTTTGGGGGCTCAAATCAAATTAAAAAGTTTTATCCATGTCAAAGTAATCTACATTTAAACATTTCAAGTGTTTACCCCCAAAATTGGCGGAGGAGTTGGTTAGAGTTTTCAAATTGTTGAACTCTGACCCCTTGACAGCCAAAATTTCTGTCTGAAAACCGATTAAAAAGATTTTCTCAAATCTCGAATTTTTATACCGAAAATTGATAGAGTTATTTGGTAGGGAAATGTACATACAAACACACACATACAGACATTTTCACGTTTATAGATATATAGATAGATTTTATATTAATATCAACAAGATACAAGTAATTAAAACTGTTCAACAGGAACTGTACATATATCCTGAAACAACAGGATGGTTATATTTTACAAAATAATAAAACTATGAGCATTTTTGTGTCGGGGTGTATTAACACCCCATGGGAGTAACCATGTTTGTAAAACTCAGGTGACTAACGCGGAGTGAATATGGGAAAGAAGAGGACTTAAACTATATATAATGCTAAATAAGCGGCACATATAACGTTAGCTGATTTGTAGTGTTCAAAAGCAGAGGTTATATATATATATATATATATATATATATATATATATATATATATATACTAAAAAGGAACTTTGTGTGTGTATGAGTTCGTACCTTACAGACTCGAAAACGGTTGGGCCGATTTTTATTCAATTTCACATAGACGTACTTGATGGGCCTATCAGTGTTCTTAGATAGGCTGTATATCGGAATGGTTAATACCTTACACAGCTTAACATCACAAGTGCAGCTCGAAAGGCCCGATATATATAATCAGTAGTAGGTTCTTTGATATGTCCGGGTCGCATTCGAAATGAATGTTTCTGTTTAAAGCACAACTGAACAATGATACTTGACTTTTTTTTATTTTAAACTTTAATTCACGCTATTATATATAAACATAATTTTATAAAATCAACAGTAAGTTCTCTACACTGCAATGTAGACTACAATGTATCGTGGACTAATTCACTGCAGTGAGGTATGTGAGTCTTCTCCTGATGCATTGTGATGGGTTTCCAATAAGTGCAATAACCGACGACCACTCCCGAATCCCGACCGCAACCTCATCGTCCACCTCGCCGGCAGGATCGCGTGGCGGGTATGCTAGCGGTTGACACCGGCGGAATCGATTTGACTGAAAAACTGGCGATTTCATCGATTTTCATGTCGATAAAAATATGGGAGTTTGAAGTACTCATTGATCATCATTAAATCCCGGGTAACGTCGGGTTTTACGGTTATTCACTCCAGCTGACTAACGTAGGTATGATTTTATTATTTATATATTTTTGTAGTTTTCCTGTTTGTATGAAACTTTGTAAATATAAGTACATATTATGTATCATTAGGCTACTCTATAATATTTTATATGGAATTAATATGTTTTGGTATTTTGTTATAAGTTTTGATGGGATGATTATTTTATTTACAATTTATTATTCTTTCAGTCTTGTAACTATGAACTTAGCTAATGTAATATCTTACTTTTTCTTAGTTTATCATTTATTTTATTGTATTATTTTATATTAATATCAACAAGATTCAAGTGATTCAAACTGTTCAAGTCTGATTTGATTAAAATTGTCTGTTGAGTTCATATCGAGTAAGTGTGATATGACCTTTCAGCGCAAATAACGCGAGAGTTTGTTTGTAAGGTTTCGTGTAACACCATTAGCAAGTTAACGAGATCAAGTTTGTTTACTTAAGCGAATACGGAAGAAATAAAACTGACGAGAAAAAAACGCAATTCTGTTGACACTCAATACAGTCAAAAACATATAAATAAGTTGACATCAGAGGACGCAGTGGGAAAAATGTATCCACTTTTCCACAAACTTCCCGCCATCAATGACGTCAGCGAAACTAATTACTTGATATACTCTCCAACGACAATCATTTTCATTTCCGTTTTACGTCGGTACAAGTTAGGCCCCTTTGCTTTTATGCTTTCTACTCGCAGAAAGTGAATATTTATTTTACCGACCCTTGTCTTCTTATATATCATTGGTAATCGTTTCAAAACCAAAAGATGTATATAATTTGCGCTCATAAGTTTGGGGGGGGGTCAGGTTTTAATGAAGTACGTCTTACACATGTTTTGTTGAATAGTGGGCGACCACTAAACAACTAATTCGAGAGAAATATATCTTTCTCAAAAAAAAACTGTTAGAAAGCTTTTATATATCGAATGCAAAAAAAATTGGTGCAAAAAAAAGGAAGAAACATGTGTTAGATAAACAGTAAGACACGATATATATATATATATATATATATATATATATATATATATATATATATATGTATATATATATATATATACATACATACATACATACATACATATATATAGTATTTTATTCATTTTAGGTAAACAGAATTACCATAAGTCACTTCAATAAATTTACTGTTTCAGTCTTAAAGGACATCGTAAGGCGACAAGAGACCTCCGATCTTATTCAAAGCCAGTCATTTAATGAAAATATATTTATATAGTTTATATTATTGTCTTGGTAATGCGAGATTAGTTCTCTGGAGCTCAGCTGCTTCTGTAGCTGATTACTTTATAAAGGATGTTGTAACTTTACATTCATACTCAAACCTCAAGATCGCCATGGACATGGAATATGTGCTTACATGATAATAGATTCCCCTGTGGTAAGCACATCTCCATAAAAGACCCTAAACATCCTTGCATGTGCTTTAGAGTAGCACTTACTCACAGCACAGAATTTATTTTGCCCTCTACCGTTCCTACAATGATGGGGTGACTATCTTTGAGAGTACCGCTAAGCAAATTGATCATACCTTGTCTGCCCAGATCTCAACTCATATTTACATCTGGAAACATTTCACTGTTCACAATGTTGAATAGTTAACCCACTCAAACAAAACATATGACGAAGTGAGGTTTTGTCATGATTTCTCCTTTGCTTGTGACCAAACACAGATTGTTAACAACCCCACTCGGGAACCCGATGCTGACGGACAATTTGGAAGTCATCACTTTCTAACATGTTATGAACTCTGCTCATTCTCAGTTCTGTCTCCGTCAAGATCATCTGATCACTCGGTTGTCTCAATAAAGATAAAAACAAAGGATAAAAAACGTAAATATCCCTTTGCATCGAACAGTGCATCGATACTTGATGGCTGACTTGAACAGTTTGCGGATGTTCATATCTGAACCACCCCTACGATCTCTGTTTAAAAACAATGCGTCTGCTATAGCATCTGACTAAACTGATTGGTTAATCGTCGGGATAGACAACTACACACCCTTTAAAACATTCCAACAGTAACCGAGCAGTCAGCCACGGTTCACCCCTTAATGTGCTGCCGCTATTGCTCATGGAAACCGTTACTTCAATTGCTTTTAATGTAGTAGATGTTTTGAAATTAAAGTCGCATTTAGTACTGCCAGCAATTACTCCAAAAGGATTATAGAAAAACACGAGAAAGTCATATGCTAAGTTCATCAAGTTCTAAGTAGAAGAATACCGGCTTCGCCCTTATGAGCTTTGGCGAATAACAAACAAGGTCATGAATGCGTGTCTTCTATCCTGACCATCATCAACGGATCTAAGGTAATCTTGTCAGAGTCTGACAAAGCCAAGCGCTTTGCCAAGAACTTTGCATAAACTTATACGATAAGGGCTGCCTACCTCACGGAATTTTCTCAAAAGATCGAAAATAATCTTAACTACATTCACAAATCCGTGCTATACGCTGTCATATTCACCAAGAACCTTGATACTAACCAAGCAACCAGTCCTGACAATAATCCAGTCATAGTATTCAAATGCTGCAACCGAAACTAGCACCTATTCTTGCAAAGCTGTTCCGTCGATGCTTAAAGGAGAATTACTTTCCAACATCTTGAAAAATCTCGTTTGTCTTCCCAGTGTTAAAAATACTGAAAGTCAGTCTTCTGCATCTCAATACAGACCAATTTGCTTTCTGTGTGTCATAAAGAAGTTGTTTGAATCCGATCTAGATAGAAAAATTCTTAGCCACTTCGGTAAAAACAATGTATACAGTGACAAGCAATATGGTTTCCGTCCTGCAAGATCTATAGCTGATATACTGATTGTAACTCCACATAGGATAAGTGAATCTGTCGACGGGGGCTTCCTTTCTGAAGCAATAGCTCTTGAGATATCAAAGGCATTTGACAAGATTTAGCATAAGGGTATACTTCACATGAGGTGTGTGCGTTTGGATTTTTAATCCGGCAGGGGGATATGATGCGTCTAGTGTGTTAGGTATAAGTTAGTGTTAAGTTCATGCTTGCATGCCTTCTCGCTTCCAGCTACCACCGCTGTCTAACCTCGTGTTGAAAAGGGAGCAGCTATGCATAAGCCTTCCCTGCCAGTACATAGCCTCTCCATCATTAAGACTCCTACAGTACCTCCACGTTGGCCACACACGGTAACTGGGTGCCTTGCGGTCCCAGGCTAAACTTATAGGAGATCTTGGTGTAGTAGGGGACACCAGAGGAAGTGCGTTATGGCCCGCTGATGTGTGGACATGCCCTGGAACACTACCAACCCCTACCCCACTGTCTTGTGGGTGCCCTTGGTTGGGTGAAGACTAAGGGAACAAACCCCAAAATCAACACTACCTTGTGGGTCTTATCACAGCAAAAGGCTAAGAGACGGGAACTCACTCCAAATCCTACTGCTGCCTTGCAGTTTTTTCTTAAAAGGCTATGGAACCTCATCCAGAAATAAAAGGCGTAGTAGCGGACACGATAGGGCAACTGTTTATCTCACTGAGATTACTTTCGGCCAGAAGCTGTGGCCTCCTCTGCCGCCAATCGTCGCGGGTTCGTTCCACTGGAGATGAGCATTGGAGGTTCAGAGGGTGTCTATCTGAAGCGCAACAGGTACTGCACCTAAACTGCGCAAGCAAGTTTGGAGCCCAGGTGGAAAGTCCTGTGGTGATGGAGGGAGACTACGCCAACACCGAGGGATAAAGCACTGAGGCCCTGACTAGTTATTGTCAAGATTGACGGACTGCATGATGATGATGATGCTTCACAAGATCTCCAGCTATTAAATATTTGGAAATGTTTACTCAACCATCGAATCTTTTCTCTCCGATAGGTTTATACAAGTAGTCAAGGATGGGCACTAATTCGAAGCTCAACGTATCAATGCTGGTGTGTCTCAAGGGTTCATCCTGGGCCCAACTCTTTTCCTTATCTTTATCAAAGATCTCCCAAATCAGATTCTAAAGTCATTCGTTGATATATACGCAGACGACACTTCATCTATAATCTCTATCCTCTGACCTTGACTACATGGTACAATGGGGAAAAAGATAGCTGGTTACTTTTAATATCCAAAACCAAGCTTCTATCTTTTAACCGCCAATGATCTGATCCCTTAGCTACGATTGATATGAATAACTATCGTCTAAAAGATGCACCCTGCCTCGTAAAGTTTCTGGGACTGACCTTCACCATTGACCTGAAATGAAAGATTTACATCAAATCTGTTTGCAAGGTCGCTGGAAAAAAAACTTTGAATAAAATAAAAAATACGTATCAAGTGCGCTTGAAAGCCAAATACAACGTAATATTAGGAAAATAAAGGAATATTTTACTTGTTTGAAATTTATTACAAATAAATTTCAGAGGTATCCTCCATCTTCAGTGTGTTGTTTCTTTTTGTTTCTTTTCTTCTTCCTTGCCATGTTGTAAATTTGGAGAAAGAAGTCTGTAAAGAGCCGCGCGTTGTTTCTAGCTGTTGTATTTTGAAATGTTTCAACTGTGCGTAGGCAACGCGAAAATAACATCAAAGAATGAGAGTTCATATAGAAACGTTGTTTTAATTTAATTTCAAATATTTTAAGTTGTCTATTTTCCTAATATCACGCTTTATTTGGCTTTCAAGCGCACTTGATGCGTATTTTATTTTATTCAAATTAAAACAACGTTTCGATATGAACTCTCATTCTTTGACGATATATATATATATATATATATATATATATATATATATATATATATAAAATTACAATAAGTTTACCAAGGTAATCAAAATGGTAAACTTAAAATATATTATAAATATTAAAGAGTTAATATTTACAAGTAAAGTAATCTCAACCAGATGTAAAAGCTCAATAAAACCGAAAAGGAGATAGAGCTTATAATATGAACAAATGATTAATAAAACATGTTAAAAAACATCTTGAAAAAGAGTTAAAAGCATATTTAATTTTAAAAAGGAAGCACAAGATAAGTGGATAGTCCTTAATCCGCGGAGTTTCGAAGAAATACCCTCCTTCTCATCAGAGGGCAGGAATTAGCAAAATGTGGGTTCGGATTTTGCATGTAGAAGTATTTAATGAACCCACAAGTAAGTCACGGATCTTACTTGGTTAAAAAAAGGGTGAGGCAAGGGGAATAGGAGGTAAAAGAAAAAAATGATAAAAAGATTTCATCTTAATGGATAGTCCGGTGAAGAGTAAAAAATCCAAGAATGGTAAAATCCAAACACGGTCGAATTAAAAACTTTCAATCCAACAGGTAAATTTCAAAGGAATCAAGTAACTGGAATAAAATAAATCCAAGATAACACACCTTCCAATATATCCGGAGTCCCATGCGATCGTGTCTTTTGCGGTACTCTCTCTCTCTCTCTCTCTCTCTCTCTCTCTCTCTCTCTCTCTCTTTCTCTGGACCAGTCCACTACACCCTGCTGCAAGGTGCGCAATTGACTCTGAGGTCTTACCACAAATCCGGCATTCTGCAGCAACTTCCTCTCCTAGAACAGTTGAAACATTTCAAAATACAACAGCTAGAAACAACGCGCGGCTCTTTACAGACTTCTTTCTCCAAATTTACAACATGGCAAGGAAGAAGAAAAGAAACAAAAAGAAACAACACACTGAAGATGGAGGATACCTCTGAAATATATTTGTGATAATTGGAACTTACCTGTTGGATTGGAAGTTTTTAATTCAACCGTGTTTGGATTTTACCATTCTTGGATTTTTTACCCTTCACCGGACTATCCATTCATGTGAAATATTTTTATCATTTTTTCTTTTACCTCCTATTCCCCTTACCTCACCCTTTTTTTAACCAAGTACGATCTGTGACTTACTTGTGGTTTCATTAAATACTTTTACATGCAAAATCCGATTCCGCATTTTGCTAATTCCTGCCCTCTGATGAGAAGGAGAGTATTTCTTCAAAACTTCGCAGATTAAGGACTATCCACTTATCTTGTGCTTCCTTTTTAAAATTAAATATGTTTTAACTCTTTTTCAAGATGTTTTTTAACATGTTTTATTAATCATTTGTTCATATATATATATATATATATAATTATATGGTCAACGCATGCAAGTTAAACACACGATATCTCTCCTTCCCAATCGCGTGAATTTGTCAGTGTGTTCGGCTTTCTTCGACTTGTTTCATGTGAAACGCATCGATCGAATTCTTGTCAGCTCAGGTGGACAATTGACAAAAGCAAAAGACGCGCCAGCTTTTTTTACACAAAAAAGATTCGTCTCAAGAGGCCTACGTTTTAGACAATGGTCTTCAGTTGTATTGATCAAGAAAACAACCCAGACATTAAATGAAGAGCACAAAAAAGCGGTTAACGTTTTTTAGTTATTATTATTATTATTATTATTATTATTATTATTATTATTATTATTATTATTATTGTTATTGTCGCCACTTCTTTTCGCAATGATAATGATGCCACTCAGCATCCTCTTGAAAAGTGAAAAACTGGGGTATAACTTTGGATCTGGTGACACACGCCTCAACCATCTACTGTTTATGGATGATTTGAAAATATTCAGTAGAAATTAAAAGGAAATGGACAGACTGGTAGAACTTGTGGGGATATACTCAGAAGACAGTGGGATGGAGTTTGGGATTAGTAAATGTGCGGTGCTGGTGATGAAAAGAGGAGTAAAGGTTCATTCGGATGGAATAGTGCTGCCAAATGGAGAAATCATGAAAGAAATAGAAGATACAGGATATAAGTATTTGGGAGTGCTGGAGGATGTGGGCATCATGAACAGAGAAATGAAGGAAAAAGTCAGGAAGGAGTATCTTAGAAGAGTGAAACTAATTGCAAAGTCGAAACTGTATGGAGGAAACCTAATGAAAGCAGTAAATGCATGAGCAGTCAGTGTTTTCAGATACAGTGCGGGAATTTTAGAATCGTCTGACAAGGATTTGCATGCCATGGATATCAAAACAAGAAAAGTTTTAGCAATGTTTGGTGTATTTCACATTCGAAGTAGCGTATCAAGGCTGTAACAAAAGAGGAAAGATGGTGGGAGAGGATTGAAAAGTGTAAAAGATTATGTTAGAACCGAGGAGATGTCATTGAAGGAGCATGTGGTTAGAAGTGAGGAGTGGATGCTTAAGATATGTGAGACCAAGGTTGATTATGTGAAACGTATGGATAGAGAAAGGGCAGAGGAACTGGCTAGGAAGAAAATGCATGGAAGGTTCTTCCAGGATGTAGCAGAAGTGGCTGATGAAAGATCATGGCAATGGCTTAGAGTTGGGTATCTGGCTAAGTGGTTCTAGGAGAGGAACTTGCTGCAGAATGCCGGATTTGTGGTAAGACCTCAGAGTCAATTGCGCACCTTGCAACAGGGTGAAGTGGACTTTCCCAGAGAGAGTACCGCAAAAGACACGATCGCATGGGACTCCGGATATATTGGGAGGTGTGTTACCTTGGATTTATTTTATGTTATGTACATTCTGTTGTACTTTATTAAAAAAAATCATTGAAAATTTCATATCTATATCATTAATTGCCAGATGAAAGATAATGTTTTTAAATTGCAACAAAATGTATATTACATAAAATAAATCCAAGGTAATTTTCTGATTCAATTTAAATTAAATTTTTATACCTTACTTTGTAAAATTTATAAAAGTGCACTTTGAAGATAAATAAATTTCAAATTGAATCTTGTACCTTTATTTTTAAAGCCCATAGTAAAAACATTTTGTTTAACAATTTTCATGCCTTGGATGAAATGCTTTTCTAACTTGTATCTTATCTTTTTAAGATTATATTTTAAAACTCCCCTTCTCTCTATTTCAGTTTGTATTTCTCCTCACACCACAACTCATTTTTGCAACCCCTTCTTTATATTATTACAGGTCTGAATATTTTCTGTTTCAGTTTGTATTTCTCCTCACACAACAACTCATTTTTTCAACCCCCTCTTTGTAATACAGGTCTGAATAATGAGAAAATCTTAAGTTTTTTTAACAAAAACTTTAAAATAACTTTTTTAGATTAAATTATTTAAAACTTCTTTCAGAATAGAAAATCTTAAAAATTTAATAAGGAACATATTTCTATATAGGTTTCATTAACAAATATTCAGTACATAACGAGAAAAATAGAGATGAAAATTTCAAAAGGACTGTATAACTGATTACGCCAGCCAAAGTCTTTGTTATTGTTATTCTATTATTATTATTATTATTATTATTATTATTATTATTATTATTAGTATTATTAGTATTATTATTATTATTATTTAAAACATTTTGTATCCTGCTCATTCGCGCGAGGACTAATATGACAACTTAGAAAACAACAAAATACTGACATATTCATCATGAACTTCAACTTATGCAAACTTTTTAGAACTTTATATTTAATGAATCCGTCATCACTGTTATGTTTTTATATATGAGCTATAAATGACTCAATAAGCTGATTTAATACATGCAGTTTTCAATGGCAAAATCACGCTAACGCACCGGTTCCCATTAGATCATCGAAGTTAAGCAACGATGAACCTGGTCAATACTAAAGTGGATGACCATTTAGATATTCCAGGTGCTGTAGGTGGTCTCTGCTTAGCTCGGCATTGTTTCCAGTGTCGATTTAGGAAATGTGTAGTCGAGGATCGTACAACCCTTGCCCCATAATTACGCACAGAGCTACACTTACAGGTAGTATCCATTGTCTTTCGAGACTGAACGAAGGCCTCCATTCAATGGCATCTGATTGTCTGAAGTTACTTCACTATTTATCCATGGAACTTTGAAGTGTTGTTTTATTTATTTGATTAATATAAAGTCAAACATTGGATTTTTTTCGCTACATTTTTTGACAAATAGCTGAGGCCGCTCCAAATATCCAAATAAAACGTATTGAAACATTAAACAACAACATCGTTTTCATGCTTCTTACACCTCCCATCAGTTACACACACACACACATATATATATATATATATATATATATATATGTGTGTGTGTGTGTGTGTGTGTGTGTGTGTGTGTGTGTGTGTGTGTGGTTTTTGTTTGATTTTTTAAATGATATTAAGGTTAGCGTTTCCGCCTTAGAGAACCGGTGTTTTTCTTAGAAAGTCGCCCGATTTTATTTGGACGTATTTTTTATTTATTTATTTATTATTTTTTAAAAACAGTAATCTACGGACACGCGTGTTTCGGAGCCCTACTCCTCTTCAGAGTAGCTTGACTGGACCTTATGTATTTCAGTCCAGCGCCCTAATCCACTGCGCTATGCTCCCATAGACAATTTACTGCTTCGTTTTTGTCGTTCATCTGTTTAAGTGGTTTTTGTTTTGAATTTTATTAGTATAAAACAAATTTACATAGTCGCGACATTGGACATGCTTATGTTTCGGACAAATGGTCGGTTAAAACCAGATGTCCTCGTTTGAGAACTGGTTTATTCTGTGGAAAGCAACCATTTATTAAGTCGCCTGACAAGGACTTCTGGTTTTAACCGACCATTTGCCCGAAACATTAACATGTCCAGTGTCGCGACATTTGTTTTATATTAATAAAAGCGTATCTTGCTCTTCTTTTATCAAGCACCTTTTAATATCTTTAACCTGGTGTGTTTATATATATATATATATATATATATATATATATATATATAACTACTTAATTCATTCACATAAAATTAATATACAAAAGTATAGATTTATGCGTAAACTTTAAGTATTCACTTCAAAAGTGCTCAACACGTAGGTAGAGCTAGTTAGTAAGTTATAAAATGTATATGGCGATTAAGCTACACTAAATATTCCGCGTTTCTTCCACTCTAGGATTCTTCAGACTTATGCGCGAATTCTGTGGTTGTTTGTCGTTTTTATATGCGCATCTTCTATTGAGATTTTAGTTAGCCAATCAGCTTTCTAGTATCCACCGCGCCCTTCCTATCAGCCAATGGACATGCATTTATTGGATAAAGGCCTATTTGACCTCTGGTTGACCTGTTCCTTTGTGGGTGCTCTATTTAGCCTGGATATTTAGTTTCTTGATCTGTTTTAAATCTAGGTTAGTGTATAATAGAAGATGCGTATATAAAAACGACAAACAACCACAGAATTCGCGCATAAGCTTGAAGAATCCTAGAATGGATGAAACGCGGAATATTCAGTGTAGCTTAATCGCCATATACATTTTATAACTTACTATATATATATATATATATATATATATATAGAGAGAGAGAGAGAGAGAGAGAGAGAGAGAGAGAGATTATAATAAAATTCGGATTCCTGTTTTTTGTTCACAATTTAATTAATATATAGAAAAACTGTTTCGCAAATTAAGTTTCAAATTGAAAACGTGCTGAAAACGATTTCATTCTAGCATAATTTCTATATATAGTATGCATATAAAAAAATCTATATGTAAATAGTACTTTATTTGCATATTACATCAAAGAAAATCCAATTTAATAATTAGCTCGATGTTATTAATTATTTGTTGTAATAGAATCGTTTAAAATGTTCTATTTAGAAATATTATTTAAAGATGATTAATTTAATGTATTTTAATTTAATTTATTTTCACGCATAAACATCTGACACCCGTTGCGTTTAAAACTGAAAGTAAGCTTATTAATTTGAGTTATGAGAGTTATTTTCCGTTTAAGCTATGTAATAATATTTGCTACCGAAACAGTGGCAGAAACTTGCAATGAATCGAGCGACCAACAGAACATTGGTGTTTGGAAGAAACCGCGTATCTTGTGAATATGTATATAATCAAGTTTATCTGATGTTTTAACTTGTGGGGTATTTTATTCTGATCTCCAGATAATGTCGGGTAATCAGGAGAGAATATGCACGGTTTCGGAGCCTATGTCTTGCATATAATAAAGTTTATCGTTGTTTTTTTCTTTGTGTGGTAATCCATTTCCGTATACAGATAATTTCGGGTTTTCAGGAGAGAATAAGAACCGTTTCGGGGATTACCGTTCACTCATTAATAGCCGACAACACTTGCGTTTTAAACCGAAAGTAAGCTTATTTATTTAAGCATGTAGTCAAAATTCTGTAACGAGTTAGGATATTCAATATATCTCATATAATATATGGCTAATCTCCGCGTCCGGCAATATGTTTCAACCGAGCAACATCGGGTATATACAGCTATTATGCGCAGATCATCATATAATGATAAGATCACTCTGACACGTTAAAAAGCATTTAAAAAATGAATGTTTTAATTCAATAGCATTTTTCGCGATTAACGGTAGCCGAATGGATTAGGTCCTTGCTAATGAAGCCAGGGATGGCTTTTGTCGCCGGGTTCAAATCTAATGACTGGTGTTAATCGTGATACGATGCACTGATGATTCCTGAAAAGGATGAAACACTAGGTATTTAATAATTATTATAGTGTATATATATATATATATATATATATATATATATATATATATATAATTTAAAGGAGATTAGAACAATAGTCTAAAGAGCTGAGTGTATTTTAATGTAACAGTGAAATTACTAGTTTAATTAAAATACAGGAAATAGAAAGTGCTCGTTGTAATTTAGATATATTAACAGCCATAACTCAACTACCAGATTAAATAATAACACCAACTTAAACCAATCTACCGATCAATTACTAATCAACCCACCATATAATAATCCAACAACAGACCTAACGGAAAATAATCACAATAAGCAAGAGGTAATATATTTTGGTTCCACATCTGGCCTACTAAAACATAGAATTTCAACGCACAAACCTTCTTTTAAAAATAACTCTCTATCAAACCAAACTACTCTATCCAACTATATTTGGCAACTAAAAAAAAACAGCAATATGCCTTTCAACTTAAAATGGCGAATAATTGAGACTTGCAAATCATATAAACCAGGAGATGAATTTTGTGCACTGTGTACAAAAGAGACCCAAAAAATGTTAAAATATGAAGATATAAAATATACAACCAAACTATTAAATTCAAGACAGGAGCTTATATTTACATGTAGTCATAAACGTTGGTTTAAATTTAATAAATATAAACCACATTAAATCATTAAAAATTACTTATTAGTAAAAATAGAATACAATTATTTTTTTTTTTTTAATAAATTAAGTTAGACTAATTATCTCCCTTGCACTATTCAAATAAATAAATAAAGAAAATATGACAATTATCTCCCCTTAAAATATGTAATTGCACAAGCAACATTCTCTATATATAAACCGTAGCGTCTTTAAATCAAAAATACGCTAACGGAAATAATTTACAGCACGAGCGTCCCCCCCTTTTTTTAAATGCATCATTCAATAAGATAAAAAGCTATAGCAAACATCTAAATGAATATTTTAACCATAGTTCCTGATTTCAAAAAGCGAAAAATTAAAAGGTAAATATCTCTATATATTTTTAAAGCAAATTTATTATGTAAATTCAAATCTATATTTTTCTCTACTTATTTCTATCTCTAACCCATATTAATTTTCTTATAAATTTTAAATCCAGACCTTTTATTTCAATTTTTTTCAGATTCATCTGCCTTACTTTTAATGCTAGGTTTATTTATGGTGTCTTTTAAATTCAATAAAACCCCTTCAAAATTTGCTGACGAGGAGACCTTGCTTATTAAAAAACTATATGTAATTATTGTACATAACTTGATGTATACCACAATAAAAAGCATTGTTTTCCGAAACGATCGTACAGATAATTGATTTTGTTATTGTTCCTTCTTATGAAACGGATTTTTAATTTAATTATAATTTGATTTTTAAATTTTAAATTATCAATCACATTACTTATATATATATATATATATATATATATATATATATATATATATATATATATTACACTCAATGTTTCAAGCTAACTACAGCCTCTAATGATATATATATATATATATATATATATATATATATATATATATATATATATATATATATCGACGTTGCCCGGTCGTAAAATACGCCCAAATACTGAAAGTAGAAATAGCGTAGGTATTAAACGTAACGTTAAATTTCCTTTTAAAATAAGATGAATTTAAAAAAAAAAACAACGGAGAGAAACTGAGACATGTGCATCCGAGTATTATGTTTTTTTCTAAACAGTTCATTTTTTGTAAGTAAAAAAAAAATACTCGAGTCGAGCTCGAAACCAAAACCTAAATACAGTGAGTCAAGTACGATAACCATTAGTCAAGCTTGATACAATCTTGTGTTTTCAAACCTACTTATTCTTAACATAAGAAATATGTCATGTGAACGATTCTCTCATGCGCATTCGTGAAATAGTTGGCAAACACCCTATGAACCCCAGCACGCACCAATTTTAAAATTCTGTCTTCTTAGCAGCCCTTTTTTCCTGATCAAACCCGATTAATACATTTTCTGCATGTCCGAATACACTATATATTTAATTTGGAGTTTGTATAATCTTAAATTCGTTGAGTATATAAGTTGAGAAGTGTCCTCTCACACACACACATGCTCACTTTTATAGATATACTAGCAGGCGGCCCAGCGTTGCTCGGGCTTAAAATACGCATAAGTATTATATTTTGATTTATGCAAAATTTTTATTTATTATAAACAGAAATATCTGGGGTATTAAATCTAACGTTAAATTTCTTTAAAATAATGACAAAAAAAACGGAAAGAAACTGATATATGTGCATGCGAGTATTATGTTTTTCTAAACAGTTCACTTCTTGTAAGTAAAAAAAAAATACTCGAGTTGAGATCGAAACCAAAACTTAAAAACAGTAAGTCAAATACGATAACCATTACACCAGATTGACAGGAGTTTTTAAAAGTGCTTCCTACTTAACATAAGGAAGCTTTCATATTTCACGACTGCTCATGCGCAATCGTAGAACAGTTAAAAACAGATAAAAAATCCGGTGGCCTCCCACGTATCAATTCAATTCTCCACCTTAGCAGCCCTTTTTTCGGATGAAAACGGATTAAAAACGTTTCCATGTGTCTGAATACCCTACATACCAAATTCTAAGTGTGCAGATAAAAAATTCCTTGATTATATACGTTGAGAAATGTCCTCACACACATACACATTCTCACTTTTATACTATCAGGTCGCCCGGCCTTGCTCGATCATAAAATGTGCGTAAATATTATATTTTAATTCATGCAGAAACTGAGACATGTCATCTAAGTATTATGCTTTTTTTTCTAAACAGTTCACTTCTTGTAAGAAAAATACTCGAGCTGAGATCGGAATCAAAGCCTACAGAAAGTGAACCAAGTATGATTACCATTTGGCCAGTGTAACACGCTCTTTAAAAAGGTGTTTTCAAACTGACTTGCAATTTATATAAGGAATCTGCGATGTGAACCATCCACGCATGCGCATTCGTGAAACAGTTAGCAAAGAGATAAAAATTCAATAACTCCCAAGTAGCAATTTTTCAATTTTTACATGAGGAAGCGGTCATATTACATATTTCTGTGTGATAAAAAGTGTTCCACGTGTCTGAAAACCCTATATACCAAATTTCAAGTTTGTAGATTAAACATTCGTTGAGTATATAGGTTCAGAAGTATCCAAATACACACATTCTGATTTTTATAGAATATATATATATATATATATATATAGTCTAAAGAAACTTTGAGTAAAAAAGAAATGTAAAAATAAAAATAAAAAATGCAGTTTAATTTCTTTCTATCTGAAATATATCCAAATGAGTTTAAATCGGCAATAATAGAGTTTACGTGAAAAAGAAAGAACAATTTATTTATTTTAAAGGATGTATACAGAACATTGTATTATTTAAACAGAACAATTTTTACAAATTGTGAAACAAAATAAATAGGACTTTTTATAATTTTAAACAATGGAAACCTTTGGTTATATTTAATTTGAAGTGCATAAGCATCTTTTTTTTAATAAATTGTTAGGTGGAAGCACAGAATAGTTACAAGACACCTTCCCCATGTTATGAATTGCTTGCGGAATAATGTTATTATTTAAGCACGGTAAAAAAATAAAAAGCTGTTCATAATTTAAACGGTAATTTTTCATTTGGTTTCCACCTGAAGATTTTCCTTGGAAATGGCGACTATTGTTTTCTGATGGAAACGAATTTCGTATATAAAGTTTCCGCAAATACGTAGTATTTCGAATATTAGACAATATAAAAAAATTTATGTTAAAAATGGTGGCCGTGGATGTTCGCCAAAATATGGTCGCGCTGAAGCAGGACATTTTGGTTAAGTAATAAACATTGTTGTTTAGGTTAAACACTATATAAAAAATAAGTATATGTTTTTTTACAAAATGTAGTGAAAAAGTAAGCAACGAAAAGTGTAAATGGCATCGTGTAAAGCAAACTACAAAATTATATAAAACATTTTTTTTTAATAAAAGTTCCGGCAATTTCAAGACTCGAACGCGGAACGGTTAATGGTAACGGGGGCGAAGTTAAACTAAACACCCTTACTGAATTGGCCATGAGAAATTGTTGCTTTAATCGGTTTGAGATTAACGCTTATAACGCATGATTTACCTAAATAATACTGTAACACGGCTTATTGATATATATATATATATATATATATATATATATATATATATATATACATATATATATATATCTTTCTCTCTTTCTCTCTTTCTCTCTCTCCCGCTTCCTGTAACTCTTTATCTCTAACTGTCCCTATCTCCGAGTGACTGGAACCAGAAGTAGTTTTGAGTAGCTGTTTATGATTTCGGGTGTCTGTTGATGTTGAATAAATGTAATAGGCATAGTCAATTATTTATTTTTACAAATAAACAAGAAAACTTGAGATTTTCTTAAAAAATATCAACTTTTCTTGATAAATTCAAGATAAATCCGTGGATTATATAAACAATACGTAAGAATATTGAGTACATACAGAAATGGCGGACTGTTTTATGGTTCAGAACTGTTAGTTTAGTGTTGGAATACCCGAATAGGGAAATTGTAGAATACATACTTCTCAGCCTATCAGCTGGGCCGGATTTCTAGACGGGAGAAATCATTATTTGTGAAGAATGTAAGGGGTAAGATTATGCGATTGTGTAAGAAATCTGTAGTCAGTTAGTGACTGCTAACACTCCGGAAAGTAGAAAAAAGTATAAATGCAGTCGGTGTCGTAAGAGGGCTCAGTAAAGTGGGGGTGAAATTTGAGCTACTTTCTCTGTAGGTTAGGACGGTTATGATCATGGCGCTCCTCGAAATAAATGTTATATTTAAATATTAGGAAATAATGTATATAGTATGGCGTTCTATAGCTAGATAACGCAATGGCAATACTTTTTATGTCCCATCTGTTGTTGTAAACCTGGGATAGTTTCATCCAGAGAGGAAAAGTTGCGACTCTTTTATTATACATATATATATATATATATATATATATATATATATATATATATATATATATATATATATATGCAGATCGAGAAATTGTAGATTTTCAGGGAATAGTTATATTTTAAATCATATCGACGAATCCGTTTCGGGTAAATTAGATTAAACGCTACATAGATTAAAAAGTGTTCACAAATAATATATCATACATTTAGCATAATCATTTTCTGTATATACGAAACATGAACGTTTCTATGTAGCTTAGTTACCATACTTATATATTGCATAAGAGTGTAAGACCTCCCGTTCACGTCAGCAGATGGCCTTTGACCTCATTGAAAATAAAATAATTATGATCGTCTTCTTCCGGGAGATCTTCACATAAATTCTTAGCATCTCAGGTTTCGTGTCGATTCTGCTAAAAATCAATTAGCTTGCATGCACGCCAGGAAAAAAAAGACAGACTCCGTAGGTTCTAACTACAAAAAAGTTGATTTCACAAAAGTTACAAGTTTTTACATATATACATCGTTCAGTTTCATTATACCAAAAACATCAAGATTCTCCAAAAATCTTATTCTTCGTTCTTTACGATGGCGATGGTAGCGACGTCCGGGTAGGGTGGTATCTCTTGATTAGTTCCTCTCTCACGGATTAATCTGCTAAATTTGGCCTAGGTATTTTCGTTTACACTCAGGTGACGGGGTTGGTCGGACGATCCGCCCAGCCAACCAGAACCCAACACGTCAAACGGGAAATACCCGTCTCCTTTGCGGGTGTGCATTTCAACAGGTCGTTCGTAGTTTGTGAATCTGGGACGAAAATTAAGTCTCCTCGCACGCTCTCAAAAGGTAAAACTTGCCACGTGTAAGCCGGTGTTACTTAGACCAACGAGTGCATGATTTCAATTCTACATTATGCTGACATTTCCTGACATTGTTTTAAACAATAAAATATCTGTCTATTTTTACAAGACAAAATAAATCCATCCATTTTTATAGGTCACCTGCCGCTGTCCGAGACTCAATGAACAGTTAACGGACAATCTCAGCAAATTTACTCGGCCTTACTCAGAGTTTTAGTGGATTTTTACCTCCCGTTCCTCTATACGGTCACGTCATAGAGTAATAAGCTCTGTTCAGGTATTGAGCACTATTGAAATACATATTATATACATATACACGCACACATATACATATATAGTCCTGTACGTTTTGTTTTTATAACCTAGAATACCACAGTTATATTTTAATTTATTTTTTTAGTTCTTCGTGGAAAATTATTTTGTCAGTAAGTCATTTGATTTCTTGCAATCGCTGAATCATATTGCTTTCTCGAAATCATAAGCTTTCAAGGATCATCAGTTGTTTAGTTTATCATGAAACACTGTTGCGGGGATTTAAAAACAAAAAAGTACATTGAATCATGCCTCTCCAACAGTTGTCATCAAATATATATATATACATATATAAATATACACATAAATATATATATACATAAATATATATATATACATAATTATATATATACATAAATATATATATATACATAAATATTTATATGCATAAATATATATATACATAAATATATATATATATACATAAATATATATATACATAAATATATATATATACATAAATATATATATATACATAAATATATATATATATATATACATAAATATATATATATACATAAATATTTATATGCATAAATATATATATACATAAATATATATATATATACATAAATATATATATACATAAATATATATATACATAAATATATATATATACATAAATATATATATATACATATACATAAATATATATATACATAAATATATATATATACATATATATATATATATCAAGTTAAAGGTATTTAGGAGATAAAACTCCTGAATTAAAACAAGATTATTAAGAGTACTCAATAAAAAGTAGCAAAATACTTTTATTTCTGTCGCCTGACGAGGAACTTTTTTTATACACTAATTGCTCTGAAACATTAGCATGTTCAGTGTAGCGATTATGTAACATTCGTCTATATAAATTATATATATATATATATATATATATATATAGAGAGAGAGAGAGAGAGAGAGAGAGAGAGAGAGAGAAATATGCGAGCATGAAAAGTATATGATTAAGCTGAAACATGGAAAAGTAAAGGACAAGATATTGTAATAAAATATATAAGAAATGTATGCCTTAAAATATTGCAGCATTAAAAATTGATTATATAATGTTATAAATTGAATTTTTAAAAGAATTCTAAATGCTGCAATACTTTAAGTAAAAAATTTATTATATTTTTTTACTAGAATATCTTGTCCTTTTCTTTTCCAGTTTTAACAAGTAGTCCTTTACTTTTCCACGTTTTTTGTAATCTATGATTTTTCCAGCCATCTAATAAATTCACTTATTCTTTGTTTAATTTCAGTCTTTTTTGCCCTAATAAACACATATGTAATAAAAATGTATGACACTCTTCTGCTTTCAATAAAATCCCCCAATTATCTCCCTTTCATGTTTTGTTTAGTGAATTAGTAGGAGCAGCGACGGCTGAAGCGACGTGGTTTCTATGGAAACCAGTCATAAAATACGTCGCTCACCTCCTTATATTTTTTACGATTTTGAACACTAAAATATTCCTCAAAACTTATGTTTCACTGAACGAAAATTGAAAATAAATATTCACAATATAGCTGAGAAAGTGATATATAATCTGTAATAATTATTTTAAATTTGGTCGAAAAATGAGTGAGCGGTGAAGCTTTAAAGCTGTTCTAAATGATAAAAATTGCCACTTAACCATATATTCAAACACTACAGTGTTTGAATTATATATATATATATATATACATATACAATTATTATACAGCCGAACGATTCGAACCCCGCAACACGAGACATCTCTGGCTCGATTAGCGGAGACCGTATCCATTCGGCTACCATTAACCGCGTGAAATAGCGTTGAATTTAAAAATTTTAATTTTAAATGTTCATTTACGTCAGTCAGAGAGTGATCTAATCGTTATACGATGATCTATGCATAAGAGCTAAATTGACCGACTTTAATTCAACTGAAAGTGCTCAACGATAAGAAATGAATCTCTTAAAGGGGCTGTCATAATTATTTTTTTGCTATAATAATTAAATACCTACAGACACTAGTGTTTCATCCTTTCGGGATTCTTCAGTGCAGGGTGTCACGATTAACACCAGCCGAACGATTTGAACCCCGCGCCACGAGACATCTCTGGCTCGATTAGCTATATATATATATATTAGCTATATATATATATATATATATATATATATATATATATATATATA
>NC_136498.1:65070598-65085598 GCF_053919585.1 Euprymna scolopes | reverse complement strand
AATCTACAGCTTCTCTTCCAGTTTTCGGATTTTTACCATGTCAACTCACATTTCAATTCCTTTTGACGGATTGATTGTTGCGATTTCTTCTAATGAGTTAAGGGCATAATAGATTCACTGATTGATATAATAATTAAGTGATTGATTTCGTGCTACGAAACAGATACTGCCAAGAATTGTATAAGTCAACTGAAATAGAGGAATTTATTATAAGATGGTCAACATCATAAATTTTGGAATATAACTTTTTGTCATTTATTCTCTATGTTGCTCTGTAATTACATTGAGCTTCTTAAATAAGGATTGATATATAATAAGAAAATACATTTCTACAGATATATATATAACTTTATGCATATAGATTATGCTATAATCGAAACCGAAACCAAAACTTATAAAGAATTCTTGATAAAATTATTTTCAAAAAGTATAGATTACTGGACTGCCATCAGCTATAATCGAAACCGAAACCAAAATTTAAGAAGACTTCTTAGTAAAATTATTTATTACAAGAGATGGAAGTCCATAACAATTAAATGACTCGGATATAAGCGTGACACAGAAAATAACACACACGCTGCCGTATTTTGATGATGATGATGATGATGTTTTTTTTACAAATTCATTTGAAAGATATTTGTAACGTGTCTTTATTTTTCAAAATAGCAGAAAATTACGTTCTCTTAAAAACAAATAGAAAAGAAACATTACCTTCAATCCCATTAAAAATCAGTTAGGTTACCGCGGTCAAAACTATTTCTGTACTAATGAGATAAATCGCTGTCCATCTCTTCTTGCAGAGTGAGACACTCTATCGGCCTTTAATGTGGAGAAAATACGTAAACCATCTTCGAT
Source organism: Euprymna scolopes (assembly GCF_053919585.1). NCBI lineage: Eukaryota > Metazoa > Mollusca > Cephalopoda > Sepiida > Sepiolidae > Euprymna > Euprymna scolopes. Next base: position 65,084,743 of record NC_136498.1, on the reverse strand, counting down.
TCAAAACGTCTAAATGCAGCCAATTAGAAAATTGCCCCAAAACAAATCAATTTCTTTTTCTTCATTTTTTTTTTTTTTTATTGCCTGAAAAAAATATTTTCTTTCATTTGTTTTTCTTGTATTCTTCAAAATGGATACAATATACACTTTTACGCGATTGGAAATAAAAGCCAACATGGTGGTATTATAAAGAAAGAAAGGCTTATTGCAATGGAGGACGCAGCAATAAATAGACATATGTTAATACAGCGCAATGGAGCAATGAATGCGGTGCTCACTATATATAGTTCTCTGTATTTGTGTGGAAAGTATTACATAGAAAACAGGGTCTGCAGAACACTATATTCTATTACAACACTTGTTAAAGTCTTCAAGTGACAAGACTCTCGCTTGTGTATGAATTCTGTTAGTAGTTTGATAAAATAGACAATCTCAAAAATATAAAATCTATAAATAATAGTCAAGAAGATTGAAAAACCAAAAAACGAAAAAAAAAAAAAAACAGTGATTTACTGAATAAATATGTCATATGGCATAATCGCGTTGACACACCGGTTCTCGTCAGATCACCGAAGTTAAGCAACGTTGAGCCTGGTTAGTACCAGATGGGTGACCATTTAGGAATTCTAGGCGCTGTATATGCTCTCCGCTTATCTCGGTGTTTGTTTCTGGTCGTCTTGTACATACACTTCAGTTGTCACTGGTATTTAACAATGTCGACTCAGGAGAGGTATGGTTGGAGATTGCGCATTTCCTGCCACACAAATTTCACGCGCAGGCACCCCTTCATGGGTGTCCATAGACCGTCAAAGACTGAAAGAGCCTGTTGTATGTTAAGTAAATTAGAAACGCATATAGTGGCGGAATTGCATCTTTTAAAATAAACCCCATCATGGAAGATTACAAAACCAGATATATATATGATATGCATATATATGTATATATGAAATGTATATGTTAATGCAATACAATTGCAAGAGTCAGCACTTGGACAAATTGTTCCACAAATATCTAATCCATTTCTATTAAGTCACAAAGTTCCCGAATAATATTTACACACAGTTACAACATTATTTCCACACTTGCATTTCTCTAAATTATTAACATAACTAGCGGGGGTACCCGGCGTTGCCCGGTTGTTTGGACGTGTGGGCGTAAGGGGGCGGGCTTTAAGTAAATTATAAGCGAAGAAATAACCCTGTTTAAATGTCAAAATAAAAATAAAAACGATGTTAAACTTCTGTAAAAAAAAATCGGCAAAACCAAAACCAACCCCCCCATCTCCCCCAAAAACGAACAAACGTAAAACTTTATTAAAAAAAAGAAATTGGAAAAACCGAAAGGATGAATCAGGGGAAAAGATGATGGGCGTGTTGTGAAAAACGAAAACAAAAATAAAAACACAGCGCAAAGTGAAAAGCGAATAAAAATTGCATAAATAACCCTTCGATTCGCTTAAATTCAATGGGGCGTTTCATCAAGTCCATTCCAGTTTTTAAATCAACTACAAAACGAAATAGAGCGAAATAAAAAAAAAAATGGCATAAATAAACCCCCGATACCCTTAAATCCAATGGTGTGTTTCACCCAGTAGAAAATATAGAACGAAAAAGAATGTTAAAATGCCATTCCATTTTTTTAAGCAACTACCAATCCAAACCGGTATTTCTTCGTACTGTCTCTTGTGAATGGATCTGCAATAGTGTAAGTGGAAGCGGGGGTGGGAGGAATTTCTAAGAGAGACAAGATTTTACAACTTCCATTGATTCTAACCGATTTTGGCCGTGAACTCTCACCAGAAAAATTATAGGAATTCTTGATTATCGAGGAAGTGTAGAGGTAATAGGCCTATAACACCTGAGAAAATGTGATGCGGTTTGTGCATGTTCCATTTGCATGAAATGTCTTGATTTTCAATCCTATTAAGGTCAACATCAAAGGGGAAAAATGAGTTCATTTTATATATAGAGAGATAAAGTAAATCTGATGATATTTTCACCTAATACCCATGTACATAAAACAATAACTGATATCATTAATTTGGTTCATACATCTCTTCAAAGTAACTTAATACTCTCGGAAACTATATATATATATATATATATATATATATATATATATACACTAGTTGATCTGCCCAGCGTTGCTAGGGAATGACTACTTTTCTTCTTTCCCCATCTGCCTCCTTTTTCAACTGTCTCTTTTTTTCTAGCAGTATATACTCAGAATTGCCCGTGCATCGTTACTTTAATTTTTGTCCCCTCTAACGTTTTTGTTTTTTTCCATAACGTTATCACATCTGATGTAATCATATATATATATATATATATATATATATATATATGTTAATTTTATTTTTATTTCGGACTATTAGTCTCATCTTTATTAGTTGTTGTTTGTTTGTTTTTATTGGTTCACAACGTTTCGGCCAATTTCCTCTGGCCTTCGTCAGGTGGTAACCGCGACGGATAGGAACTTCGAATCTCCTAACTGCATTCTCAGCCATCACTGCCATCCGTAGTTGTCGTCGTCTCACCACATTTTTGACCAATTACCTCTGGCACGCTTTGGGTGGGATTGAAACCGCTATCTTCAGACAATGTTCATCTGGAACCGTAGAGATTCAACGTCTCTATCAACTGCGCCACGGGCCCCGAAGGGCGATCAAGGTTGGATTCTTTGATCTTATAAATCCACATTTATTCATTATCTGATCTTCCATAGTCGGGTCCGTACCGATTGGTATATATATATATTATTCCTTAATTGGAATTTTTTATTTTGAGATGAGCATTTTTATGTTAATTTTATTTTTATTTCGGACTATTAGTCTCATCTTTATTAGTTGTTGTTTGTTTGTTTGTTTTTATTGGTTCACAACGTTTCGGCCAATTTCCTCTGGCCTTCGTCAGGTGGTAACCGCGACGGATAGGAACTTCGAATCTCCTAACTGCATTCTCAGCCATCACTGTCATCCGTAGTTGTCGTCGTCTCACCACATTTTTGACCAATTACCTCTGGCACGCTTTGGGTGGGATTGAAACCGCTATCTTCAGACAATGTTCATCTGGAACCGTAGAGATTCAACGTCTCTATCAACTGCGCCACGGGCCCCGAAGGGCGATCAAATAAAAAATTCCAATTAAGGAATAATATATATATATACCAATCGGTACGGACCCGACTATGGAAGATCAGATAATGAATAAATGTGGATTTATAAGATCAAAGAATCCAACCTTGATCGCCCTTCGGGGCCCGTGGCGCAGTTGATAGAGACGTTGAATCTCTACGGTTCCAGATGAACATTGTCTGAAGATAGCGGTTTCAATCCCACCCAAAGCGTGCCAGAGGTAATTGGTCAAAAATGTGGTGAGACGACGACAACTACGGATGGCAGTGATGGCTGAGAATGCAGTTAGGAGATTCGAAGTTCCTATCCGTCGCGGTTACCACCTGACGAAGGCCAGAGGAAATTGGCCGAAACGTTGTGAACCAATAAAAACAAACAAACAACAACTAATAAAGATGAGACTAATAGTCCGAAATAAAAATAAAATTAACATAAAAATGCTCATCTCAAAATAAAAAATTCCAATTAAGGAATAATATATATATATATATATATATATATATATATATATATATATATATATATTGTATATATATATATATATATATATATATATAATACATGACGTCATCTGCTATGTTGTATGTGGACAAACAAACAAACAGGAATACAGCTTTTGAACGCTACTGTATATATATATATATATATATATATATGCATATATATATATATATGAACTTATATTTCATATAAACATAGGTAAATATTTAAATATGCATAAATATATATGGACATATATACGTGTGTGTATGTCTCTCTCCCTTTATATATATGTATATATATATATGCGTGTGTGTGTGTGTAGTATATATATATATATATATATATATATATATATATATATACTACATATTGAAGGTCAGTTTATAGTGAAGCATTTTAAAGCGAAAAACTGGGGACATAAAGTTGACCTCTGTGAATAAACAAAAAGATCTGGCGTAAGTTTCGCCGAAATACATCGTGGCAGCTTTCCTGTCAGATTTTAAAGTTATTATATGCTGCAAGTGGGTGCCCCTACCAACACAAATGATGTTAGTTGCTCCATTTAGCCAACAGGGCAAGAAACTATAAAAAAAATAGTGTTTTATTACTAAGCATTTTTAGATGAATTCAACAAATGGTTTCATCTGTTAAATACATACATACATATATATATATATATATATATATATATATATATATATATATATATATATTTCTTCACCATATTCCCTCTGCTTCACTTTTTTGATATCAAGTAAGATCTTTTACTTACTTTTTGTTTCATCAAATACTTTTGCATGCAAAATCCGATCCCGCATTTTGCTAATTCCTACCCTCTGATGAGAAGGAAAGTATTTCTTCGAAACTCCGCGGATTAAGGACTATCCACTTATCTAGTGTTTCCTTTTCAGATTGAATATATTTTTAACTCATTTCAAAGTGTTTTTAACATGTTTTATTAACTGTTTGCTCGTATCTCCTATTTTATTAATTGTTAGCTCTATCTCCTATTTGGTTTTATCGAGCTTTTACATCTGGCTGCGATTAATTTATAAATATTAATTCTTTAATACTTATAATATACTTTAATTTTACCATCTTGGATCATTTTAGTAAATTTAATTGTAATTTTTATTATATATATATATATATATATATATATATATATTAATTTACTTGTCCATACATCCAGTATCCGGCCCTGTCCGTGGAGCATTAGAATACGCCGACTGCCCCCCTGCAGAGGGTAAAAGTCCCTCAATGGGGGTCCTGGATATGACCTTAAACTATATCCAGTGGTGAGGCCCCAGCTTGTGGGCTTTGGGGAGTGTGGAGCCACCCTTTAATTACCATTGCTCCCAGGTCCACTCTGACCCGGAGTGGTATTACCTGTTAGGGCCCCAACTATGGGTTAAATAGAAACCGACGTGAAAACAACAATTATATTCTATTAAAAAAAATTTTCTTAAATCTTTGGATTCGGCATTAAATAACCTCTACATTTTTAGATCAATTCATTAAGCTTTAAAAGGTTAAAAAAAGAATTTGATACAATTGTTTTAAAATTGTCTTTATTTATTTTATTTTATTTTCTATTTATTTTATTTATAAACTGTTTTAAAAAATGTTAACTACCGTGGAATTTCCATCGGTTCTGCTAGTTATTATTATTTCAACTGACATTTTGCATTCGACATCTGAAGCCATACGGACTATGGTTCCAATGTTACCTTTAAATTGAAGATATCTATCGATAAACAAACGAATGCATATTGTCAATTAATTTTTTTAAATTGCATAGGCTTTTGCAGAAATAATTGAGCACTCTGCTTATTTTTCTTTGAACATTAATTTACATTTTTATGTGTGTATGTGTGTGTGCGTTCGTGTGTGTGCGTGTGTGTGTGCACGCGCGTTGATTTAGGCATTAATCGTTCATTGAAACATATGGTCTAAAAAAACAGAAAGCAACTTCCGTCCGTTTTCGCTTTAATTGTGTTTGACGGTATAGAAATAAGAGTAGATTCATAAAAAGTAACGAACTGCATTATTTATCGCGTTCGTGACAGGGCTAAACAATATTTCCTGTTTTGAGGAAATCCGAGTCATCTAGTCGCGTGATAAAACTTGAACAAAATGAGCTGACGTTGTTTAAAACTCCACTGGCATAAGCGTTTTATTTAATCGCTAACGTATTTCTGTTAAAACTTCTACCACTAATTTATTTCCACCACCCCTGTTTTCACCCACCTATTCCCAAACGATTTTTTCTTCTCCACCCAGCCCATTCATCTCTTCGGACACACACACACACACACACACACACGTAAATATACAGTCTAAGCAATAACAGCAAGTGCAGGCTCTGTCACACAGAAGTAGATATTCTGAACTACCTGACATTCAACTGTAAGGTTTTGCTGGGGAGCAGATACTGTACGACGCGACATGATAGAGTGTGGAAATATCTCTACTGGACGACCTGTAAAAAGTTTAATATTGAATGCAGCAGCAAGTTATGGGAACATATACCAGAAAGAACGGTTGGAAATCATACATCATCCTTTATGACTATGCAATTTTGACAGTTATATACCTAGAAAATGGAGTTATAATACATAACATAGTGACATGGGACAAGAAGGAGAAAGAAGCAACCTTAATAGAAGTTAATATCCCAATGATGCTGGTTAAACAGAGCTGAGAGGGAAAAGATAACGAAATACCAAAGTTTTATGAATGACATGAAAAGAAACTGGAATCTTGGGAAGATTTCTATCATTCCAGTATTGTGCCCTTATTATATGTAATATGGTTAAGATTAAACTTAGAAAAGTAAAAGGACTAATCGTTAAAACTAGAAAAGAATAAAACAAGATATTCTAATAAAAATATAAATTTATAAATTAAAATATTTATGCATTAAGAATTTATATATTATGTTAAATTGAATTTTTAAAGAAATACTTTATGCTGTAATACTTTAAGTCATAAATTTATTATATATTTACTAGAATATCTTGTCTTTTGCTTTTCCAGTTTTAACAACTAGTTTTCTTTTTTTTCTAAGCTTAATCTTACCCATATTACTTTTCATGTTCGCATTTTTCTATGTAAACCACGCTTTTTCCAGGCTTTGCTTTGAAATAATGTTTTCTTTTTTTTATTTGTGTTCAATATCATATGTATTTTCAATCATCCATAAAATTATTATTAACTTATTAAATTGAAAAAATAAAAGAAATCAGTAGGGGTAAGACGTCGGGTTTTCTTTCACTTTCTTTTTCGACTTCGCGTCACGGGTTCGAATCTGCCGTCCTATTACCACTTTTTTTTGCTCATACCCCCAAACATCAGGGCAACGCCGGGTACTCAGGCTAGTCTATTATATAAATCTCACCTGTCTGTTTAAATGTATGTATGTATGTATGTATGTATGCCTAAAATTTTTCACGGAGGCGACGGATTTTCACGAGATCGGTATCGTTTTGAGCTTGACTCTTAAAAATATTGGCTAAAACCATTAATTCCTTCACCCTCAACTGGGCATTTTTTTACAAGTAGGGGTAACTTTTTTTTTCAATTAACTAGCCTTAATTTAAATCTTCGCCAATTGTAAATAAAAATACAAATAAGTACATAAGTACATAAAAACAACTGGACTCGTAAAAATGAATTTCAAAAACTACCTGGGAAATATATTCGATGAACAAGTGCAGGAGGTGTTCAAAGAATTGCACTTAAAAGACGGTCAGAATCTTTTTAAAAATTCTAGGTTTCAATATATAAGTTGCAGGTCAATGTTTGCATTTGGTAGGATGCTCATCCCCAGCCTGAACAAACTGATAAGAACCTTTTTTTTTTTAAATACGCAAACAGTTCGTAGAATCAATCGACATAAGAGAATGAAATCCTTGTTCTAAACGAATAGTTATTTTCCTTTACTTCAAATAGCTGAAATAAAAACGACTTTCTTGACTAAATCTGCATCACTTTAGAGTGAATGAATGAAGATTATTATCTAAATTTTATATATTATATATCTGAGGCAACGCCTATCATGAAAATATGAAGTGTGTGGCTGTTTGTTTTGTACTTTATTTAACATTTAGTCGGACATAAAAACATACACACAAACACAGAGATTACCTTTACCGCCCAAAACGATGTTGGTATCCTTGTGTTTCAGAAATATTTTTTTTGTGGGCATCGCTCCAAAATGCAAAGGGACTTAATGTTAGCAGCTAACAAAAACGAAAGATGATTATTTCATATTTACCTTCGTCTTGAAAAGGCTACGGCGGTAAGTAGAAACTATCAATTTTACACTCTCAAATGGAATTTTTTAAAGCGGGGATATAAAATCAAATCTATTAAATGTTAAAATCGACTAAATTAAATAATAAATTTGGAGTTAAATTGTTCTGCTTATTGAACAACAAAACAGCGAAGTTGGTAAGGTTAGAATTCATCAATATTGATATAATTCTTAATAAAAAAATTTTTTTTGCCAATTCGCACGGAAAAAGTTTATATATATGTGTGTGTGTGTGTGTGTGTGTGTGTGTGTGTGTGTGTGTGTGTGTGTGTGTGTGTGTGTGCGTGTGTGCAAGAACACTTTTAAGTGTGCGCAATTCAGGAACATTATCTTAAAGCATTTATGGCCATGTCTAACGCAGTAATTTTAAAAGTTCTGCTTTTCAAAATGGTTTCTGATTCTTTTTTTATCGTGTTTTACAGATAGCATTTGGAGACTCAATACAATAAAATATTCTATAATATAAATCTCATTTGTCTGTTTAAATGTATGTATGTATGTATGTATGCCTAAAACCTTCGAGAGAGACGACATATTTTAACAAGATTGCTATCATTTTAACGCTCGATCCTTTGGACGAAAACTATCGAGGAATTGGCTAACAACATTAATTCCTTCATCCTCAACTGGACACTTTTCTACAGGGAGGCGTCGCTTTTTTCGACGATGTTTTTAAAGTCATCTCCTCTTTTAGATTGTCTTGCTTTAATTCAAACCTACGTCACATCCGGTTTGGCAATGAAGGCAACAGCAAATACGTCACTTTTTTCACTTCTTTTCCTCCTTCGCGGTACAGGTTCGAGCCTGCCTGCCACCACTTTTTTTTTTTTGCTCAACACATCCCTGGAATCACCGGGGCAACGCCGCGCACCTAAGCTAGTCTAGAATATTAATCTCACCTGTCTGTTTTAATGTGTGTATGTATTTTGGTATGTATGCCTAAAAATTTCGACTTGGGCGACAGATTTTCAGGAGATTTGCACCATGTTGATGCTCGTAATCTCGAACAACAAATATCGAAAAATAGACAAGAAACATTAAATCCTTCACCCTTTACTGAGGAGTTTTCTACAAGAGGGGTCGATGTTTTGCGAGCCATTTTTTGCAAGTCATCGTATCGTTGGATTGACTTTACCTAATTTAAACGTTCCGAATTTCCGGTTGCGTCATGGAGTAGGGGTAAGACGTCGGGTTTTCTTTCACTTTCTTTTTCGACTTCGCGTCACGGGTTCGAATCTGCCGTCCTATTACCACTTTTTTTTGCTCATACTCCCAAACATCAGGGCACGCCGGGTACACAGGCTAGTCTATTATATAAATCTCACCTGTCTGTTTAAATGTATGTATGTATGTATGTATGCCTAACATTTTTCACAGAGGCGACGGATTTTCACGAGATCGGTATCGTTTTGAGCTTGACTCTTAAAAATATTGGCTAAAACCATTAATTCCTTCACCCTCAACTGGGCATTTTTTTACAAGTAGGGGTAACTTTTTTTTTCAATTAACTAGCCTTAATTTAAATCTTCACCAATTTCGGTTTGGCGATGGACGCAACGGCAAAGACATCACGTATGTTTTTCACGTTCTTTTCCTCCTTCGCGAAACGGGTTCGAGCCTGCCTGCCTACTACAACTTTTTTTTTTTTTTTTTTGCTTACCACACACCTCTAAACACCCAGGCAAAATCGGGAACTCAGTATGTACTAAATACTGAAGAAAGTATTTTAATGTGATAATCGGGCATTTGTCTTATGCGTTAAGAGTATTACATTTTTGAAAGTAAATATAAAGGATAAAATAAGAATATCCATGAATATACGCATGCATTTATAAACAGTCACAATTATAGAATGTTATATAAATATATTAGCATTAAAACATTAAAAATTATTAAAGCATATTTGGACTATTTCTCAGGTCTGTTAGCAACCACTTATTAATATTTGAACTTCTGAAATCGAAAGAAACTATCTGTGACCATTATAAATCAGTCTTATGTGTTAGGATTATCATATTTTTTTAATAAAATGTTAATAAAATAATAATATCCACTAATATATGTATGCATTTATATGCATTCACACTTATAGAATGATAAATAGATATGTTTCAATTAAATTAATTTATATCCGTATATATATATATATATATATATATATATATATATATATATATATATATATGCTAGCAGAAGTGCCCGTCGTTGACTGGGTTCGAAAACAGCCTACAGAAAATGAACTGTGATTGATGAAAGTATGATAGGTTATGAAAAGGAGGGGGTTGTAAAGAGATAGGTTGTGATACTCAAAAATTTTACGCTAAGCAAAATATGATGAAAGTAAAGATAATTTTCGCGAAAATATATTTTTTTATATCAACTTTGTTTCCATTCGTAGCCAAGAGTGACTAACAAAATGATGTTTCCTTACAAAGAGAAAATGTTATATATATAATAATATAAATATACAAGAAATAAATGTTACCATAGTCAATAAAAGTTATTTTATGGTAGAAAAATCATTGGTTTGTATTTTTAAGTAGTTTGTAAAAAAAAATTTTTTTTTGATTCACGAGCCGGTTTAAAAGAAAAATCAAAATGGAAACGACTTTGAAATGGAGAGCCCCGTTTTCAATTTGAAGGAGGGGCACCTGAGCATTCTGTGTTAACAATTTAAGAGAGTTCCATCAACGTAAAGAATATTTATAACCATATTTTAATGTTTTCTGTTATTTTGTGCTTGAGGAATATTCGATGATGGTATGTGTATTTATATAGTTATTGTCTCAAATTTCGTTTTAATTTCGGTTCACTGAAATTATTTCAAGTAACGAGCATTAAAAACTATTTCCAAACAAAAAAAACATGAACTGAACTTTTATTGACTATGGTAACATTTATTTCTTGTATATTTATTTTTCGGGTAGTCGTTTGTTGGATTTTCTGCTAAACACTCTTACTAAATGATATCGACGAAATATCGAAAAACAAAGATACAAAAGCAGTTTTGAAAAATAATGACGCTTTATTTACTTTAGTAAAATAATCCGAAACAGCAAAATCGGACATTAAAAAAGTCAACAGGTATGTACTTTAGATTTTTAAAGCAAAGAATCGATATAAATATGAATAAGTTGAAAATGCCGCCCTTTTCCAGCAGAACAGCTTCGTTTCAGTTTTACAGTATTGAACGGTGCAGTATTGCGCCGTCGAATTCAGGGTTATACTATTGTAATGTAAAAACACACACAAAGGGTTGTGATTAACTGAATTCCTTCTAGTACACTGACAAAAGAAAGTTTAAACAGATATATAAATAAGAATAAAAAGTTTTGTTAATTTTCTTAAAAAGACACGTAATTACGTGAGCAGGATTTTTTCCTTCCTTTTACACAATAACAAGTAACGTTCTTATTTCTTATTATCTATCTATTTATCTATTTTCGAAAGAGTGCCACGTGCAAGTGGAGAAGGAAAAAAACAAAGTTATGCAAAAGTTATGACGAGAATTCTCTAAAATTCCGACTTTTCTTTTTTGCTTTCACTTTAATAAGAACGTGAATTTATTAGGTTAACTTATTCGACACAATATGATTCAACTAAAAAAATAAATAAAAGATAACGTGAATTAAAATTAAAGTTAAGGTCTTATTGTGGACCCTCACCCCTTTTAAAAACCCTTGTTAAACTTTGTGACATATTTACATTCTATGGAGGTCAGGCGCGAACGAACACCCAATAATTTTATTATACCATATTTCTTCAAACTGAAACATAATTATCAAAGTATACTTACGCAAATAGATATGAAAAGTCTTTGTTAAAGTTTGGGCCATATTTCCATGGAGTAAAAGCGCGAACGGAGACCCCACAATTGTATTATACCATCAATATTAAAGTTGAAACATACTTATAAAATTATTCTTATGTATATCTATATAAAATACCATTGTAAACGTGTTTTCTTTTTCATTTTTTATTTCCCCACTTTAGGGGGGTGAAGCGGGAACGCAGACCCCGCAATTTTTATGAACCACTGTTAGGCCAGATCAAACATACCCATTCCTGTGTCTCAATACATCTATCATTATATGTAATCAGTTTTTAAAAAACTAATACATATAGTACCCTATTTGTGTCCACACACACACACACACACACACACAAACACACACAAACACACACACACACGTTCAGCTTTTTATATCTATATATATATATATATATATATATATATATATATATAATGGAAAACTATAAAGTTAACTGCAGCTTCTGTTCCAAATTTCGGATTATCACCATGTCGTATCACATTTAAATTCCTTTTGGTAGATTAATTGTTGCTTTTTACTAAATACTGAAAAAAAAATTGTTTTTTCATTAACAATTTCCCTCGTTCCTTAACTTTTGGACACCAGTAATTGAATTAAATGAATAAATATATAAATGAATATATATATATATATATATATATATATATATATATATATAAATATATATATATATATAAATGAATATATATATATATAAATGAATATATATATAAATGAATATATATATATAAATGAATATATATATAAATAAATATATATGTATATAAATGAATATATATACAAATGAATATACATATATAAAAATGAATATATATAAATGAATATATATAAATGAATATATATATATAAATGAATATATATATAAATGAATATATATAAACGAATATGTATATAAATGAATACATAAATGAATATATATATATAAACGAATATATATCAATGAATATATATGTATATATAAATGAATATATATATATAAATGAATATATATATAAATGAATATATATCAATGAATATATATATATAAATGAATATATATATAAATGAATATATATATATAAATGAATATATATATATATAAATGAATATATATAAATTAATGTATGTATATAAATGAATATATATATGTCTATGTAAATGAATATATAAATATATAAATAAATATATATATTAATGAATATATATATATAAAGTAATATATATATATATATTAGTGAATATATATATATATATTAATGAATATATATATATATATTAATGAATATATATATATATTAATGAATATATATATATAAATGAATATATAGATAAATAAATATATATATAAATGAATATATATATAAATGAATATATATATAAATGAATATATATATAAATGAATATATATATATATGAATAAATATATATATATATATAAATGAATATGTATATACATGAATATATATATTAATGAAAGTATATATATGAATGAATATATATCTATAAATGAATATATATATATATAAATGAATATATATATTATAATCAATATATATATATTAATGAATATATATAAATGAATATATATATATATATATTAATGAATATATATATTAATGAATATATATATAAATGAATATATATATATAAATGAATATATATATATTAATGAGTATATATATATGAATATATATATATATATGAATGAATATATATATATAAATGAATATATACATATATAAATGAATATATATATATATATATATTAATCATACATATAAAAGCGAAAATGTGGGTATGTTTGTTTGTGTGTATGTATGTTTGTGTGTCTGCTGAAAACTTTTGACAGACACAAAAAAATTCACAAACTTGGTCTTATATGAAAGCTCCTCCTTCCGGACGACAAATATAAAAAATTGGCCTAAAGTGACTGTTAGAAGTGCGTCAAGTAATCGATTTTTAGCAGGGGGGGAAGTGACATTTAATTGTTAAACATTACATATTTTTAAATCGATTTATAACTGCCCAAAAAAATACGGCCGCCAAGTCTTCTACATAAAGTATACACGCGGCCGTTTATCTTGGGTCAACTTGTATTTAAAACCCGCTGAGTCATGTCATGTGATCTTGGCGTCAGCAACCTCTAATTGCGGTCTTAATTTACAATTTAAAAATGTTGTTATCGGTAAAAAAAAAATTAATTAAAGCAAAACTATGAACTTCTACGCTATGGCAACGTTACCAAAGTTATTACCACATTCAAAATAGTTAGACTCGATAGTTAAACGAAAAATAATAAGCCAAACATGTGAAGTAAAAAAAAATACGCTTACAAAAACTATTAACGATCGAAGTTTTTTTTTAAACAAAAACAGCCAGACGAAATTTTCCAGTCTTTA
>NC_136498.1:65030598-65065598 GCF_053919585.1 Euprymna scolopes | reverse complement strand
GTTGGTAAAGTCCAATGAAAAGAAAGTACGGAACAATAGAAACTCCTGCCGTTCAAATCTTTTGTTACTTCATCAACTATTGAAAGCGACGCGCACTTTGGTGTTAAAAGCAAATGGATTTCTTCCATTATGCTTAATCTCCATTCATCATTGACAAGCAGACCGCAAAAATCAATTGATGATGTAAAATGTACGCCTATAGTTGGTGGGGTGGAAGATGACGAAGTAAATACCAGTGAGAACTGGCGATTCGACGTACCATGTCTGTGCATCATAAAGTCCATAGAACCTCTTTCATTAGGAATAGTGACAACCTTCACGGTATCCTGCCCGGTAGTGTCCGATGATAACGAGGAGAGCCAATGCCAGGAAAAAAAAATGGATCATGCTAGACAAAATAGCGTAAGTTATCGATCTGTATGCGTCTAATAGTTCAAGAGACCCTTTCATTCAATATCAAAGTGCGAAGGCCCCCTAGGAAAAATGTGATATTGTAGCGAGTGCAATAATTTGTGGCGAAAGTAGGATATACAACTATTTAAGATTAGACTAATGCATCCCATACGTCCACACATTTGATGGTCTTGTGCCTAATTTGTTCAGAACGTGATTTTTATATTTTTGGCAAATAAATTGTTCAAAATGGAGCATAGGTTCTGATACTAGACTGCATCTATTCTTTTCTAATTCAGTAAAAACAAAAACCTTCTAAACTAAAGGAATTTTTTATTTTTGTCCAGGCACATAAACTAGCCAGAAATTAAAAGAAAAAAATAAAAATAAAACAAAACTCAGAGGCAAAATAAAGAAATATTTATTTTAACATTAAAAACAAAAACATATAAATAATATTTACAAGTAAATACACTATCTTAGTACTATTGCTACTAGCTTTGAAAGCGATTATAAAGCATATAGCGTTGATTGTAAAAGGGAGATAAGAATTAGTGACAAATGTTTTATATATGGGTAAATCAAATAAGAATATTAAAATATAATTCTTGGGTCAGGGAGAAAAAGCCAGAAAACAGTGAGCGGTCTACCATCTAAAAAAGGTTAGGAGGGCCTTACTAACACTTTTTTGGACATTCTCCCCCTACCTTCTGTCAATGAAATTCTATCTCTAATAAAACAACTTTTCATAAAATGCTATTTTTACATGCAATATATATATATATATATATATATATATATATATATATATATATATATATATACTAGCATGGGTATCTGGCGTTGCCCAGGTTGACATGAAGTTCTGTTTGGAACACACCTGCTATTCTAATCATTTTCATCATGGGGAACGTGGATACCCCCACAACAATTCCAAAAATAAAAGAACGGATAAAAACATCTAAATGTAATCTAAATGTAATCGCCCGAAAAAAGAAGTACCTGATAGCCTCTCCACCAGATATTTCGGCAGAAGGGTTACAAAGAGAGTTTTTTTTACATGGAAGTCAGCACTATCAAGGCCCAGAAGCAACTCGGGGATAATGGTTATTGCGTGTACAGTAAGCAATGGGAGAGTGTTCTAGTATTCTTTTGTATTGGGGATTTGATAAAGTGCCATTACTTAAAGGGGCGATTCATCAGGAATTTGTTTATGTTGGACTTGAAGATTTGTATTTACCGAAATTCCAGTTTTTCAAATGATGCGGTAGTTGGCTTTTAAGGAATTTTTTTTTCAGATGGATTTTTATCTTAGAAACCTAACCGGAGTTCTAAACAGCAAGTCAGCAACTTAACAATTTCACAACTTACGCGGCTGCTTAGTGCAGCATCCTTATATAGGTTTCTGCATAAATTGTTTGTGATCCAGATTGTTCCGGAAACGTTCTAAATAGAATACTAAAAAATTCTACTAATCTTTATAATGAAAATGGATTGTCATAACACTTTTCATAAGGAAAATGCCTTCTCATAACGGTACTCCTTTGGAAGCTAGATTTTATCCATATAATAAACTGACCTCATGTCCAGCTCTGCCTTCGTTGGGAGGCAAGTAAATAAGGACTTGGATTGTTTATTTTGGAACAGATAGCAGATACATGCGTTTGCCCTAACATTCCACGCAAAGTGGTTCATATGACCTAATCCTAGTTCCTCGCGCTAAGAACGACGTTTATTATATGTTCTAATACTATTCATCTTTTTGTCATCAGTAAGTTAAGAAGAAATCTTACTAGACTGAGGTATTTTAGCACAGCAAACATCATCACTTTTATTAATTCTCTCTATATAACCCAAATAAGATGGCATTCCAACGACATTCCCGCTATGACTTATGAAGGTGTCAACGACCAAAAAGTTGCTATGTTAACCAACAGCCAATCAGAGGAAATCCTCTCTAAAACGGCAATGTTGAAAAAGGTGCTATAATAAACAACCCATCAGAAGAAACCAACTCTCAGTTCCTCACTAATTCTGAGGACTTTTGAACAGCAGTAATTTGATTATAACTTTGTTTAAAAGAACGAAAATTGAAAATTGTTATTGCAAAATATATCTGTGAGGCTAACCAATGAACTGTAAAAATTGTTAGAAATTTGGTCAGAAAATGAGTGGGCGTTAGAGCTTTACAACAGATCTAAATGAGAAAAAAACTAACACTTAACCATATATTCAAAAACGATAGTGTTTGAATGATACATCCCCATGGGAAATGGTATGAATACTAATTATTTTTTACTAATTAGATTTTAACTATATATTCCAACACTACAGTGTTTGAATGATCATAAAAACTACGAAATCTGCATTAATCAAAATATCATATTTAAGCATATTTTACGACGGGGCAATGTCGGGCGGCCTGCTAGTATATATTTATATATATATATATATATATAGATAGATAGATAGATAGATAGATATATAGATATAGATATATATATACACATATACGTATATATATACATATACACACATATATATATACATATATATACATATACATATATATACATATATATACACACATATATATACATATACATATATATACATATATATACACATATACATATATATACATATATATACACACATATACATATATATATGTACATATATATACATATACATATATATACATATACATATATATACATATATATATACATATATATATACATATACATATATATACATATATATACATATACATATATATACATACATATATATACATACATATGCATATATATACATATATATAGAGAGAGCGAGAGAGAGAGCGAGAGAGAGAGAAGGAACAGAGAGACAGAGAGGCAGACTATTGTTTTTCGTCGCACTTATATTAATGTTAAAAGCCTAGATAGATAGATAGATAGATAGATAGATAGATACATACATACATACATACATACATCCATATATAAAGCTCGTGTTGCCGAGTTCGAATCTGTCGGCTAGTGTTAATCGTGACACCCTGCATTGAAGATTCCCGAAAGGATGAAACACTAGTGTCTGTAGGTATTTAATTATTATAGTAAAAAATAATTTTGACAGCCACTTTAAGAAACTCGTTTCTTATCGTTGAGCATTTTCAGTTGAATTAAGTCAGTCAATTTAATTCTTATGCATAGATCATCGTATAACGATTAGATCACTGTATGACTGATGTAAAGAACATTTAAAATTAAAAAATGCTTGAATTCAAAGTTATTTCGCGCCGTTAATGGTAGCCGAATGTATACGGTTTTGCTAATCGAGCCAGAGATGGCTCGTGTTGCCGAGTTCGAATCTGTCGACTGGTGTTATTCGTGACACCCTGCACTGAAGATTCACGAAAGGATGAAACACTAGTGTATGTAGGTATTTAATTATTATAGTAAAAAATAATTATATATATATATATATATCAAATAATTATATATAAATATATATATACATATATATATATATAAACCCTGATTAAAATTATTGTGTTTTAATATTTATAATATTGATTAAACTATTTCAAAATTTTCACTGAATGTTGACTGCATATGTATGCGCAGAATACGCAAATAGGTTTTGTTCTGCGCGGATATAATCATCCGGCAGCCATTAAATTAAGAAAGGCATATTTTTTTGCGAGGCAAAATATTTACGAGAGCTCCTCACATGTTAAATTCTTTAATACTTTTAGGAAAAAGACGAATAAACATTTTTCATGGATAGTAATTAGTTGAACACTGTCTAGTATCAAGCGAAAGATCGTTAAATATCGTTACAAAGCTACAAACATGTTAATAAATATATATGTTGTCAAAAGTCACAGGTGCCCTATTCATAAAACGTTAACTCAGTTTGTGATGCCTATTAAAATGCATGTAAAATTGATCGGAATAAAACGAAGACTGTATTTGTGTGTGTATTTGTGTGCGTGTGTGTATGTGTATATATGTGTAGATTGTGTAAGGGTGTTAGATTGTGTAAGGGTGTTAGATTGTGTAATGTTGTTAGATTGTGTAATGTTGTTAGATTGTGTAATGATGTTAGATTGTGTAAGGTTGTTAGATTGTGTAAGGTTGTTAGACTGTGTAAGGTTGTTGGATTGTGTAAGGTTATTAGATTGTGTAAGGTTGTTAGATTGCGTAAGGTTGTTGGATTGTGTGAGGTTGTTAGATTCTGTAAAGGTTGTTAGATTGTGTAAGGTTGTAGATTGTGTAATGTTGCTAGATTGTGTACGGGTGTTAGATTGTGTAAGGGTGTGAGATTGTGTAATGTTGTTAGATTGTGTAAGGTTGTTAGATTGTGTAAGGTTGTTAGATTGTGTAATGTTGTGAGATTGTGTAAGGTTGTTGGATTGCGTGAGGTTGTTAGATTGTGTAAGGTTGTTAGATTGTGTAAGGTTGATGGATTGTGTAAGGTTGTTGGATTGTGTAATGTTGTCGGATTGAGTAAGGTTGTTAGATTGTGTAAGGTTGTTGGATTGTGTAAGGTTGTTGGATTGTGTAAGGTTGTTGGATTGTGTAAGGGTGTTAGATTGCATAAGGTTGTTAGATAGTGTAAGGTTGTTAGATTGTGTAAGGTTGTTAGATTGTGTAAGGTTGTTAGATTGTGTAAGGTTGTTAGATTGTGTAAGGTTGTTGGATTGTGTAAGGGTGTTAGATTGTGTAAGGTTGTTAGATTGCGTAAGGTTGTTAGATTGTGTAAGGTTGTTGGATTGAGTAAGGTTGTTAGATTGTGTAAGGTTGCTAGATTGTGTAAGGTTGTTAGATTGTGTAAGGTTGTTGGATTGTGTAAGGTTGTTGGGTTGTGTAAGGGTGTTAGATTGTGTAAGGTTGTTAGATTGCGTAAGGTTGTTGGATTGTGTGAGGTTGTTAGATTCTGTAAAGGTTGTTAGATTGTTTAATGTTGTTAGATTGTGTAATGTTGTTAGATTGTGTAATGTTGTTGGATTGTGTAAGGTTGTTAGATTGTGTAAGGTTGTTAGATTGTGTAAGGTTGTGAGATTGTGTAAGGTTGTTGGATTGTGTAAGGTTGTTAGATTGTGTAAGGTTGTTAGATTACGTAAGGTTGTTAGATTGTGGAGATTACGCAACACTTGCCTTAAAATTGCATGCGCTACTGCCCCTAAGGGGTATCCTTTGTCTTTCAAGACTAAACGGAAGCATGAAAAGTTATCATACAGAGAAAATTTAGAGATTATAATTAAAGCACATAATAACAAAATATTACATAAAAGCAATGAAAACAATAACAAAATAAACAATTAAAAGTGAACATCATGACAAAAAATAAACCTAACACAAAGGACAAAAATGTAACTAGTAGAAATGGAAGAAATTATAATAATAATAATAATAATAATAATAATAATAATAATAATAATAATAATAATAATAATAAATTTTAAACCCGGACAACGACAACTATAGTAGAAATAAAGACTTAGTTTACCAGGCCACAATATTTGCGAGAAACCCCGAATAACAAGAAATATTACGTAGATATGACTCTCTTAGATTTCAAAACCCGATATTATGACCACAAGCGTGCGTTCAAAAATAAAAAAAAACACCGAATGAAAACAACACTAGCAAACCAATACTGGGAACTCAAAGAAAGCAGACATCTATTAAACTGTAGGAGAGAAATAGCGAACACCTGTGCACATAGGATAAAATTTAGAACAACGATACAAAATAATTTAAAAATTAACAATTTAAGTAGAAAATAAATAAATAAAATAAACATATATATACATAAATTATCATATATATATAAACTAACATAATCAAATATATAGACAAAAAAATCACATTTAACTACACCTATGTTTAAAATAGGTTAGCTCATTAGATATCTACGCTTCCCGCTAAAATAGCACACACAAAGGAGGGGTTGAACATAAGGTAAACTGGGCCTTTGTCCTGTAAGTGCCTGCCCATTGCTTGTTTAGGAGGGACAAGGTGGAATTTAGGAAACTGATTGGCTAACTAAAAAATCACTAAAACGTGCGTATATAAAAACGCGAGATAACCACAAC
The DNA here is from genome assembly GCF_053919585.1 of Euprymna scolopes. Classification (NCBI taxonomy): domain Eukaryota; kingdom Metazoa; phylum Mollusca; class Cephalopoda; order Sepiida; family Sepiolidae; genus Euprymna; species Euprymna scolopes. The sequence continues at coordinate 65,059,117 of NC_136498.1, read as the reverse complement.
TCTTCACATAAGCCTGACGAATTCTAACGTGAATGAAACGCAGAATATTCTGTGTAGCTTGATTGCCATATATTTTATAACTTACTATCGAGCTCTACCTATGTATTGAGCACCGTTGAAGTAAATACTTAAAGTTTACGCATACAATTATACTTTCGTATATTAATTTATGTGATTAAATGAAGTAGTCATATATACATATATATATATATATATATTATATATATATGACTACTTATATATATATACATATATATACACACATTATATATATATATATATATATACATATAGCTACTTAATTTACTTACATAAAATTAATATACGAAAGTATAGATTTATGCGTAAACTTTAAGTATTTACTTCAAAAGTGTTCAATCCGTAGGTAGAGCTAGTTAGTAATTTAAATTACTAAATTACTATATATATATATATATATATATATATATATATATATATATATATATATATATATATATATATATATCATGAGTTTTTATTTCGGTTTAGATACAAGCTAATGCATTCAAGTCATATGGACATTTTTTTTTTAAATCGCAACTTTATAATATATAAAAATCGATAGAACATTAACTCTATAATTATATATACGAAATCTGCAAGAATTAAAATATCATATTTAAGTGTACTTTATGACCGGGCTTTTCCAGGCTTTTCCGGGCGTTCGTACTAGCTTAGTTAAATACTTTTGCAGTTTTAACAAAAAAAAGCTACAATAATATCAGAGCGTCTCCATTTATGCTGCACATCTACAGAATGTCAACATTAATATATTACATATGAATGAGTTCCTTGTGGAATTTCCACGGGTCCCGCTAGTATTTATTATTTTATAATCACTATCAACAATGGAAACTTTAGTTGTAAACAAAATCAAATGAAAAAAACAGTTAAAAGAATCAGTTTTTTTTTTTTTTTGGCATCGGAATATAAACACAAATTTTTCCGATTCCAATAACCTGAAAAGTTCCGAATTTTCCGATTCCCTATTCCGATTCAACATAATCACGTTTGACACACCGGTTCCCGTCAGATCACCGAAGTTAAGCAACGATGAACCTGGCCAGTACCAGATGGGTGACCATTTTGGACTTTTAGGTGCTGTAAGGGCTCTCCGTATATCTCGGCATTATTTTCAGTTGTCCTGTATTCCCCTTGCCACTGGACTCAAGCAGTGCCGATTCAGGAGAAGTGTTGCTATAGATTGCACAATCGTAGTCACATAATTACACGTGCAGCTGCCCCTACAGAGGGTATCCTTTGTCTTTTGAGACTGAACGGAGGCATCGATATTCCGATTCTGGTTAAGCATCCGAACACTAATTCTTTGTTTTATGTTCTCTAATAATGTACACACATATGTGTGTGTATATTTCAAATATAAATTTTAATTACACTAAATTTTTTTTTAATAGTTCGCTAGTGTAAGACTGGAGCTGTATTAATAACGAAAAACATTTTAATTGTATATAAACCACATCAAATGTAAAAAGAAACCAATTTAGAGCTAGGCTCACCAAGAAAAATAATCCTTTATACATGTTTAACATTACACATATCTTGGTGGTAGGCAGAAACAATTGCATGCTCCAAATAGAAACTAATTCGGTACTGAATTTGTGAGACTTGTGTTCCCTTACATTTGATGAGGTTTATACCCCCAAAGTTTAGCAACAATTAGAGTTGCATTCTACATTATTTTTAGTATAACCGCCAGCGACGAAGACAACTATCTCAAGATGGCGCAAAATGAATCACTATGTTATTTTGTTTGTTTGTTTGTTTGTTTGTTAGTTTGTTTGTTTTTTTTTGGGGGGGGGGTTCTATAGGAACACCTACGCAATGGCAGTATTCAGAGTATTGACCGTCGGGTTATGTACGTGCTCGTTGATCTTGGCCTCGATCACAGTCCACAAGAAATGATCAAAAGTGACGTCAGATGGTGAGGGCCGCCACAAATCATGCTACCAATGCTGAGGAACATAGTTGGAGAGCCACATATTTGGCGTCGTGGCCTTGACTGCAGAAGCAGGGGTCTGCTGGAAAGTGTAGTAGCGTCCAGAACTTCACCACGCGTTTCATATCTTCGTATTCCGTTAACTTTTTGTCAAATATCGGGTTTTGCTCAAACATCTAGTTTAGAGCCCTTAAAGTTAATATTTACCAATAATTACTAATTCATTGACTTATGAGGATAAGACTTCTTTCTTTGAAACCCCATGAGTTAAAAGGATCTTCGAGCATTTTATTCCTTATGATGATTATAATAAACTAGTAAAAAGTATACAACGTTACTTTTGTATAATTCCTTCACTTTTTCACACACACAGACACACACAGACACACAGACACACACACACACACACACACATATATATATATATATATATATATCTGTGTGTGGGGGCCTGTCTGGCTGTCTGTCTGTTTGTCTGTCTGTCTGTCTGTTTGTCTGTCTGTATGTATGTCTCTAAATGATTAAGTTCATTCTAAAATTTCAGTTAAGAATATATATACACACACACACACACACACACACACACACATATATATATATATATATATATATATATATATATATATATATATATATATTTCAACAGTTTGCATTCTGGAGACGCAAGTCTTTTTTCGAGATAAGTGACTTCTATGTTAATCCTTTATCTTAAGATTCAAATATTAATTAACTACATTTTATTTCAGTATTTAATTTATATGTTTATTTTCTGATTGTATTATTTAATGCTAGCGTTTTCTCGTCCATAAATGTTGTTTATTACATCTCCCAAGCTGATTGCAAAAATAGATTAGGAAATTGTATTCATTTTTATTTCGTGAGAGGGGAATATATCACCATACTTTCCCTTAAACACGCCAGTTGGGCTTTTATTAAGTGCAATACTTAATAATTTTATTTTTTAATGGAGAGTAGAAAACGTATTGTCGATGCGTTATCGTTACTCTCGCTTCTCTTTATTTGTCCCTCAGTCATCATTTTTTAATGAGTGATGTTTTTGACAAAGGGAGAAGAAAAAGCTGTATTCCAGGTTGGCCGGAATTTTTCTGTTTCTATGTCTATCCTTGTAGCAATGTGACTAGTAAGGATGCTGGAGGTAAATATTTTATCTGGGCTGACGTTATCCGCCTGATAGTCAGGGACCCGAACCTTGGATTAACCACTAAGGAGGCTGTCCTATCAACAGGTGCAAAGTACTGGGGCTGCTGTATTGCCATTTGGTGAATGGATTCTGGACCATGCAGTAGCTTCTGATGGAGCTTCTCGATGCCATATTAGTGGGTAATTGTTACGGCTTTACTTTATCATGTTCTACAAAAAAAATTTCTTTGTTTCTTTTTCTCTCTTAATTTCCCCTCTCTGTCCTGCTCTAAGTAAATCTGACGACCTAGTCCACAAATTCCAAAATTCCATCATGACAAATTTCAAGAAAAAATACACGATTAAACCCAGATCTCCAACTTCCAACGTAGACCCCCATTACCATGTCTGCTACTCCAACATCAGGGGTCCACGTTCTAACCTTCCAGAGGTTGTTGAAACCCAATTACAGGGGACTAAACCTGACCTTTTATTTTTAAGCGAAACTGGCGTTGGACTGGCTATTTCCCTAGATGAGTTCGTAATTAAAGGATACTCTAACTTAACTTCTAAATCTGACCCCCAAGATCGCCATGGGCATGGAATATGTGCCTATATAAAAGATGGCTTTTCATGTGGTAGGGACATCTCCAGAGCAGATCCTAACTTACCCTATATGTGCTTCCGGGTTGCACAAGCTGACAGTACTGCATTTATATTTACTCTCAATCGCTCCCACAACAGCGGAGTTACTATCTTTAAAAGCATATCTGAGAAAATTGACCAAGTCCTATCTGCTTATCCTTCAGCTAACATTCACGTATGTGGAGAATTCAATGTTCACAACGTGGAATAGTTTACTCACTCAAACAAGACCGATGATAAGGGGAGGTTCTGTCATGATTTCTCCATTGCTTATGACCTCACTTAGATTGTTCACGAACCCACCCGTGTGCCCGACAATGACGGCCAGTATGCGAGTCTACTAGACCTTGTTCTCACAACTTGCCCTGAACTATGTTCAGTTTCTTTTCTGTCTCCTCTATGATCTTCAGACCACTCTGTTGTATCAATTAAGATAAAAATGAAATATAATACGTCCCCCGACTTACCTCTTCATCGTACAGTATATCGATACGCTATGGTTGACTGGGATAGCTTCCGTACATTTATATCAGATCTATCTCTGTGTTCCATGTTTAAAAAGGATGTGTCATCTATAGTATCAGACTTGACGGAATGGTTAATTGTAGGTATAGACTGTTTAATACCCTCGAAAAAGTTCTAGCAAAACCTAACAGCCAGCCATGGTTATCTCCAGAATGTGCTGCTGCCATTGCGCACAGAAATCACTTTTTCCACTGCTTCCAACATAACAGATGTATGGAAACTAAAGCCGCTTTCAGGACTGCCAGCAACCATTGTAAGAAAGTAATAAAGAACGCAAGAGAGTTGTATGCTCAGTCCGTCATGTCCAAAGTAGCCGAGCCGTTTTGGCAAATAGCAAACAGAATCCTGAACAAAAGCGTGTGCTCTATCCCAACTATCATCAATGGACTTGAGGTAATCTCATCAGCATCAGACAAAGCCAAACTATTTGCCAAGAACTTTGCAGCTTATTCTACCCTTTTTGAATAAGGCCGCCAACCCCCCAATATTTCCTCCTGTATCAGAAACCACGGTATGTGATATGCATATATCTGAACGTGATGTTGCCAACCTAATCAAAAACCTTGATTCTAGTAAAGCAACCGGCCCTGACGGTATTCCAATTATAGTACTCAAAAAACTTCAACCAGAAGTAGCGTCCATGCTTACAAAACTGTTTAAACGTTGTCTTAAGGAGAATTGCTTCCCATCACCCTGGAAAATCTCATCAGTATGTCCTGTATTTAAGAATTCGGGTGATCGCTCATCCCCTCTCAGTACAGGCCTATAAGTCTCCTGTGCATCATGAGTAAGTTGCTGGTATCTGTGTTAAATAGAGAAGTAATCGACCATCTCAGCAAAAATAACCTTCTTAGTGACAAACAATATGGTTTCCGTTCTGCTAGATCTACAGCAGATGTGTTTAAAGTTATATCTCATAGGATTAGCGAATCTCTTAACGGAGGCAACCTTTCTAAGGCAATTGCTCTTGACATATCAAATGCCTTTGACAGGGTATGGCATGAAGGTTTGCTTCCCGAGATCTCTAGCTATGGTATAGCTGGAAATGTATTCTCAATTATTAAATCATTTCTTTCTGATAGGTTCATAAGTATAGTAGTTGAGGGGCAAAAATCAGAAGCTCACAGCATTAATGCTGGAGTCCCTCAGGGGTCCATCCTGAGCCCAACTCTATTCCTGATCTACATTAATGATCTTTCAAATCACATCCTTACATCATTTGTAGACATTTATGCTGATGACACTACCATTTATAGTGGCACATCTAAGACAGTAAACGACCAAGTTCTTTCCGATTCTCTCTCCTCTGATCTTGAGCACGTGGTACAATGGGTAAAGGAGTGGTTGGTTACTTTCAATGCATCTAAAACCAAGCTTCTCTCTTTACATCATAAACACTCTGATCCCCATCTGGCATCAGTTGAAATGAATGGCTCTCGTCTTGAGGAGGCCTCAAATTTTGACAAGCTTCTGGGTTTGACCTTTACTCCTGATCTTAAATGGAACAGGTACATCAAATCTGTTGCCAAGGCCGCTGGAAAAATGGTAGGATCCTTCTATCGATCCAGTAGATATCTCACTGCTGATGCAATTCTCTATCTATATAACAGCCAGATACGTCCAAGGATGGAATACTGTTAAAACATCTGGAGAGGAGCTGCTAGAAAGGACTTCTCCTGCCTTGATAGCGTTCAAAATAGACTTCGTAGTCTCGTTGGATATATCCTTTTCTCTTCTCTGCAACCTCTATCTCACAGAAGAGAGGTTGAGAGTTTTCTCTGCTGTATCGTTATTTTCATGGAAAGTGTTCAACTGAGCTTCAGTCTATGGTCCCCCTCGCCAAACTTTCACAAGAAACACTCGTCTAGCTGGAAACACTATCAATAATTCCCCCCACTCGTTATCTGTGCCTAAACCTAAACGTAGATTCTATGATCAAAGCTTTTTTCTTAGAACTGAACGCCTGTGGAATTGTCTTCCGGTTTCCTGCTTTTCAGCTGACTACAATATGGTTGTCTTCAAGTCAAACGTAAACAAGTTCTTGATGAGCCGTTCCCCTTGTTAACAAATTTACTGAACTTCCATTACTAACGATTACTATATTGTCCAATTTCTACTGTACACTTTTTAACCCTTATCCTCGAGTGGCCTCTTTGCCTTAGTAAGTGGTGATGCCTATGTAATATATACATATATATATATATATATATATATATATATATATATATATATTCAAGAGAGAAAACTCATAAATTTTACGAGGTTATTAAGAGCGTTCATTATATATATATATATATATATATATATATATATATGAGCGTTCAATATATATATATATATATTATTGATATAAACGAATTTATATGGTCGCGAGACTGGATAGACTAATGTTTCGGACAGATGGATGGTTAAAACCAAAAGTCCTCATCAGGCGACTTAAAAAAAAGTTTGTCTTCTACAGAAGAAAACCAGTTTTCTTTTGTGTTTTTTAATATTTTTTATTTTTATTAGAATATTACTGCAACTATACCTTAATTTTACTGTATTTTTGTTAAAATAAATTCATGGCGAACTGGCCTTCTTCTGTGATAGACAAACGTTTTTTTTAAGTGGCCTGACAAGGGCTAGTAGTTTAAATCAACCATCTGTCCGAAACATTAACATGTCCAATTTCGCGACCCCATAAATTTGTCTATATCAATAAGGGAAGATTATCATCAAAAGTGTCCTGAATTGTTAACTAAGCACCGGACTTACTACTTAGATATAAATAAGTCACTTGTCCCCATCCCCCCACCCCCACTTTTTTTTTAATGGAGAGTAGATAATACAGTGGATGTGTTATCGGCAGCTCCAGTAACTCTCGCTTCTCCTATTTTGTCATTCAGTCCTCATTCAATGAGTGATTTTTCTGACAAAGGGTGAAGAAAAAGCTGCTTAAAGGTCGGTAGTACTTGGTGATCAGTAGTCTGAGATGTCGGAAATTTTTCTGTCTCTGTCTGTCCTTGTGGTCATGTCACTAGTAAGGGTGCTGGAGGTAAACGTTTCGTCTGGGCTGACGTTATCCGCCTGATAGTCAGGGACCCGAACCTTGGATTAACCACTAAGGAGGCTTTCCTATCAGCAGGCGCAAAGTACTGGGACTGCTGTTTTGCCATTTGGTGAGTGGATCTGGACCATGCAGTAGTCTCTGGTGGGGCCTCTCGATGCCATACTAGTGGGTAATTGTTGCGGCTTTACCTTTTCGTGTGCTTCAAAAAAAAAAAAAATTCCTGTCTTTTTCTCTCTTACTTTCCCTCTCTGTACTGCTCTAACCAAGTATGCCGACCTATTCCACAAATCCCCAAACCTCAACATGAAATATATCCAGAATAAAAACTCGATTAAACCTAGAACCCCATCTTTCAACGTAGACCCCTACTACCAGGTCTCCTTCTCCAACATCAGGGGTCTACGTTCCAACCTTCCAGAGGTTGAAACCCAATTACAGGAGACGAAACCGGACATATTATTTCTAAGTGAAACTGGAATAGGACCGACCACTACCCTAGACGAGTTCATAATTAACGGATACTCAAATTTAACAGCTAAATCTGACCCCCAAGATCGCCATGGGCATGGAATATGTGCGTACATTAAGGATGGCTTCCCGTGTGGCAGGGATATCTCGAGAGAAGATCCTAATTTACCCTATATGTGTTTCAGGGTTGCACTTGCTAACACCACTGCATTTATATTTGCTCTCTATAGGCCCCACAACAGCGGAGTTACTATCTTTAAGAGCATATCTGAGAAAATTGACCACATACTGTCTTCACATCCCTCGGCTAACATCCACATATGTGGTGATTTCAACGTCCATAACGTGGAATGGCTGACCCATTCAAATAAGACAGACGATGAGGGAAGGTTTTGTCATGATTTTGCCATTGCTTATGACCTCACTCAGCTTGTTCGCGAACCCACCCGTGTGTCCGATACACCCGGTCAATATGCAAGCCTCTTAGACCTTTTTCTCTCAACTTCCCCTGAGCTATGTTCATGTTCCGTTCATTCTCCTCTAGGATCCTCCGACCACTCTGTCATATCAGTTAAGATAAAAACGAAATGTAAGAAGCCCCCAGACGTACCCCTCCACCGTACTGTATACCGATACTCTATGGCTGACTGGGATAGCTTCCGTACATTCATATCTGATTTACCTCTGCACTCCATGTTTAAAAAGGATGTGTCCTCTATAGTATCAGATCTGACCGAATGGTTAATTGTAGGCATAGACCAATTCATACCATCTAAAAAATTTCAACAAAAACCTAACAGCCAGCCATGGTTCTCCCCAGAATGTGCTGCTGCTATCGCGCACAGAAATCACTTTTTCCATAACTACCAACGTAATAGATGCACTGAAACTAAAGCTGCTTTCAGGTCTGCCAGCAACCACTGTAAAAGAGTAATAAAAAATGCAAGAGAGCTATATGCCCAGTCTGTTAAATCCAAGGAAGCTGATCAGCGGCTTGGATCCCACCAGTTTTGGCAAATAACAAATAAGATCCTGAACAGAAGTGTGCGTTCTATACCAACCATTATCAATGGACCAGAGGTCATCTCGTCAGCGTCAGACAAGGCCAAACTATTTGCCAAGAACTTTGCAGCTAATTCTACACTATGCGACGAAGGCCATCAACTCCCCATATTTCCTCCTATAACACAGAACAAGCTGGGTAACATACAAATATCCGTGCATGAGGTCGCCAAGCTAATAAAGAACCTAGATTCCAGTAAAGCAACTGGCCCTGATGGCATCCTAATTATAGTGTTAAAAAAGCTTCAACCAGAACTTGCTCCCATACTTACGAAACTATTTAAGCACTGCCTTAAGGAGAAGTGCTTTCCGACTCCCTGGAAGACCTCTTCAGTTTGCCCTATATTTAAGAATTCAGGTGATAAGTCATCTCCCTCTCAATACAGACCTATAAGTCTCCTGTGTGTTATGAGTAAGTTGCTGGAATCCATATTAAATAGAGAAATAGTCAACCACCTCAGCAGGAATAACCTTCTTAGTGACACACAATATGGTTTCCGCTCTGCAAGATCTACCGCAGATGTGCTGACGGTTATATCCCACAGGATAAGTGAATCTCTTGACAAAGGCTTTCTTTCTAGGGCAATTGCTCTTGACATATCAAAGGCCTTTGACAAGGTATGGCATAAGGGTCTACTTCACAAGATTTCCAGCTACGGTATAACGGGAAATGTTTTCTCAATCATTAAATCATTTCTCTCCGATAGGCTCATAAGAGTAGTGGTCGATGGACAAAAATCGGAGGCCTGCAATATAAATGCTGGAGTCCCCCAGGGGTCAATCCTGGGCCCAACTCTCTTCCTGATCTACATCAATGAGCTCCCTAAACACATACTTAAATCATTTGTTGACATCTATGCTGATGACACAACCATCTACGGCAACACATCAAAGGCTGTAAATGACAAAGTTCTCTCTGATTCTCTCTCCTCTGATCTCGAGCGCGTGGTTCAGTGTGAGAAGATGTGGCTGGTTACCTTTAGTGCATCCAAAACCAAACTCCTATCCTTACATCATCAATGCTCTGATCCCCAGCTGGCATCAATTGTGATGGATGGCTCTCGTCTGGGTGAGGCCCCGTGTTTTGACAAGCTTCTTGGTTTGACCTTTACTCCTGATCTGAAATGGAACACGTACATCAAGTCTGTTGCCAAGGTCGCTGGAAAGATGGTGGGATCCTTCTACCGCTCCAGAAGATATCTCACTACCGATGCAATTCTCTATCTATATAAAAGCCAAATACGTCCAAGGATGGAATACTGTTGCAATATCTGGGCAGGAGCTGCTAAAAACAGCCTATCCTGCCTTGACAGAGTACAAAATAGACTTCGTGGCTTAGTGGGGCATGCCCTTTTCTTTACCCTGCAACCTCTCTCCCACAGAAGAGACGTTGCGAGCCTGTCCTTGTTTTATCGTTATTTCCATGGCAGATGCTCGTATGAACTCCAATCTCTGGTCCCCCCTCGTCAATCTTTCACGAAAAACACCCGTCTAGCTGAATCCACTGTGAAAAATTTCCCCCACTCTATATGTGTGCCTAAATCAAAACGCGGATTCCATGAACAAAGCTTCTTTCTTAGAACTGCACGCCTGTGGAACTCTGTTCCGTCTGCCTGCTTCCCTCCGGACTACAGCTTTGATGTCTTCAAGTCCAATGTTAACAAATTCCTAATGAACCGCCCCCTTAAGTAAACACTTCAGCAAATCTCCTCACTAACTTAATGTACTTGCAATAACCCTTATCCCTGAGTGGCTTCCGGGCCTTGATAAGTGGTGATCACTGTATAAAAAAAAATAAAAAAATAAAAAAATAAAATAAATAAATATATCTATATGATACTTGGAATGTATTTATAAGCATAATAGCAAGAATAGCATTCTATGAAACTCCGTGGAATAAGAACTTTGCAAGTTGTTGGGTTTTTTTTGCTGTTTTATTTTGTTGTTGCTGTTGTTGTTGTTGTTGTTTTAAATATTCAGTCGAACAATAAATTTGATTGTAAATTTAAACTTACAGTTTTAGTTTTCTTTCTCTTATAATAAGTTCTACTCTCTATTGCGTATTGAGTTTGTTTATTTGGTTGGGATTGAAATATCTATATATAAATACTTGGTATTTATATCAGATTGAAGCTATATCAGGTAAACACTGCATCGTTTATATATATATATATATATATATATACATATATATATATATATATATATATATATATATATATATATATATATAGTAATTTATAAAATATATATGGCGATTAAGCTACACTGAATATTCTGCGTTTCATTCACTATAGGATTCGTCAGGCGCATAAGCCTGACGAATCCTATAGTGGATGAAACGCAGAATATTCAGTGTAGCTTAATCGCCATATATATTTTATAAATTACTAACTAGCTCTACCTACGTATTGAGCATTTTTGAAGTAAATACTTAAAGTGTACGCATAAATCTATACTTTCGTATATTAGGTTTATGTGAGTAAATGAAGTAGTTATATATATATATATATATATATATATATATATATATATATATATATATATATATATATATAGGCTAAGAGATGGGAACTCTGACTTCAAATCGTACTGCTGCCTTGTAGTTTTCCTTAAAAGGCTATGAAACATCATCCTGAAAGAAAAGGCGTAGTAGCGAACACGATAGGACGACTCTTTACTTCACTGAGATTACTTTTGGCCAGAAGCTGCGGCCTCCTCTGCTGCTAGTCGTCGCGGGTTCGCTCTACTGGACATGAGCATTGGAGGTTCAGAGGGTTTCTATCTGATGCGCAACAGATACTGCACCTAAACTGCACAAGCAAGTTTGGAGCCAAGGTGAAAAGTCCTGTGGTGATGGAGTGAGACTACGCCAACACCGAAGGATAAAGCACTGAGGCCCGACTAGTCATCGCCAAGATTGGCGGACTGCATGATGATTATGATGATGATGACATATAGTAATTTATAAAATATATATGGCGATTAAGCTACACTGAATATTCCGCGTTTCATCCACTCTAGGACTCTTCAGGCTTATGCTCATAAACCTGAAGAGTCCTAGAGTGAATGAAACGCGGAATATTCAGTGTAGCTTAATCGCCATGTATATTTTATAAATTACTAACTAGCTCTACCTACGTATTGAGCACTTTTGAAGTAAATACTTAAAGTTTACGCATAAATCTATACTTTCGTATATTAATTTTATGTGAGTAAATTAAGTAGTTATATATATATATATATATATATATGCATATATATATATTACCGTTTATCTGCTTAGTTACACATGTATACATTTGCTCTGCAATAGTATTGAGCACTTCAGGTTTTTACTAATTACCAGTTTATATATATATATATATATATATATATATATATATATATATATATATATATGGTATTTAGAAATGATTTTGAAGACGAACTGATAACGTAATCAGCATATGTAGATTCTGATTACGCTTATATAGTTTAATGCTTATAAATCTCAGTTGACTCGAGAGCGGACATTTTCTTGCGTCCTTCTGATATTTCCTTGAGGTGCTGTATGTGTCATGCGATTTCGAAATTATTTGCGGTATCCGCGATCACACGGTCGGGGTCCTCTGTATCGCTTTCTCGATTCGCTATTGCATATGGTCGCCCAGCTCTACTTCGTATTGTATCAACTCAACTGACATTCTGTATTCGACGATGCGAATCACTTTAGTTGGTTCACACAGCAAGGAAAACACGTAGATTGGCTCAGTTCAATATTGGTTTCGAATTATTACGGCCTTGCATGTCTTCTTGCCTGATCGCAACGAAGCACAATCGTTAAATTGCTAGAAATCATATTTTACATGGGATAAAATGTTCTGTAGCCGAGTCAACGTGATGAATATGATCGCCCACTTTGTAGATTTAAATATAAACACTCCATTCTATAATAAAAAATATAAAACGGAAAGGGAGAAGAAAATCAAATACCAACGTCTCATGTATGACAAAAAAAATGTAATCTTAGGATGAACTAATCATTTCAATAATCATACTAGTCTTAAAAAGTTTTTAAAATCTACTTGACATACACACGCACACAACAAACACACACACACGCACACACACACACACACACACACACACACATATATATATATATATAGTTTACCAGGTCACAATATTTGTGAAAGAAAACCCGAATAACAAGAAATATTACGTAGGTATGACTTCCTTAGATTTCAAAACTCGATACTATGACCACAAAGGTACATTCAACAATAAAAAAACACCGTATAAAAACAACACTAGCGAATAAATAGTGGGAACTCAAGGAAAGCGGACATTCGCCGGTAGTCGAATGGAAAATAATAAGACAAGCTACCACGTGTAGGACCTAGACGACCCATGTAGATTATGCCTTCATGAAAAATTTGTTATCCTGTACTTTAAAGAACCCCAACATCTATTAAACTGTAAGAGATGAATAGCAAACAACTGTGTTCACAAGAAAAAATTTACTCTAGGATAGCGATACAAAATAGTTTTAAAACTAACAAAAACAATAGAAAATAAACAAATAAATAAATTAGATAAGCATGAATATGCATAAACGATCACACATATATGTATGTATATATATATATGTATATATATGTGTGTGCATATATGTGTGTATACGTATATATATTTATATATAAACTAATTTTAATAAAAAAAAATGAATAAAAACACTAACCTAGATTTAAAACAGATCAAGAAGCTAAATATCCAGGCTAAATAGAGCACACACAAAGGAACAGGTCAACCAGAGGTCAAATAGGCCTTTGTCCGATAAATGCATTCTCATTGACTGATAGGAAGGGCGCGGTGGATACGAGAAAGCTGATTGGCTAACTAAAATTTCAATAGAAGATGCGCATATAAAAACGACAAACAACCACAGAATTCGCGCATGAGCCTGAAGAATCCTAGAGTGGATGAAACGCGAAATATTCAGTGTAGCTTAATCGCCATATACTTACTATTTATATATATATATATATATATATATATATATATATATATATATATATATATATATATATATATATACATATACATATATATATATACTCATGAGCAAAAACATTGGTCAAGCGTGAAAGAATAGAGGAAAGCGATTTTTCAATATTTTTCTATGAATTTTTGTTCATTTTAATTGAAAATTTCTATTTTGCAGATCATTATTATTGTAGCATATAATAATAAGTGGAAAAATTTATCCTAAAAATGATAAGACCGCATCTTGGCGAGGATATAAAAACAGAATTGCAGAGTTAAGGCAATCGAAAATGATTTACAAGCAGATTTTTGATATTTTAAGAAAAGAAAATGTGAAAACATCTTTTTCTGTAGAGAAACGAATTGGCTGAAGGTTCAAAGTCGAACGCTTGGTAAAAGGTTAATCTGGATCCGGTCGCCCTAGAGCATTAACTTTGAAGGACGATCACAGGCTTTAATTAACTGTTTGGAAGGATTGAAAGAAAACTGATGTTGACCATAGCCAAGTATTCAAAACAGGGGCTGGTAATTCTCTTTCTAGATATACAATATCTAGACGAATGAAAATAATAGGATTTTCTTCTAAAAAGTATGCAAAGAAGTCGTTTAATCTAAGAAGAACAACAATGATTGTAAGAGATTTTTCTCGTGTTATGGCAAGAAAGATACAGACAGGAATGTTTTCTGATTAGATGAATCAAGATTTTGACTTGTTATTGATGCTTCCAATGCTCCCGAACGGTACAATCGAAGAACTGGAGAAAGATTTTCGCCAAGGTGCATAAAAACGACAGTTAAATAGAAGAATGGAGGGATAATGGTATGGGGAACTGCAGCAGGAATTGGGGAACAAATTAGATGTGAGAAGTCAATCAATGCAAAGGAATACATTCGTATGTTAGAAACAGGACAGTTACTGGGATATTCCCAGTTTCTGGGAATATCCCAGAACATTATTTTTCAATGTGATAATGCCTTTGCACACACTGCTAAAGTCACAAGAAGATGGTTTTCTGATAATTCAATTAATGTGATATTTTGGCCAGGTCAAAGCCCCGATTTAAACCCAATCGAGAATATTTGGTCCATGATATCTCGTGCATTGGATGGAAGAACTTTTTCGAACAATGACAAACTATGGTAACCTGTGCAAATCGAATGGAATTGCATCTCCTCTTCGCAGTGTTCCACTTTGGTTGAGAACATATCTAAAAGGATTGCTCTTTTAAAGAAATCAAACGGGGATGCGATTCTATACTAAACATTTATAAAAGTAAATGTCTTGTTCTGTTTTATTAGTCTCGTTTATGTTTCCTTGTTCAATATATCTTTTAGTGCAATAAAATATATACAATTTGTGCTGTCCATTTTTTGCTCACTAGTGTATATATATATATATATATATATATATATATATATATATATATGTATATATATATAACGGTCCTTGATATGACATATATCCGATGGTGAGGACCCAGCTTTCGGGCTTTGGGGAGTGTGGAGCCACTCTTTAATTAATTAAGCGCCTAGTATTCCCAAATGGTCACCCATCTAGTACTAACCAGACACAACGTTGCTTAACTTCGGTGATCTGACGAGAATCGGTGTGTCAACGCGATTATGACGTACATATATATGTATATATATACATTTATATACATATACATATATTCATGTATGTATATGTATATATATATATGTATATATATAATATAATATATATATAATATATATATATAATATATATATAATATACATATTTATAATATATATATGTGTATATATAATATATAGTATATATATTATGCATATATATCCATATATAATATATATATTATATATAGATATATATACATTATATACACATATATATACACATATATATACACATATATATACATATACATACATATATATACATACATACATATACATACATACATATATATACATACATATATATACATGACGATTGCAACGTCTTGTCAGATGAGTGCCATTCCCTCGGACATTTAAAATCCATGAGCCCAAATGCCTGAGGGAGTATCTATACACAGATGATGTTACAGAGTCTTAGCTTTGTACGACAGCTAAGTCTCTCTCTCGGTTCAGAATGTTGAGATCCAGCAACAAGCAAGAGCAAGATAGCCAGCAACAAATTAAACTGCAGCTTAATGCGGGTAATGATCTTCCGCTTTATGGTTTTTTAAATCAGAGATTTGCTTCTCCTAGAAACGTTGCCTTCACCACGGCTTACGGGAGCCCTCTCCACCCCAATACACATATACACACACACAAATATACACGGTGCTAGTTAGCCGTTGACCCAGAAAAAGAGTTCATTCGCCCTTTGGAAGGTCTTGTTTTTAATCCTTCAGGGAGACTAGCCGCCCTCCTCACCAAACAAGTCTGGTGGGGGAACCAGTTTAGTCGCCGGTGACCCGACCATGAGGCAGGTAGTACTGGGTTACATGGTACCAGTAGCACATGACATGACCTACATATATACATACATGCATATACATACATACATATATATACATACATGCATATATATATACATACATATATATATGTATATATATATACATACATATATATATACATACATATATGTATATATATATATACATACATATATATATACATATATATATACATATATATATATATATATATATATATATGGGCGTAGTTCAGAGGCTAAGAAATTATATATATATATATATATATATATATATATATATATATATATATATATATATATAGTGTTATAATGGAATAATTCCAGAGGAAATCCGGGTATTAGAGCTCAATGTGGTAAACAGAGCAATAACATAACGTATATAGTTTCGGTTAATATATACTTTTATACACTCCGTACACAAAAGTACTTTCATGCACGCATAAAGAAATAAATAAAATAGTTATTATTTTACAGTTTTGTGTTGATTTATATTAAATCTAATAATGTCTAGTTGTAGTATATAAAATAACCAATAATTCCAGATCCGACGAACAGATAAATCTATAATGGTAAAAACACCGAAATTAACACCACTAGATTATTTACGATAAACCCTCCCACCCCACCCCACTGGCAATTATAGTGCTGTCCGGTATATACTCGATAATAACTACTTGATGATTTGTTGTCCGAAATCGAAGTTGGGTGTACTTTTTCCCGAAGTACCTGTTTTATCCAAATTACTTATAAATAAATGAGATAGCTTTAAGAAAATAATTTTTCTCTGCAGATAATACATTAGTTATTAAACTGAGTTAAGTCAAAAAGATCAAATACTACAACTAGACATTATTAGATTTAATATAAATCAACACAAAACTGTAAAATAATAACTATTTTATTTATTTCTTTATGCGTGCATGAAAGTACTTTTGTGTACGGAGTGAATAAAAGTATATATTAACCGAAACTATATACGTCCTATCGATTTGGGGGCGATTAATATTGCAATTTTCTGCTTCTTAATCAATTAAGAAGTGAAAAATTACAACGACCGCCATAATCCCCAATAAAATTAATTACATAAAAATATATAAAATATTAACTACATAAGACTCAATTTTTTGAATTCATAGTAATATATTACAAATACAATATTTAAATGTATTATAAGACAATATTCATTTCTAACTAATTTTAACATAATAACATACAGATAGTTTTAAAACTTTGTATATAAATTTTTTTATTTCTTTATTTATCTTTTAATAGACTTACTTTCCATGACTCAATTAACTATAGGACGCGAGTATAATCTCCATTTTCTTTCCCTTATCTTTCTCAGAGATTCTAGACTAATGAAACCATATGACAGGCAGCGGTTGGTCACTGTCTTCTTTTTTTCTTCTTCTTTTTCCCATTACGCGCTATTTATTCTATTTCCTTCTCTCTATATCCGTATATTTCTCCCCCTTCTTCCTAGGTTAGTAAACGCGTGTCAAGGCATTTACGTGTAAGAACGTGCATATTTAGGGGCGTGTGTGTGTATGTGTGTGTGGGTGTGTGTATGTGTGTTGCGTGTGTGTGTGTGTGTATCTGTGGTTACATCGAGCTGCCGTTTATAAGTGTCATAATATTTTTGTTGTTTTTTTCTTTTTTTTCTTTTGTTGTTGTTGTTTTCTTTTAAAAATCCCTCCCACCCTCTCTATAAAATGTATTAAGTGGATTGCTACTACCACCCCCTCTGGTTTTTGGACGGTCGAGGCCCGATTTTTTCTTTCTTTCTTTCAGTATCAAAAATGTAATTGTCTAGTTTAGATGCTTGAAAATACCATAAGGTTGAAATAAATTATTGCATCGACAATTATGTAATTTCCGTGTTATATATATATATATATATATATATAGAGAGAGAGAGAGAGAGTATAAAAATAAACATATTAGAGTTGATTTTTTTATATATGCTGCTAATGTGATAGAAAATCCAGGTGTAAAAGCTGCTATATGCTTTCTGATAATAACAAAACATTTCCATAATACAGATTTAGAGAACGTGAGCCACCTGATATTCAGTGTAAAGGTTCTGCGATTGTTATGTAAATATCTTTACTGGACTTGCTGTAAAACTTGACTATCTATTGTAACATAAAGTCCTGGAAACATGCGCACGAAAGAACAATTAAAAATGTTATACACCATCCATTATAATTATGCAATTCCGACAGCTACATACTTAGCAAATGGGGTTATTTAACTTGACATATTAATAGGGATGTGTGGGTATAAATTGCATGCAAAATGACGTCACTGGTAAAGAAAAAAAAGGCTTTATAAAGAAAAAGACAACGATCACGAGATAGGGGTGGACCATGGAAAGAGATAACGTATCAAGATCTCGTGAGAAGGTGGGGGGGACGTTTTAGATCACTTGGGTGACGTCACGGATGTAACAATGAGGAAATACATGTTGTTACAAAGAAAAGGCGCGTTGAAGTTCTTTACTATTCTTGGTGACAATGGTGTCACTTTAACTGCACACAACGTGTGTTGGTTCCCGGAGAACGTTACATTTGTTTGCAAATGTATATTTGCCCCGTTATTACACAAAAATTAATGGGCACCAAATCAGCTCGATGAAAAGGGGAAAGGAAAGCACAAATCTATTTCCATGATGTTTTCTTTCTTTCTTTTCCCCCGATTTACTTTCTATACACATTTATACGTTTTTCTTTCCTTTTTTAGCTTTCCACACAGTATCCTTTTCTTTTTTTTTTGTTTCATTATATAGGGAGTGATTATTTATGGTCCACCGACAAAAGGAAGGTGGGCCTGTAAATTCACCCTCGCTCGTTCGTCCGTTTGTCTGTCTGCATGTTTCTCAATAACCACGCCTTGGAATTTTTTGAAATTTTGCACAAACATTAAACATGATATGAGTAAAAAAAGTAACAGAACAGATTTGCCACCTCTTCCCTAAGTGTACCTTTCGGGTTAAAATGGCTAAAATTAACACTTTTGTGCTTATTAAAAAAAAAAATTTGATGCTGTGGATTTTTATAACATTTTCTGAAAAAGTTGTAACTAACTAGTTTCTATATAATTTTGTTTGTCTATACTTCGCGATAACTCTTGGGTGTGCCCCAGGGGATCTTTTAGGGCTAATAAAAGCATTCCATTTTTAGGATCATTTAACCATATTTGCCCAAAATTTTTTGTGTATGTCTATTTAGCAGTTTTGCATGGTGCTGAAATCAAATTTAAATATTTTAGGGATTGGGGGGTAAATGGGGAAGGGGGAGCAAATGATTGACTTAGTCATTTCTTTTTTTGCATAGTGCAGAACTCAAATTTGAATATGTTAAGGCCTAAAACTGCACCGTTTGTTCATTTTCACCAGGGTTTGACGTCCTCTGGAGACTTTTGCAGCTAAATTTAGAGGGGGTGCTGAACTTAGTAATTTTTTATGCCTTGTTTGTTTGTTTTTCTTTCATTTCTAACGTATTCGATGTTCATCATATTCGGTGTCTAGCCGCCTCGTACATTCCAACAGCCGTCATTTTTTTTTCTTTCTATAGAGTCCCTTCTACTTCCCAAATAATCCAAGGAAGAAAATGAAAAAATGCAAAAGGAACATTCGTATTATGGTTCTGAAGTTTGGAGATGGGGATTGAATATTGATATTATTTGGATTCTTCGGACTCTTATCTTGAGTGTTACTTGCACAACGTTACGGTCGATGTAACGTCCGACCTTCTTCAGGTGTATCTTGCCGAACTTGGGAATCTTACTGTCTAAATGAAGAATCTTTCTGTCAACCTCGGGCATCTGCCAATCGAACTTTAAAATATGCGCGGTATTTTTAACGAAAGTCTTTATTTAACTCATGCTCTCGTTCAGTCAGTCATGACGGGATAGAAGTCCTACGTAATTCGCACTTGCATTTTACGCATCGCCCACACTGAGGACCGAACCTTCAACCCCAAGGAACTGAACTGAATTTTACCGTTTACTCTATCCACTGCGCCTCGAGTCCTTACGGTCCAGAACATAATTGCGAATTATATGGGACTTCTACCCAGTAATGGTTGACGGAACGAGAGCATGCTATACCCGTGGGTAAAAAAAATATAGGTTTCGTTCAAAATTCAGTGCGGATTTCTTAGTCTGCTGAGATACACCTGAAGAAGATCTGAGGTTACATCTACCGAAACGTTGTGAAAATAGCACTCAAAGTAAAAACAGTAATCCGAAGAGTTCAAATAAAAGGCACGAAATTGGTGCTTTTTTTAAATTTTGGTCATGAAAATGACCCGCGTTTTTTCTTTCAACTCGCGATAGTTAAGTCCTATCCTATTGAAATGATTTTAAAAAATAAACATGTGTAAGAATTACATTGGAAGGCAAATAGCGAATAAGGAAACTCCCGTTGTATAAAATGAATTTGGAAAGATATCCCAACTTTATATAGAAGTTAACCTTTTTTTTTTTAGTTTATCAGAAATGATGATAATAATAACAATTCACATTTAAAAAAGAAACTGGCGTAATTCTATTATTTCTTATGACACTCAATGCGAACCTTGAAGAAATAACTCAACCAGAAACATTGAGAATTGTGAATCACTGCATTTAAATAATCTTGTATGCACAAAACAATAAAGAAAAAAAATAGATGGGAAAATGGTTGCCATGGAATGTTTCAACCTTGAGTTCAAATATGAAAATAAATATCCTATATTTTTCTATATTACCTTTCATAGCGTTATATAGTCTGAAATTTTAAAACTAAGTGCTAACCAGTAAAATCATAGCTTATATATATGGTATTTTCCCAACTATTTTCCTCTGAGGACAAGAGCAATTTTTTGAAACGCGATGGAATAAGGAAAATATTTTAATCTGTAATACTTGTGCCGAATATAAATGTTGTAAGTTCTAATTTTCACAATGTAAACTTTTATATATATATATATATATATATATATATATATATATATATATATATAATATCTTGTCCTTTTTCTTTTCGAGTTTTAACAACTAGTCCTTTTATTTTCCATGTTTAAATTATTATTACGTTTCATGCTCGCTATTTGCCTTCCAATGTAATTTATATATATATATATATATATATATATATATATATATATATTTATATATATATATATATTACATATATATTATATATATTTATATATATATTATACATATATATTATATATATATTATATATATATTATATATATTTATATATATATTATATATATTTATATATATATTTATATATATATATTTATATATATACTATATTATATATATATTTATATATATATCATATATATATTATATATATCTATATATATATATTAAATATAGTATATATATTTATATATATATTATATATATTTATTTATATATATTATATATATATATATTTATATATATATATTATATATATTTATATATATTATATATATTTATATATATATATTATATATATATTATATATATATTATATATATATTATATATATTATATATATTTATATATATATTATATATATTAATATATATATTATATATATTATATATATATTATATATATATTATATATTACGTATATATTTATATATATTATATATATTTATATATCTATATATATTATATATATTTATATGTATATTATATATAAATATATATATATTTATATATATATTATATATATATAAATATATATATTTATATATATATTATATATATAAATGTATATATATATATTTATATATATATATATATATTAGATAGAAAAATGCGATCATGAAAATAATATAGTTAAGATTTAAAGATAGAAAAGTTAAAGGACTATTTGTTAAAAAAAGTTGGGGTTTTTTTGGAAAAAAAAGATGAGATATTCTAGTAAAAAATATAATAAATTTATAACTTAAAACATCGCAGTATTAATTAACATGTTAAATTGAAATTTTCAAAAATTCTTAATACTGCAATATTTTAAGTTAAACATTTATTATATTTTTACTAGAATATCTTGTCCTTTTTCTTTTCTAGTTTTAACAACTAGTCCTTTTATTTTCCATGTTTAAATCTAAACTATATTACGTTTCATGCTCGCATTTTTCTATGTAATCCATGATTTTCCAGGCTTTGCTTTAAAATAATATTTTCTCTCTGTTTCACTTGTTATCTGCGAATTATTTGCGACAGATCGAAACAGTGGTTAATTATTAACGACAATTTATTTTTATATGTTTTTACGTCATCATCTCCGCCGTTCTCAGCCGATTTGATGGAGCGTAACAGATTTGGTTGTATAGCCAATCAAAAAAGAAAAAGGAAATAACGTCTGTCCGTTCCATACAGATTCTGTACATTCTTGAAAACAGTAATATGAATATAACTTTTATTTTACTGAATGAAAATTTTAAAAATTTTATTTTCAAGATATAGCCGAGATCTATGAACTGTAATTTTTTTTGAAATTTCGTCGCAAAATGAGAGAGCAGTGAAGCTTTAAAGCAGTTTTAAATTAGTGAAACTAACACTTAACCATATAATTCAAACATTACCCTGTTTGAATTATATATACATATATATATATATACATACATATATATATATATATATATATATATATATATATATATATATATACTAGCAAAGATACCCGTGCTTCGCACGGAGCTTTGTTGCGCACTCGGGTACCAAAATCTGTGGGCACCTTTCCAGTAAGTTGATGTTGTAAGAGCAACGATTGCATAAGGTGATTAACATTTTAACTACCTCTTGTAGTGACTGAAATTCAATCAGGAACTTCACAAAACATTTTCATCAAAAAGGAAGGTTACTTAATGTTACATAGTAAATTTTTCATTGAAGTAATTTTCAACTCTTGCTTAAATTTTATCTTGCACATTCAATACTAAAAAATTACCACAATCAGATCATGTCAGTTTTTCCTCATATCCATTTCTCGAACTTTTCACTGAAGAGCCTCAGGGTAAACTACATTTCTGCTGCTTTGATTTGGAGCCAGAATGTAGAGTTTTTCTGAACTTCCTGTCCGGCTGATGGAGACGTAGAACATACCGTGACTGAAGCAGTCTGATGTCAAGTCTACGCCAATGGTGTTAAATGTCTGACCTTGACTTTTGTTTATGCTCATTGCAAAACACACCTTCACAGGAAATTGGAGTCTCCGGAATTTAAATGGAAGTTCTGAGTCCGATGGAACTAAGGGGATCCTTGGCAGTAGAACGGTTTCGCCTTTGTAGGGACCACAGGAAATGGTGGCCTCAAGTACATTGGTGTGCAATCTGGTGATAACACATCTGGTTCCGTTTGTTGTTTTTGGCGGTTCCAAGGATCGAAGAATCATGATTGGCGATCCAATTTTGAGATTTAAAATGTGTGGAGGCATTCCAGATATCTCCAAAGAGTTTAAAAACTCCACAGGGTAGTGAACAGCTTCATATTCATTAGTAGCCGAATCAACTGACTTGTATTGCTTTGTGTCTCCTGGAAATTCATCCATTATTGAATTGTTCAAATGATTCACATTGCTGTTTAATGGCGAAATAATAGCCCTCTCAGCAAGCCAATCCGGTGATTTTCCATTGTTTTGCAGGTCTGGGTACACTTTGTCTTTCAGTTGCTTCTGATTACCGACACATTTACCAAGCGCAGTTGGAATTTTAATTGTGTCAGGTGAAGAAGTGATAGGAAACTGACCATTACCGATTTGGAGAAGCAATTTGTAGAAGTCTGCTGCAGCTGTGTTATCAGAGATATAGGCTCTCATATTAGTAGTCAGTCTCTTCACTATAACGTGCCTCCAGAGATAGGATTGTTTCAAACTTGCATTGACAATGTTAGCCCTTGTGCCATTTTTAACCACTGGGAGGATTTGACGGAAATCACCGCAAAATAAGGTTGGAATGCCACCCATGGGATTCTTGTTTCCTGTGATGTCTTGCAGTGTTCGGTCAATTGCTTCATAAGCACTCTTGTGCGTCATTGGGGCTTCGCCTACAATGATTGCAGAGGTGTCTCTAATTACATTTGCCAAGGCTGAGTTACCAGTAATTTTGCAAACTGGCTGATCCATTCGATGAGTATCCAAGGGTACTTTAAAAGTGCTGTGAAGAGTGCGGCCACCTTGTAGTAGAGTAGCAGCCATGCCACTGGGTGCTGTTGCAAGCACAATCTTTCTCATGGATCTAATCTTTGTAAGGATCAAATTGATTACAAAAGTCTTGCCCGTACCACCTGGAGCATCAAGAAACATCATGTTTTTGTTCATTTCACCTTGTGCTTCCAACATTGCCATGAATGAATTGTAAACTTCTCTTTGAGAATCGGTCAGTTTTTCTTGCATATTTTCTGCTTGTAGGGAAAGTTCTTCAAGATTATAAGTAACTTCACGTTGATACTCTCTCGCGAGTCTTTCATCTCTCCCTTGCGTTGGTGCAGGTAATCCATAGCTTGCCAATGGTTGACCGCACATAAGGAGAACTTTTTCTTCAATTAGACAAAGAGTTTTATTGTAGATGTCCTCATTAAAATCTGCTTCTGGATTGTTAACTTCTTGCCTGTATCTGTGAAGAATGTCTTCAGATATTACATCACGAAAAGCCATCCAGATCTCAAGAGGATTGCTTGGCTCACAGGCTGTTAAAATTATCACAAATAGGCTTCGCAAATTTGAAGGTGATTGAGTGGCACTTGCCTCTCCTACTGCTTGATGCAAGTGATGGTCATTTTCTAGAAGGCCTCGAGCAAGGCACGCTGCTCTGTATGTTTCAAACACCTGACCATTGTATGCTCGCAAATCTTGAAATGAAGTTGGACCAGCAACCTCATTGAGCAACAGGCGTAAGAAATAACACTCCCCTGCTTTTGGACTAATCGTGTAGATTCTCCCAATGCATAGTG
This sequence comes from Euprymna scolopes, assembly GCF_053919585.1. Lineage (NCBI taxonomy): Eukaryota > Metazoa > Mollusca > Cephalopoda > Sepiida > Sepiolidae > Euprymna > Euprymna scolopes. The sequence goes on along the minus strand of NC_136498.1, from coordinate 65,033,801 downwards.
CCTTCCATACATCATCATTTTCAGTACCTTCAACTTGTACCCCACGCATTCTTCTCGTCCATTTCTTTGTCGATTTGTTCTAAGTGTAAAACTCAGGGACTTCTACGTATTTGAGACCCCTTGCAAAGTCATCCTCATGGCAGAGTTGAAAAAATGCTGTCAAAGTTGTGGAAGGCGGTGGACATTGGGCTCGTTCCAGAGCAGTATCAGCTGAGAACATGACACGCTGCCCATTTTCAAGATGAACAGAAAGTTGTACAATTGGGGGGAAATGTTCATGGATGGGATGTTCCAATATCCTCCAGGCCGCCTCTGAACTGCCGACATACCTTGCATTCTGGAACTGCTGGATCTCATCCACAATGTGACTTTGTACTTGGCCTTGTTGGTTAGCTGCTCCATCAGTTCTTTGTAGTTCAAACACTGCTTGATCACATCCTTTATTCACGTATTTGAGGACATATTTGATGCTTTGGATCGAGCTGCAAATTTCTACGTTAATGTGAGCGTTGAACTGCTGAAGGAGGACCTTGTTGTACGGAACAATCCACTGGTTTGTTATTTCTTGATTAACATACCGACCATTTCTCTTCATCCTTATTGTACCAGTCTGGCCTCCATCTTCTGGTTTTCTTCGCCTGTACTTGGGGTAAGAGTCTTGGCCTTGCTCGGTACACTGAAGAAATTCTTTTGGGTATTTTTTGGAACATTTGTTGTCAATCATACATGGACAATTTGGATTAAATGGTCCACAAGGTCCATGCACCATATGTGCCATCACTTTAGCATGAAGATCAGGATCTTCCTCTTTGTCAGGGATCTCTGCAGATATGCAGAGATCCATTTTTTCTGGTAGAAGTTTGTCCTCTGGGGCCTGCCAGGTGAGGATGTGTGCATGCGGCAGTCCTCTTTTTTGATATTCAATACTCTACAGGAAAGCCCTCAACCTGCCAAATCCTCCCTTTTTAATAAATTCAAGTAACTTTTTTAGCTTCTGCCTGAAAACCCTGGCAACAATATCTGGACGATCCTGAGGGTCTTTCCCTTGAAGATAATTTTCTGTAATTTCTGTCCACTTTGGATTTGTTGTGAACGTGATGAAGAGGTCGGCTCGGCCCATTCGCCGAACATATGCCATGGCATCACTTTGACGCTCAAACATGTATCGAGGGCCTCCTGTATAAGTTGCCGGAAGTACAACTCGTTGACCAAACTGTTCTGGATTCCCATCCTCCCTAAGAATTGAATCTCTCAAGTTGCTATAATTGTCAGCTCTCAGGGTCTGTTGCTCACGCCTCAGGAACTGTAAACGTTCTGTTTCAATCTAGCAGTACACATCCACCAGCCATTGTTGAAATAGCCTTCGGTACCAGAGAAAGTAGTTTCCAGGCCGAGTCATTAAATGGTACGAATAAAATTGCTGTTGGGTAACTTTTCGCCCATTGGATGCCTTCATGTAGATGTTGTAAGATGGAGAACCATAGGGGTACATTAACGGGTACATTAAAGTATCGTAGAGGGGATGTAGTTCGGAGATCCGTTTTAATGTATCATTTCTAAAACGCAAGACAATATCCCGGTTAGCTGTTGGTTCATTCTCCATTAATATTCCAATCTCATACGTTGTTGTTGGAGCATTGAATCGCCGTGGATGCTCTTCTTGCGGCCTTCGGTCTTCCCTTATGACAACTTTATGTTCTACCAAGTGTTCTTCTTCAACCCTCTCCTTTGTTGTTTTCAGCTGACAAATGAAGCTGTTGTTCTCATGTAAAAATTCAGTCAGATTTCGGAGAATGTCTCTATTGAGTCTACTGTCACGTCCCCGATTATGTAGTTCCTCTTCCAGACTATCCAAGAAGTAGACTTGAATAAACTTTGCTGTTTCATCTTCAGGTGGTAAAAGACTCCCAATCTGGTGGCAAACCTGGCCTCGAATTCTAAAAGAAGGATTCCACCCATGTACTGCCGCAATTTTGTGACCAAATGATGTCATTGCAAAACAATTGTTATAACTGCGTAGATTTTGCAGAAAATCTTTAGAGATGGGACCATTGCCGGAGAGCAAATCTTGAGGCAACTGAGGCAGTGGTGGAAAGCTATCAAGCACAACTTTGCCAGAAGAACAACAACAACCAGGGGTTTCTCCTTTAAATTTTACAGCTGAGCAATGTTGACATACTTTGTCCATTTTTCCTATATCAGCTGTAGTGAGAGAGTCATTTTTGTTGTAGAGCAATCCTTTTCTATTGCAGTGTTCTATTTCATGGTGTCTCAAAGCAGTCATTCGTTGTCTAGCTGCCTCGTTTTCTGTCAATTGCTGGGGCAAAGTCATACTCTCTCTCCATGCAGTCTCTCGTTGTTGCCCTTGGTATAGGCGAAAGCTTCGTTGGGTTTCCGATTCATTCTGATGTCGTTGAGCCACTCTCAACTGACCTTGTGTACGTCTACTTACCTCATATAATTCATTCGATCGTAATATTGCTTCTCTTTCCAGTGCATATCTTTGCCTTTCTTGAATTTCATCTTGTGATGAATTTAACCGCCTTACAGCATGTCTAGTTCTGTCAGCTTCACGTTGGGTTTCTCTTTCCAAATCTGACAGTCTTGCTCTCCTTTCTCTTTGACGTATCCTGTTAAGTTCTAGACGTCTTTCTCTATCTGAATTGTTTTCATTGGAGCGAATTGCAGCAACTCTTTGTCTATTAGCTTCCAATCTTTCCATTCTTTCTTCCTCACTTTCGTTTCTACTTCGTTTGGGTGGCATAATTTCGGTTTTAAACGGAATTGTTTAACGATATTAATGATTGTAAATTAATTAAGCGTAAAGGAAATGTATACTAACTGAAATGGACGAACTATAAATAATATTTCTGAATAGTACAATTATAAACAATTATATTGTAGCAAAAATGAATAAAAGCGACCTACTTGTGACTCATTACTTCCGGGTGTAAACGTCACAGTCTAAAAGTAATAATTTAAAAAAAAAAAGTAAATGTAAAATAAATGTAATACCAACTTAGGTTAACTAATATATGTAAACAGTACAATTAAAACAGTTCTATTAAAACAAATAATTACTAAGATCTAGGTAATTGTTAGTCTCATTGTTATGGTTTTACAGAAAAAAATGTGTAAAAAGAATTCTGCTTTTGTGAGTACGTGTATTTCTTTTAAATTACATAACCTTTTTATTTTATTAT
>NC_136498.1:64925598-65028098 GCF_053919585.1 Euprymna scolopes | reverse complement strand
ACACTTGAATATAAAAAAAACTTCCTTCTCCTACACATTGAATTGTTTAAACAAAAACGTGTGTTGCAAGTATATTTATGTTAACAACTGCACTAAGTTGGGAGCTTTGGTGAGTGTGGGATTATTCATAGTGTTCGTTTACTTGTTACATAAATCCAGTCACGTACACGCGTCCGTTTGTCCAAACCACCATCTTTGTTTCCTCAGGCAATAACTAAAAACAACAATATAAACAACAACAATAACAACAACATGAACAACTGGCCCGGGAAGATCAATCTAATAGAATCTGTTTGGAGTATGATATAAAATTGAATCTGTGTTATGAAGACGGGTTATTGTTTAAGTGTTTATTGACTGTCTGTATGCTTATATGTTTTTAAATCCAGCTAAATATCCATTACTACTACTAAAAAAAAACATAAAGTGTATATTTTCTTGATCGGCGTTGCCGCGGATGTATAATATTTAGAATGTAGAAAAGATATTTATTCTTCGAGGGTAAACTGGGCTTGGTTTTGTTAGAGACAAGAGAGGTAGATGATTTTATATAAAGATGTGACACACACTATTTAACCTCTATTTATTTCTTTACTAGCGTTGGTGCCCGGCGTTTCCCTGGTGTTTGTAAGTGTGTGTTTGGAAAAAAAAGTGGTGGTAAGCAGGCAGGCTCGAACACGTGACGCGAAGGCGGAAAAGAAAGTAAAATATAAGCAGAGAGTTTACTACTGCGCTATGACGCGACAGGAAGTGTTAAGCATTCAAATTTAGCGATCTTAACCATAACACCATAGTGGATAAGAATTATGCATTTAACTCTAGCTGTAATTCCTGTGTTGTTAATGTTGGAGAAACCAGCTCCCTCCAAAGAAGGGGAACTTTGGCAGCGGCCAAATGAATGGCAATTGTCTGATATGATTGCTTTCCCCCACATTGATCAAAGCTAATTGCCTTTCTGTACGTCGCGACTGGGAAGGCCAGTCGATCGGTTTTGCTCCAATTAGTTTCATTTTATTTGGACGAAAAAGACAAACAAGCACGCGAAAGGAAGCGACGAAGGGAATTTTCTAAAAGTCGATCAAAACAAAAATAGAGACTATGTCCGTTCGCAAATCATAGATATTATAATCTAGGGGGTATATAAAAAGTTCTCCATAATAGTAACTTCGTTGAGAACCCCCGCGAAAAAAGCCTTTCTTGGGCATACACAAACGCTCGCGATCGTTTTGCTTTTTATATACATATAAAAGATGACCCTAGAGAACATCGGATATCCCGGGTAGTATAAAAGAAATGCCATACAAATGAAAAAAAAACACGTCGCAAAGAAAATAATAATTTGTTTTATTTATATCTCCTGTTACTAAAAAAAAGAAGACTATAAATATCTTAGCGTATTGATCGCGTGTAAAAACAAAAAAAAAGTTGTTTTTTTAAAAGGGATGCAAGCAACAATGTGAATATAATGTTTAAAAACTATCCTATTGATTTACTCATACGCTCCCCAGGTAGCGATGGGAACTTCTTCTAATTTCAAAAAAAATTGTTGCAATTTTAATCTAGCAAGGACTGTAATTTATTTTTAAAGAAGAATGTAAAGAATAAATTTTATTAAGCAAGCGATGAGATATGGTTAGACATTTGTATTTTTATATATTATTTTAATTGGAATTCATTATTGAGATGAGTATTATTTATTTTATTTATTGCTGACCATTATCCTCATCTTTCTTAGTTGATATTTTCACGACGTAATAAATATATATATATATATATATATATATATATATATATATATATATATCTGTAAAAGTCTGAGGACGCTACAGACGGCCAAAAAAAAACGGTCGTGTAGCCGAAACAATAATGTAACTTAACAGAAAGATACGGTAATAAAATATAAAACGTATATATATATATATATATATATATATATATATAGAGAGAGAGAGAGAGAGAGAGAGAGAGAGAAAATAAAAAGGAACAAACCGTATTATGTGTTCATCAACGTTTCGTCTTTATTTCATCCAGAGGAAGTCTCGAAATAAAGAGAGAAACGTTGATGAACACATAATACGGTTTGTTCCTTTTTATTTTCTCTCTCTCTCTCTCTCTCTCTCTCTCTATATATATATATATATATATATATATATATATATATATATTTATTTATTATTTATATATATATATACATATATATATATATATATATATATATATATATATATATATATATATATATATATATATATATATATATATATATACGGATCCGAGCATGGAAGATCAGATAATAAATTTAAAACAACATGGACTTATGAGACCAAAAAATCTACCATTGATCGTCCTTCGGTGCCCGTGGCGAAGTGGATAGAGACGTTGAATTTCTACGGTTCCAAGTGAAAATATCTGAAGATAGCGGTTTCAATTCTACCCAAATCCGGCCAGAGGCTGACTTGGCCAAAAACGTGGTGAGACAACAGCAACTATGGAAGGCAGTAATTGCTGAATATGCAGTTATGAGATTTGGAGTTCCAACCCCGTCGCGATTACCACCTGACGAAAGCCAGAGGAATAGTTGGGTGAAACGTCGTGAAAACATCATCTAAGAAAGGTGAGGATAATAGTTCACAATAAAAAAAATGACTCGAGTTTTTGTTTTAATTTTTAACAAACGCAGCAATGTGATTGGCTAAGAAAAGTATATGATGATCCAATGAGAATTAGTCGTGTATATGCGTGAAGTTTCTCTTACTAAATAAAACATCTGGCTGGATACAGTATGAAATCGATAAACTCGGTTGAAATTCCAAGTTGTTATATTTAATGAACAGACACCGATAATTGTCAGAATGTCGATTTGTCAGAAGCAACAATATCGCTAATTTCAATTAATAAACAAGCTTAATATCATATATTAGAAGGCTCTCTCCTCTTATATCTTCTGTACTCCTATGAATTTGAGCTTTGTGTGTATTGATATTCATATAAAAAAAACCCTTTTTCTGTTAATTTAAAAAGAAAATACAACTTTTATATGGGTCATAGAATTGCATTCATCTGCAGAAATTCTAGCTAATTTGCATATGCTTTTAAACATTCATTTTAATTAATTCTCTATTAGATTTTTCGGTTTTCTTATGGGATGATCATCTTTAGTAAACTATTACGTGTAATTATATTCATGCAGATATTCTACATGATTTATACTTGCGTAATATTTACATAAAAAGGTTATAGTAAACATAAACCTTTTTCTCTATATATATTTATGTATGCTTGTATATAGATTTGTTTAAAAAGTTTTGCCTACCAAACTCCTCTATCAGTTTTTGGTCTACAGACATGAAACTTAATATATAGGGTATTCGAAACCATGTGAAACTTTATATTTGTGTTTTAACCGGGGAAAATCGGTGCAAAAGTGTGAAAATTAAAAAGAATGGAATTTGCAAGGTGACGATCGAACGACGGCATTACGAGTATGCATGCGTAGCGTAATAGCTATTGGTTCATGTTTTAATTTGTAGCCTTGCAGCAAACATGTCTTCATAGCTCAGGCATTAACGTTAAAGAAAAAAGTAAATCGTAAGCTAAACTTTTTGGTTTCGATTCTCGGTGGTCGCCCGCGAGTCATTTTTTTTTTAACTTTTTAAATCATTACTATATCTTGGGCCCAATATAATATAATAATAAATATGAAGCATATTTTACGAGCAGGCAAGGTCGGGTGGCCTGCTAGTGTATATATATATAATTAAGTTCACGTATATTGATAACATGTATCATTCTACCGCTCCAGAAAATATCTCACTCTCAATGCAATTATCTACAAGAGATAAATACGTCCTAAAATAGAGTAGTCGCCACATCTGCAGAGGAGCTGCTAATGTCATTTGCTCGACTGAGCTTCAATTTCTGCCCCTTGCAAAGCATTTCCAACAAATACTCTTCTAGTTTCAACAACTGTTAATAACTGCTGTTACTCTCTATCAGTGCCTAAACAAAAAGAAAATTCCATGAACAAAGTTCCTTTCCTAGAACTGCCATTCTGTGGAATACAAAACTGCAGGACTGTTTCCCAGCTAACTATACCATGATCGAGTTCAAGTCTAATATAAATAAGTTTTAGTTGGTCCGTCCTCTTAAATAATGAAACCCTATCCAAGTGCCACTGCAGGACGGAACGATAAATTTGTCGCCTTAAAGAAAATAACACTACAGCTTTATTTTAAAACTTTTGTTGAAAAAAACAATTCAGGTAACTTGATTATGTAGTAGAGCTGACATCTATACAATGTAGCCGCCTTCAGTCTCAATTAATGCCTCAATACGAGTCCGGAACTGAGGGCATGCCTTTTCCACAGGCGCTAGCTGGAGCTCGGTGTATACTTCTTGGCGGATGGCGGCGATCAGGCTGACTTTGGTGTTCTGAGAGGTAATGTTGATGATGTTCTTGACGTATGATTAAACGAAGTAGTCCAGTGGGTTCAAGAGAGGAGTGGTGCCAGTAAAAGAAGAGTACAAAGACGTAGCACTCCTCCTAAAGCTTATCTTGGGTCCCTTTGGACTTGTGGACCGGCGCCAAGTCCTGCTGCTACATCCAGCGTCTGCCAGCGGACACCCGATTGCACCAGGAGATCACTACACTCTTTATGACACCCAGGCACACTTTAGTGTTGACTTTTAAGTTGACTTCGAAGATGTGAGGTGGCATGATGTGACCCTCGCTTGAAACTACACCAAAGACCACAACTGTGGCTAAAAACTTCGTTGAGCTGTGGTCCTAAGCGTTGAATTGTCCATATTTGCATTTTGAGGGTGCTATCAAGAGAGCATGAGTTGTACAGCGGCGCATCTCCGATCTCGTTCGTTGGGCATTGTGTTACTTTCATACGTGATAAATATCGCTAGGACAGCAGCATATTCTTTTCGTTATTTTAGCTCTCGGGTATGTATCTGTTGATATCTTATATGCTTTTATATAGACTGATGTGGTTCACGGTTGAATAACTGTGTCTAACTGTGCCGGATATATACTCGAGAATCCAAACAATGAAAAGAGTATTCTGTTGTCCTAGCCCTAGTGATAAAAAATAAAACCAGTTTTATCAAACGGAAATGGAATCATGTCGTTTTTTCTAGGGCGACAATTTCATCGTTCCACCATGTGATTAAACCATACCCGTTCCACTCTTACCGATCATAAACGTGTCGTCTTACAGTCTACTCGACACTTATTTACCTTTATTGTCAGATACCCCCAAACAGTAAAAACATACGTGTCTCTTTAAAAATAAAATTAACTAAACGTTATAAGGAGTGTAAACGTTTTGAAATTTTTTATATCTTTAGCAGAACTTTCAAAGGAATCTCGTAGTCAGAAAATAAATTAAAAACTTTAAGTTTTTAATTTACTAGCATGGGTGCCCGGTGTAGGAGGTGTGTGTTGAGCAAAAAAAAAAAGTGGTATTAAGAAGGCAGGCTCGAAACCGTACTGCGAAGGAGGAAAAAAACGGGAAAAAGTGACGTTTTTGCTGCTACGCCAAACCAGAAGTGACGTAGGCTAGAGAATCGAAAAGAGGGGATGACTTTCGAAAATATCGGCGAAAAAAGCAACCTCTCCCTGTAGAAAAGTGCCCAGTTAAGGGTGAAGAAATTAATGTTTATAGCCAATTTTTCGGTATTTGTCGTCTGGAGAGTCAAGCTTCAAAACGATACTGATCTTGTGAAATTCCATCGCCTCTGTCGAAAGTTTTAGCCAGACATGCAAACATACATACATAGATTTATATATTGTAGCTCAAATTTTAGACCCAAACCGATTAAAAAGCTTGCCCTATTTCTGAATACTCTTTATGTAAAATTTTAAATGTTTAGACCAGAAATTAAGTAATTTGGTAGAAACCGCAGAGGTCAAATTTTTTTAAAACTTTGTCCCCTATTATGACCCCTTAAAATTTATTGTTTTGGGCTCAAATCAAGTTATTAACTTAGATCCATATCCAAGGAACTTATATCTAAAATTTCAATTGTTTATACCGAAAATTGTCGGAGGAGTTTGGTAGAGTTCTTAAAGATCAAATCGTTGAACTTTGAACCCTTAACAGCTAAATTTCTGGCCGAAAACTGATTACAAAGATTTTCTCAAATCTCAGTACCCTGTATATTAAATTTCGAGTCTGTAGACTGAAAATCGACAGAGTTATTGTGTAGGGAAATGTACACAAACAGACACACACACAGACACTTTCACCTTTATAGATAGATAGATAGATTTTCTGATTGTGCGATTCATTAAGCCTCTTTAATATTACTTCAATGGGGTTATAGAAGACACTCAAGTCCTATGCTTAGTCTAGTAAGTCTAGAATGGCTCAAAGGTGCCCGGCTCCGAATAATTTTGGAAAATAACATGCAAGGTTTAGAATAGATGCAACCATCAACTTATTTTCTGACTGCGAGATTCATTTAAGATTTCTAATGGAGACTAGGAAATGTTGAAACGTTAATCAATCCGTGTGAATTCCTTACAATTTAATCTTCCGACCGGCAGTAATCGTGACACCCTGCACTGATGATTCCCCAAAGGATAAAACACTAGTGTCTGTAATAATTATTATAATAAATAATTATGTTGGCCCCTTTAATAAACTCGTTTCTCATCGTTGAGCACTTAACAGTTAAAATAAAGTCGGTCAATTTAAGTCTTATAATCATTAGATCAATCTGACAGACGTTAAGGCATTTTAAAATAAATGTTTACATTTCAACGATATTTCTCGCGGTTGACGGCGTTCTTTGCTAAATGGAGTCAGAGCCGGGTTCGAATCTCCCGACCGACGGTAATCGTGACACCCTGCATCGATGATTCCCAAAATGATGAAACACTAGTGTATGTAGATATTTAATAATTATTATAGTAAATATATATATATATATATATATATATATATATATATATATATATATATATATATATATACTAGCATTTCAGCCCGGCGTTGCCCAGGTGTTTGGATGTGTATGTTGAGCAAAAAAAAAAAAAGTAGTAGTAGTAGGAACCCGTACCGCAAAGGAGGAAAAGAACGGGGTAAAACCTAACGTTTATGCTGTTAAGACCACCGCCAAACCGGAAGCTAGACATTCTAAAGGAGAGGATAACTTTAAAAAATATCGGCAAAAAAGTGACCCCCCCCCTGTAGAAAAATGTCTAGTTGAAGGGGAAGATATTAATGTTTTTAGCCAATTTTTCGATATTTGTCGTATGAAAAGTCGAACTTTAAAACTACTGATTTTGGTAAAATCCGTTGCCTCTATTGAAAGTTTAAGGCAGACATGCAAACAGACATACATACATGCATACATTTATATATTAGTAACTAATAATTTTCGACCTAAACTGATGAAAAAGCTTGCCCTATCTCTGCATACCCTTTATGTAAAATTTCAAATATTTAGACCAGAAATTGTCTGAGTAATTTGGAAGAGACCGCAAAGGTCAATTTTTTTTTAAACTTGGACACCTATTATGACCCCTTAAAATTTATTGTTTTGGGCTCAAATCAAGTTATTAAGTTAGATCCATGTCCAAGGAACCTATATCTAAAAATACAAGTGCGTAGACCCAAAATTGTCAGAGGAGTTTGGTAGAGTTCTTAATGATACAAATCGTTGAAGTTTGACCCCTTAATCGCCAAATTTCTGGCCAAAAACCGATCACATCTATATATATATATATATATATATATATATATATATATAAGTAGGTTGTAGTTTGCTTGAAGCATTGTTGAAGAAAATTATAAGATAAAATTAAAAGCCAAGAACAATGCGAGATTTTTTTTTATATAGAGTAAAATTAAATGCAAACAAAAGAAATAAATTTCTTTTTTTTTGTTGTTTGTTTTTTCTTTTTCACACAAATTTTAACTCTAAACAACAGTAATTTGTTTTTTCTGTTGTATTCAATGGTGTTGTAAATCTCAATATATTTCAGACTTATTAGTCCATTTTCAAGAGAAGACAGCGGAAGAGTGTTCAAAATTGGAAAAGTAGCCGCAGAGTTTGCCACGTGATACCGCGAAATATAGAACAAAAAATGACGTTAGGAGAACGTTAAAATAAATCAGTTGATGTTTGAAATACTTGTTGCGTTTGTGAATCAAGGGAGATGACTATTCAAACAAGTTTTTTTTTTTTTTTTTTTTTTTTTAATTATTGTTTTTCTTATGTTTTAAACTTATATTATAAAAGCGGAGCTCAATTCCAGTCTATTGTTTAGTGTGGGAGTATTTTTTGAAATAATTAAAGATTCGAGGATACAAAGTTGACCTACGTTTCTTGAAGAAGCAAGAATGTTGATGTGAAAATCTGGTTCTGAATTAATGCAAGTGCGAATATGTTTATAGAACGACGAAGCAGTAGTGTTTAAGTGCTCTTTAATGCGGTGATGAAGCAATCTGGTAGTGCTTCCGATGTAAGATGCACTGCATTTAGCGCATTGTAGGTCGTAAACAACGTGGTTCTTAAAGCATAAACCTGTGTGTGATATTGGGCAATTAGAGAGTGAACAAGGGGAAGGTGTATGCGATGGATGTTTTCGGTTGAGCTGTTGTCTTAAAGTAGATCCAGTGTGGATGAGTTGAATGTTGAGCCCCTCGCTGCGGATGGCTTTTCGGATTGAAGATGAGATTTTGTCACTGAGGAAGGGTAGTTTTAGAAAACAATTGTTAGAGAAGGGTCGGGTGTTGCGTTTTTTCTTTTTAAGTGAGGATAGGATCGTATTAGGGTAGCCGTTTAGTGAGAGGGTCTGTAGGAAATTGTTAGTATGTGTATGTTTGTCGGAGATGTTAGTGCATTTGTCTTGTATGCGTGAGATTTCGGCATGTGCGTAGTTTAGTTTGTCCTTGAGAGGTAGCGCAGATTTGAAATGTACGAAGAGGCGTTTGCTGGCGGGTTTTCTGTAGAATTCAGTGCATATGGCACCATTTTTTTTTATTTGTATTTTAAAATTAAGTAGAGAAAGAGATTCCGAAGAGTCTGGGTGTTCTATAGTAAATTTTAAGTTTGGGTCGTTCAAACAAGTATCTGGACTACCCATGGGTTCCAGTCTATCCGGTATTCTTGCCATTGCTTATATGGACAAACTCGAAAGACACACCCTTAGTACCTGCTATTCTTATCTCCTTTTTACTAGATATTTCGATGACATTTTAATTATCACATACTCCCGCGAAGAAGCTATTAACATTTTCCACAAATTCAATAACGCCGACCCAAACTTATAGATTTTGGTTTTAATGGTATTTTTTAATCAATAAATATTTATTATATCATTACTCCTAGCGGTGGAAGATTTCGTTTTATCAAAATCAAATAAAAAGGACATTTACAGGAATAAGTTTTGGTATCGGAAATAGGCACAACTTTTCTAATTCCAATACTCCAAATGTTTCGATTTTTCTTCAATTCAGATTAATCGTCCCAACACTAATATATATATATATATATATATATATATGTGTGTGTGTGTGTGTGTGTGTGTGTGTGTGTGTGTGTGTGAGAGAGAGAAAGAGAAAGAGAGAGAGAGAAAGAGAAAGAAAGAGAGGGGGTCCGAAGTAAAGCCGCCGATGTTTTTAACTCAAAAATTAAAATGTTCAAAAGCTATGAAGAGGGGGCTGGTACCGTTAAAACGAGCGACCTTACATGCCCCATAATTAATTTTCTATGTAGTCACCACCAATCAGTCTCAATGCATTTTGGCAGCCTCTTTTTGATGATTTCGTCATAAAAGTCCGGAGCACACTTTGTGATTAATATCTCTGCTGCCATCCTGCGATCGACGAACCCTTTCCCCAACTGTGTTGGCATCAACTGCATTAGTTTTGTACACGTTCAATAGGGACCAGTGAATTTTGATCGGATTATTTTTTTTCTGCATGAAAAAAAAAATCAATGATGCATCTCTGCTTCTGACAGACGTCCATGACAGGGTTACTTTTCTTAGAGTCTTACACTGTCAATACTTGCAAAATAGTGACATTATGTTTGGAACTCCCCTCGTATATATACAAGGTTAGAGCTATTCAAGAAGGATAACTAATGAATTTAACCAGCTTATTAAGAACAGGGATCTGCTGGACATTGTTTAAATTGTTGTTCAATCATATAATCATGGAAGACTGTATTCCAACATTGGGCGCTCTGTTTTAGACCGTACAATGATTTGTTAAGCCGCCACACGCTATTTTTATTTTTCATTATAAATCTCTCTTGATAGGTAATATAAATTTTGCAGTCTATTGGGGCATTCAACTAAGCATTTTTTGCGTCCATTTGATGGATGTTTAGGTCATATTGTGATACGATTTGCAATAAAATTCTGATTGTCGTTAGTTTTGTGGTAAGTGAAAAGGTAGAAAAATATACTATACCGTACTGTTCAAAGCCTGATGCTGTAGTCTTTTTTTGTAAAGGCTTATCTATGTTCATCTTGTGGGAGAGGTACTACCGTATAGATATTATTTTCTGTCAAAGCATCTATTTCGTTTTTCATTGCTAATTTCCATTGATCACAATGTTCTGAATTAATTGCTTCGTTAAAACTTTTTGGCGTATTATCCATGGAATAGCAATATTCGATTTGATAATCTTTCATATTGTCGACCACAAAAAATTCACGCCGTCTTCTATTTCTTTTGGGGTGCTCATCATCATCATCATCATCATCATGGATACTCTTGTCTCCGTCATCTTCATTGTCTTCATTTGTTTTAATAATTTGAGGAAATATAATTTCATCCTCTTCATATGACGGGGTTTCGTCTTTAAAATTAAATGTCTGGAAATTTTACACATCAGATTCTTTTTATTTTATTTTTCTCTGGAAAATAATACATTGGTTGGACTATTTTTATCGAACCCAAGAAATATACCTCTACCGATTTTAATATTTAATTTACTCTTTTTATCTATATATGCGAAGCAAGTTGAACCAAATACGTGCATTCTGCTTAAATTTTGTTTTCTACCGCAGAAAGCTTCATACGGTTTTAGGGTTCAGGTTAGGGGTTTGTTAAAGCACCTGTTGCGTATATATGCAGCCGCCATAAGTGAGTACGTCCAGAGGTTTTTGGGGAGTTTTGATTCAATGAGTAGACATTTTGCCATTTCAAAAAGTGTCCGACATGCTCTTTCCGCAGTCCTGTTTTGGTGTGGTGATTTAGGGGCCGATTTTTAATGCTTGATACGATGGTTAATTAATAAATGTTCAAAGTCTTTATTAGTGAATTCCGTACCATTGTCAGTGCGAATACACTTTACTTCACCGTATGGAGCCATGTCGGCTAAATATTTCTTATTTGCTAGTAGGGTATCAGATTTGTTCTTTAAAAAATAAACCATTATTAAACCTGAATGATCGTCTACAAAATCCAACGCATACCTGTAATGTTCCCTGGCCATCGGTTCCACTGGACCGTTTAAGTCACAATGCACCAGTGATAGGATTTTCGTGGCCTTCTTGCCTGGTATCTTGTTTTCATCGTTTGTCATTTTCCCCTGCGTATAAGTTAAAGTTTTTTATGCTTTTATTTTCTTTCCGTCAACCACAGTCGGTAATTTTTGGATATCAGGAATATTGCAGTGTCCAAGAATTTTATGCCATATTTGTAAATCATGAAAGGCGGTTTTTAATGGCACTACGCTATTTAAATAATATAATATTTTCTTTAATGTCGAATACAGTTCCATTCGGGTACACCAGTTTTGATTTATTGGGGCTAAAGTTTATATTTGCATCTTGTTTAGTGGTGGCTTGTACAGAAAATATATTTTGTTTAAATTTCGGGATTAGAAGAGCGTTTTCTAGAATACAGAAACAAAGTTAACCTTTTATGTTTCTTAGCCAGATTTTAGCATCACCTCTTTTCAAAACGATATCGTTTACTCGACTGCCGTCGGCAAGTTCTACAAAATGATTCTGAGGCTTAAAGTTGAGATCAAAATTGATAAAATCAGATTCCTTCGTAATCACATATGCCGTTGCACCACAATCGACAAGAAAATGATTATTGTTTGGTGAAGCGTCAAAAGTACATGAAAATAAAAATGCATGTTCGCTAACGAAACTCTCTACATTTTTAATGGAGTCTCCTTTGAAAGTCCTGTTGCTACATTGGAAACTCTTGTGATTAGGTCGGCCACAATTATAGCAAATATTTTTTGTACTTTTCTTAGGAGAAAAATTGTTTTTGGCAAAGTTGCGGTTTTTATTCCAGGCATGGATATAAATTAATTTTGGTGTTTTTATGTGTGCATTTTTAAATTTCATGATATTTGTAGATTCGTTTTTTTTTTTTGTGTGTTCATTTTCTCAGTTTCCTCATAACCCTTGTTATGTCACCTTGAATTGATTAAAAGTCATGGGCTTTTCTTTTTGGGTTATCACGGTGGTAAATGGCTTGAAATCACTCGGTAACCTTGAAGAAATAATTTTAGGTTTTCCTTTCGGTAAATAATGCTCTCTTTCCATGCTTTGCAGCCATCGACTAGGGTTTCTCTCATTACCAGTGATAGACTTCGGTCATCTAAGCACTGTTTTAATTCCGCAGACAGTTGCGTTCTTTTCAATGAAGTCGAGGTCGTTTTTGTTTTCAGGTTATGTCTGAAGTACTTTATGTAGTTTTTGGATTCGTAAATATCCTAAAGATTTCACTTGCCACAATTCGAATTTTGATTCGGATCCATCGAAATAAAGTATGTATAGTGCTGGCCCATAACCTCTTGAGTTATAAGAAACAATTCAATAGACAAAACAGTTTCCGATGGTTAGTTGTTCTAAACAAGTCCTGGAGGTGACTGGTTCTCAGTAGACAGTTCTTGAGTTGGAAGCCATAGAACAAAAGATTCTTCCCGTGTTGATACGAAGAAATCACATGCAAGGTTGCTAAAGAAAAAGGTTTAATTTTTATGGAGCAATTATGGTTTCTGATTGGTTGGTAGCAGAACGTGAATTAATTTGATTCGTCAGTTCTTATTTATAAATAGAATTTCCCAACTGAAGAACCATACCCTCATTAGTCCAAAATATAAAGATAATATGGGCAAGATATATTTTTATTAACATAAACAAATTTATATGGTCGCGACACTGGACATGTAAATGTCTCGGACAGATCGTCGTTTAAAACCACATGTCCTTGTCAGGCGACTTAATAAATGGTTGCTTTCCACAGAAGAAACCAGTCTTCAAAACATCTGTATATACAACATATATATATATATATATATATATATATATATTCTTTAGAAAATATGTATAAAAAGGATACACACGTTAAATAATTTTCACTTTGTATGCCTAATATTTTAAAGTGAATTAATAGACACACAAAAAGACACGCTCCTAAACCGATATATAGATAAGCAGAGACAATGAACTATTGTTATCGTTTTTTAATCAGGGTTAAATATATGTTCTTTATGGACACTAGTAATCATCTTAAAACTATATACTAAGAATAAGTATTGTTCCGCTTGCAAATAATTAGAAAGAATAATTGCATACCTAAGTAGTTAGAATGTGAGTATATAATTAGACATAAGTATACGGATTTGCATATATATATGTGTGTGTGTGTGTGTGTGTGTGTGTGCGTGTGTGTGTTTTATTTACCAATATTTCGGTTGTTAGCATTAGTCTGCTGAGTTAATAAGCTGAAATGAATGAATTCCTAATCACTCATCAAATTAAGACAATAGGTTTTGTGTATGTTTCAAAATAAGTATTCAGAACACACCCACAATTAAAAGGCCCTCGTTGTTAACTAATGGATGTCGTTGAGCTAACTATCTGTTCGTGTCTCTCTCTCTCTCTCTCTCTCTATATATATATATATATATATATGTATATATATATATATATATATATATATATATGTTGCATTTAAAACTGGCAGTAACGATGCTGTTCTGAACCTTTGTAATATATATATATATAAATATATATATATATCTATATTTTTATAAAGTAATAGGGTTCGTGTGTTTCTGTCTGTGTGTACAGCTCTCCATCATCAACGAAATATAAAGGAGGTAAGAGGGTAGATCTCTCCTGGTAGAGAAACATTAGAACCCATTTTAGGATGTTTCTGTTATAGGAGACATAAGAATCTATGCCTAATTTCTTTATATACTATTCTACAAACCACCCCCATATCGAATGACTTATGCTCATTTGCATATCACATTATATTAAATCTCTTTAACTAATTACCTCGACCTTATTACATATTGGAAATATTCTAATCATTTCAACTGTACTATTTACAAAATCTATTTAACATTTAATTATTTAATATATTTTCATTTAATTTTATATTCGATTTATTTCACTTTACGTATATTATCTGAAAGGTTTACTGTTTGTGCAATCGGAGATTTACGTCATTACATGTTGTCTGTAATAGATATTTTTCTTTTTATTGGATTTTTTTTCCACTTATTTTTATTATTAAATTTACCTTTTTAAAAAAAATAACAATATGAAAATGCAAAGATGTTTTGTAACTTATTTTGTGCTTCCAACTAACAATTAAAAAAAAATTATATCGTGAAACTTCAATTTTAGCTAAAAAAATAATGTTTAAAATAAATAAAAATTGTTAACTCTTGAAAATAGTTTAAAATTTCAAATAGTTTTCATATTGTTTATTTAGATGATCTGCTTATTTACAAAATATCGTGAAACCTTAATTTAACCTAAAAAAATATTTAAAACATCATATTACAAGAATTACGCCCCCCCCCAATATTTTTTTTACAAGGTTTCGGAATCGCCGACAACGAATCTGATATTCCAACACTTCGCAACTGAATACTTTCGTAGATATTATTATTTTCCCAGTACAAAAGTTGGATAACATTTTACTTTAATGCCCATATTACAGCTTGGTTCTTACAGTGCATAATTATCAATTTCTTCTACTGCTAAAACAATTTTTTGGTGAGGAAAGCTTTATGTTTTGGGATTGTATTGAAAATGTAATGGAAATTTCAATTTCGTTCCGTTTTAATCTTTTATATTTTACTTGCCAATATAATTGAAAGAATACAATTCAACTATCGTAATTTTATATAAATAAACAAAAACAAATATTTTAAAATAAAACTTTATTAAAAAAGAAATAATTTTATTTTTAAATGAAAAAAATCAATTTAGTAAAATAATTGTATTAAACATCCCAACCTCCCCATGTTAAGTATGGCTTTCTAAATAAACACCCCCAGCCTTGTCAGCAAACCTGTAAACCTATAAAAGTTAACATTTCGAATGTGAACAGTGATTTTTCGATTTTGTTAGCGCTTGCCGCAATTAAAGACAATTAAAACGGAACTAACTTTATTTCCATTCTATTTTTTAAACAACCCCCAAAACATAACGCTCTCTTCCAGTTATAGCCAATTTTTTTTTAATTAAATAAAACAGTTCAAAATAAACAGATAAGCGCATTTTCTTTTACATTTTTCTTACAACCAACGTTGTCATTTAACCAACTGCAGGATACCGTTACTTTTGTGGGGTTGTTTTGAAAATGGCACGGAGATTATAATTTCGTTCCAATTTAATCTTTCTGGTCGAGCCTATTTCGAAAGCCTGTCTTATCATAGATTTGAACTACAAATAATTTATTACATTTTGATTATTACTATCTTAAGACTTAAAGCTTATATTTATTTCATTTTTCTATTTATATATTGAATTAGTTATTTCCAGTTAAACTTAGTGCTTTCTTTAAACCGGATGAACCTTTTATAAAAATATGAGTTTAACGTAAAGAACACGAACAAGGTTTTATTCAACTGAATTTCTTCCAGTTTACTAACAAAATATATAAATTTAAAAGAGATATAAATAATAAAATAAAAAGGTTATGTAATTTAAAAGAAATACACGTACTCACAAAAGCAGAATTCTTTTTACACATTTTTTTCTGTAAAACCATAACAATGAGACTAACAATTACCTAGATCTTAGTAATTATTTGTTTTAATAGAACTGTTTTAATTGTACTGTTTACATATATTAGTTAACCTAAGTTGGTATTACATTTATTTTACATTTACTTTTTTTTTTTAAATTATTACTTTTAGACTGTGACGTTTACACCCGGAAGTAATGAGTCACAAGTAGGTCGCTTTTATTCATTTTTGCTACAATATAATTGTTTATAATTGTACTATTCAGAAATATTATTTATAGTTCGTCCATTTCAGTTAGTATACATTTCCTTTACGCTTAATTAATTTACAATCATTAATATCGTTAAACAATTCCGTTTAAAACCGAAATTATGCCACCCAAACGAAGTAGAAACGAAAGTGAGGAAGAAAGAATGGAAAGATTGGAAGCTAATAGACAAAGAGTTGCTGCAATTCGCTCCAATGAAAACAATTCAGATAGAGAAAGACGTCTAGAACTTAACAGGATACGTCAAAGAGAAAGGAGAGCAAGACTGTCAGATTTGGAAAGAGAAACCCAACGTGAAGCTGACAGAACTAGACATGCTGTAAGGCGGTTAAATTCATCACAAGATGAAATTCAAGAAAGGCAAAGATATGCACTGGAAAGAGAAGCAATATTACGATCGAATGAATTATATGAGGTAAGTAGACGTACACAAGGTCAGTTGAGAGTGGCTCAACGACATCAGAATGAATCGGAAACCCAACGAAGCTTTCGCCTATACCAAGGGCAACAACGAGAGACTGCATGGAGAGAGAGTATGACTTTGCCCCAGCAATTGACAGAAAACGAGGCAGCTAGACAACGAATGACTGCTTTGAGACACCATGAAATAGAACACTGCAATAGAAAAGGATTGCTCTACAACAAAAATGACTCTCTCACTACAGCTGATATAGGAAAAATGGACAAAGTATGTCAACATTGCTCAGCTGTAAAATTTAAAGGAGAAACCCCTGGTTGTTGTTGTTCTTCTGGCAAAGTTGTGCTTGATAGCTTTCCACCACTGCCTCAGTTGCCTCAAGATTTGCTCTCCGGCAATGGTCCCATCTCTAAAGATTTTCTGCAAAATCTACGCAGTTATAACAATTGTTTTGCAATGACATCATTTGGTCACAAAATTGCGGCAGTACATGGGTGGAATCCTTCTTTTAGAATTCGAGGCCAGGTTTGCCACCAGATTGGGAGTCTTTTACCACCTGAAGATGAAACAGCAAAGTTTATTCAAGTCTACTTCTTGGATAGTCTGGAAGAGGAACTACATAATCGGGGACGTGACAGTAGACTCAATAGAGACATTCTCCGAAGTCTGACTGAATTTTTACATGAGAACAACAGCTTCATTTGTCAGCTGAAAACAACAAAGGAGAGGATTGAAGAAGAACACTTGGTAGAACATAAAGTTGTCATAAGGGAAGACCGAAGGCCGCAAGAAGAGCATCCACGGCGATTCAATGCTCCAACAACAACGTATGAGATTGGAATATTAATGGAGAATGAACCAACAGCTAACCGGGATATTGTCTTGCGTTTTAGAAATGATACATTAAAACGGATCTCCGAACTACATCCCCTCTACGATACTTTAATGTACCCGTTAATGTACCCCTATGGTTCTCCATCTTACAACATCTACATGAAGGCATCCAATGGGCGAAAAGTTACCCAACAGCAATTTTATTCGTACCATTTAATGACTCGGCCTGGAAACTATTTTCTCTGGTACCGAAGGCTATTTCAACAATGGCTGGTGGATGTGTACTGCTAGATTGAAACAGAACGTTTACAGTTCCTGAGGCGTGAGCAACAGACCCTGAGAGCTGACAATTATAGCAACTTGAGAGATTCAATTCTTAGGGAGGATGGGAATCCAGAACAGTTTGGTCAACGAGTTGTACTTCCGGCAACTTATACAGGAGGCACTCGATACATGTTTGAGCGTCAAAGTGATGCCATGGCATATGTTCGGCGAATGGGCCGAGCCGACCTCTTCATCACGTTCACAACAAATCCAAAGTGGACAGAAATTACAGAAAATTATCTTCAAGGGCAAGACCCTCAGGATCGTCCAGATATTGTTGCCAGGGTTTTCAGGCAGAAGCTAAAAAAGTTACTTGAATTTATTAAAAAGGGAGGATTTGGCAGGTTGAGGGCTTTCCTGTAGAGTATTGAATATCAAAAAAGAGGACTGCCGCATGCACACATCCTCACCTGGCAGGCCCCAGAGGACAAACTTCTACCAGAAAAAATGGATCTCTGCATATCTGCAGAGATCCCTGACAAAGAGGAAGATCCTGATCTTCATGCTAAAGTGATGGCACATATGGTGCATGGACCTTGTGGACCATTTAATCCAAATTGTCCATGTATGATTAACAACAAATGTTCCAAAAAATACCCAAAAGAATTTCTTCAGTGTACCGAGCAAGGCCAAGACTCTTACCCCAAGTACAGGCGAAGAAAACCAGAAGATGGAGGCCAGACTGGTACAATAAGGATGAAGAGAAATGGTCGGTATGTTAATCAAGAAATAACAAACCAGTGGATTGTTCCGTACAACAAGGTCCTCCTTCAGCAGTTCAACGCTCACATTAACGTAGAAATTTGCAGCTCGATCCAAAGCATCAAATATGTCCTCAAATACGTGAATAAAGGATGTGATCAAGCAGTGTTTGAACTACAAAGAACTGATGGAGCAGCTAACCAACAAGGCCAAGTACAAAGTCACATTGTGAATGAGATCCAGCAGTTCCAGAATGCAAGGTATGTCGGCAGTTCAGAGGCGGCCTGGAGGATATTGGAACATCCCATCCATGAACATTTCCCCCCAATTGTACAACTTTCTGTTCATCTTGAAAATGGGCAGCGTGTCATGTTCTCAGCTGATACTGCTCTGGAACGAGCCCAATGTCCACCGCCTTCCACAACTTTGACAGCATTTTTTCAACTCTGCCATGAGGATGACTTTGCAAGGGGTCTCAAATACGTAGAAGTCCCTGAGTTTTACACTTAGAACAAATCGACAAAGAAATGGACGAGAAGAATGCGTGGGGTATAAGTTGAAGGTACTGAAAATGATGATGTATGGAAGGCACTATGCATTGGGAGAATCTACACGATTAGTCCAAAAGCAGGGGAGTGTTATTTCTTACGCCTGTTGCTCAATGAGGTTGCTGGTCCAACTTCATTTCAAGATTTGCGAGCATACAATGGTCAGGTGTTTGAAACATACAGAGCAGCGTGCCTTGCTCGAGGCCTTCTAGAAAATGACCATCACTTGCATCAAGCAGTAGGAGAGGCAAGTGCCACTCAATCACCTTCAAATTTGCGAAGCCTATTTGTGATAATTTTAACAGCCTGTGAGCCAAGCAATCCTCTTGAGATCTGGATGGCTTTTCGTGATGTAATATCTGAAGACATTCTTCACAGATACAGGCAAGAAGTTAACAATCCAGAAGCAGATTTTAATGAGGACATCTACAATAAAACTCTTTGTCTAATTGAAGAAAAAGTTCTCCTTATGTGCGGTCAACCATTGGCAAGCTATGGATTACCTGTACCAACGCAAGGGAGAGATGAAAGACTCGCGAGAGAGTATCAACGTGAAGTTACTTATAATCTTGAAGAACTTTCCCTACAAGCAGAAAATATGCAAGAAAAACTGACCGATTCTCAAAGAGAAGTTTACAATTCATTCATGGCAATGTTGGAAGCACAAGGTGAAATGAACAAAAACATGATGTTTCTTGATGCTCCAGGTGGTACGGGCAAGACTTTTGTAATCAATTTGATCCTTACAAAGATTAGATCCATGAGAAAGATTGTGCTTGCAACAGCACCCAGTGGCATTGCTGCTACTCTACTACAAGGTGGCCGCACTCTTCACAGCACTTTTAAAGTACCCTTGGATACTCATCGAATGGATCAGCCAGTTTGCAAAATTACTGGTAACTCAGCCTTGGCAAATGTAATTAGAGACACCTCTGCAATCATTGTAGGCGAAGCCCCAATGACGCACAAGAGTGCTTATGAAGCAATTGACCGAACACTGCAAGACATCACAGGAAACAAGAATCCCATGGGTGGCATTCCAACCTTATTTTGCGGTGATTTCCGTCAAATCCTCCCAGTGGTTAAAAATGGCACAAGGGCTAACATTGTCAATGCAAGTTTGAAACAATCCTATCTCTGGAGGCACGTTATAGTGAAGAGACTGACTACTAATATGAGAGCCTATATCTCTGATAACACAGCTGCAGCAGACTTCTACAAATTGCTTCTCCAAATCGGTAATGGTCAGTTTCCTATCACTTCTTCACCTGACACAATTAAAATTCCAACTGCGCTTGGTAAATGTGTCGGTAATCAGAAGCAACTGAAAGACAAAGTGTACCCAGACCTGCAAAACAATGGAAAATCACCGGATTGGCTTGCTGAGAGGGCTATTATTTCGCCATTAAACAGCAATGTGAATCATTTGAACAATTCAATAATGGATGAATTTCCAGGAGACACAAAGCAATACAAGTCAGTTGATTCGGCTACTAATGAATATGAAGCTGTTCACTACCCTGTGGAGTTTTTAAACTCTTTGGAGATATCTGGAATGCCTCCACACATTTTAAATCTCAAAATTGGATCGCCAATCATGATTCTTCGATCCTTGGAACCGCCAAAAACAACAAACGGAACCAGATGTGTTATCACCAGATTGCACACCAATGTACTTGAGCCCACCATTTCCTGTGGTCCCTACAAAGGCGAAACCGTTCTACTGCCAAGGATCCCCTTAGTTCCATCGGACTCAGAACTTCCATTTAAATTCCGGAGACTCCAATTTCCTGTGAAGGTGTGTTTTGCAATGAGCATAAACAAAAGTCAAGGTCAGACATTTAACACCATTGGCGTAGACTTGACATCAGACTGCTTCAGTCACGGTATGTTCTACGTCTCCATCAGCCGGACAGGAAGTTCAGAAAAACTCTACATTCTGGCTCCAAATCAAAGCAGCAGAAATGTAGTTTACCCTGAGGCTCTTCAGTGAAAAGTTCGAGAAATGGATATGAGGAAAAACTGACATGATCTGATTGTGGTAATTTTTTAGTATTGAATGTGCAAGATAAAATTTAAGCAAGAGTTGAAAATTACTTCAATGAAAAATTTACTATGTAACATTAAGTAACCTTCCTTTTTGATGAAAATGTTTTGTGAAGTTCCTGATTGAATTTCAGTCACTACAAGAGGTAGTTAAAATGTTAATCACCTTATGCAATCGTTGCTCTTACAACATCAACTTACTGGAAAGGTGCCCACAGATTTTGGTACCCGAGTGCGCAACAAAGCTCCGTGCGAAGCACGGGTATCTTTGCTAGTATATATATATATATATATATATATATATATATATATATATATATATATATATATATATATATATTATAAGGTGTCAGAATCTGATGAAAAGAAATCAAATAAATTGCTCGATCGCGAATGTGAGAGCTAAATATGTATGCATAGTTTTTAAATATATATATATATATTTATATATATATATATATATATAGTCTTTTTTGTAGTATGCCGAATTTTACTGGGTTTATATAATTCAGTAATCGTTTATATATCGATAAATATTACGCCAAAAAGAGATGACTTAAACTGTAAGCTACAAAATTATCATATTTAATTATTGAGCATTCATATACTGTTTTAACAAAAACCAAAACCTCAAAAAATGGGTTGATAGCAACAAAAAGTGTATTTCATTGTTAGTTAAAATTGCTTCAAGACCATTTTGACAAAATTAAACATTAGGTCGTTTAAAAATTTCCACAAGAGCAGCCTTTCTTCAGACTTGTTAAATAAAAAATACTTTAACAATAAAACATTATGGAAAACATTTCCCTTATAAGGAAAGGAAAACAAACGGAACTATTTTACCTCAGTCGCATCCTTGCAAAGCATTTTTTTTTAATTTATATAGCTACCTATTTTCATATCTCTTTTTTAAAGAATAATACGATGTAAACACTAATTACCTATAACCATTTAATATGTTTTACTTATTCTATTCGTTGATTTCTTAAATTAGATTTCTAAATTTCTTTATTTAATTTAACTTATTTTTAATTTTTAATTTTTATTTTTACAATCTGGCCATATTTATATGTATATATATGTGTGTGTGTGTGTGTGTGTGTGTGTGTGTGTGTGTGTGTGTGTGTGTGTGTGTGGAAAGAGAGAGAGAGAGAGGGGTTTTTTTAATTTTTATTTTTATAATCTAGCTATATATATATATATATATATATGTGTAGAGAGAGAGAGTTTTTTTTATAATCTGGTCATATATATATATATATAGAGAGAGAGAGAGAGACAGACAGACAGACAGATAGACAGACAGACAGACAGAGGGCGGTAGCAATTGCATATGCTAAATTTCGAAGACTAAAACAACCTGCATAAATGAAAACTTCTTGTAATAAAAATGTTTATATGCGGTTGCTTATACGGAACAATCACGTTGACACACTGGTTCTCGCCGGATCACTGAAGTTAAGCAACGTTGAGCCTTATTAGTACCAGATGGGTGACCATTTGGGAATTCTAGGCGCTGTACGTACTTTCTGGGAAAGTTGGGCGTGGGGCCAGCACCCTTGCCCCAGAAAAAATAATTACTTTAAAAGTATCTACAAAGTTGTAGATGGCCTATGCCTCTCCGGGGCTGAAGGCTATGGATGGATGTTTATTTATGCGCGAAAAGTTCCTAATTGTTTTCAATTTCGATAGTAAAAATGAATTAAACATATCATTGTTTACTTATATATATATTGCGTTTTGCATACTTTTTATATATATATATATGTGTGTGTGTGTGTGTGTGTGTGTGTGTGTGTGATACAGCGAAACAATTTTTCTGTGGATAATTTATATACATATATATATATATATATATATATATATATATATATATATATAAGCAGAGAAACGTTCTTTATTTAGAATATCACTTAATACAAAACAAGCAATTGCTCCGTCCCAGTATGTCCCAATATATATATATATATATATATATATATATATATATATATATATATATATATATATATATATATATATATATATATGACGTCCCAAAATGATCTTATGCATTTGTAGGTTAAAAAAATTAATTAAATAACAATTGAATAAAGAAAAAAATTTTTTTAATGTATGTAAAATACTACTTTATTTTAATTAGGTCAAAATCAATACATATTTGTATTTATGAATTCTTTTAAAGAAATGTTCTCGAATCATGTAAATTTTTTGCGTGGCGATAATGGTTGGCCCACAAGATCGTCTGATCTAAACCCTTGCATTTTTTTTTTTTTTTTTTTTTTTTTTACTTGTGGTGATATTTGAAGTCAAAAGCCCCCAGCCATCACCATCCATCTATCTTGAAAATTTTAAACTAGAAATTCGTTCTAAAATTGCTGCTATTCCAGCCGAAATCATCCATAGAGCTCTTGAAAACTTTCGTGGACGGCTACAATCGCGTGTAGCTGTGTAATGATGGGAAATATTTTGCCGATTTTAATAAGATTGTGAGAAATAAAATGGCGTTCTACGTACATTTTGAAAATAAGTAAAAATATTTCATTTATTTATTTGCTATTTTATTTTTTTTCCTTTCCATATCATTTTTGGGACCTTGCCAGATCATTTTGGGCCACCGCATATATATATATATATATATATATATATATATATATATATATATATATATATATATATATATATATATATATATATATATATATATATATATATATATATATATATATATATATATCAATCAATTTCATTGATTGGGTTCTATTATTATATGACTTTATCTTGATTCATGGACATCAATTAAAATATCTATTTGTTACACTTTTTACTAGACTATTTCGTTCGAGCATTATCCCCTTTCAAACATTACAGTTCTCATTTTTGTCGTTAAAACTACAAGTCGAGTATATAAACGGTAAAACTAACAGTACTCGTTATCTAGTGCACTAATTAAAACTAGTTTGGTCTATAAATGTAATTACACTGTTGGAGATCGCAGACACACTGCAAAAATAATCCAACGGAGACTTATATAGGTCACATGCGATAAGCTGTTTTAAGAGACGTGCTAGTGACCCCCTTTCTATAAAACGAAACCACTTCATAGATTACTGAAAAAATTGTAAATTTTATTTTATTAATTTGCAATCCTTTCGGTAATCTCTTTCTACTATTTCATAAAAGGAACTGTGTGTGTATGTATGTATGTGTATGTATGTGTGTGTGAGAGAGAGAGAGGGTGGGGGAGGAGCATGAGAAAGAGAGTAAGTTTTCTATGGACTCCGAAACGGCTGGGCCGGGTTTTTTTTTTCTTTGAAATTTCTCGCATACGTACTTTATTTGCTTGGCAGTGTTCTTAAATGGGTTTTTTATCCGAATTTAATAAATAAATATCGTTAATCGAAAAAAAAATCCGATAAAGAAGGAGCAGGCGATTTTGACTAAAGTTTACGCCTTGCACAGATTAACATTACAAGTGCATTTGAGAAGTTTTATTAAAGCACAAGCAGAAAGGCACGGAATATAAGATCAACAGCAGCTTCTTTGATATGACAGGGGCGCGTTCGAAATTAATGTTTCTTTTTAGTGCGCAATTGAACCATGATGCTTGAATTTTGCAATTTAAACCTTAATTCAAAGCATTATCACCACACATGCAAAGGCCTGACATATAAAATCACCAGCAGGTTCTTTGATATGATAGGGACGCGTTCCAAATGAATGTTTCTTTTTAGAACACAATTGAACAATGGTACTTGTTTTTTTCTTTTGCATCATAAACTGTAATTCAAGCCATTATATATATATATATATATATATATATATATATATATATATATATATATATATATATATATATATATATATTCAAAAATCAACAGTATGTTCTTTAGAGTGCTATGTAAACTACAATATGTTGTGGACTAAGTCACTGCGGGGAGACATCTGAAGCTTCCTCCCGTTGCACTGCGTGGGTCTCCAACTAGAGCATCTTCAACTAGAGCATCTCCAACTAGAGCATCTTCAACTAGAGCATCATCAACTAGAGCAGGCTATTAACCGATTTGATTGAAAAATGGGTGATTTCATCGATTTCGATAACAATAAAATATGGGAGGGTGAATCACTAGTTAATCGTCATTCAATCCCGGTCAACGTCGAGTCTCCATGCTAGTCCAACTATATTTTGAGGAGGCTTGGTATTCCGGACAAGATGTTGAATGTGATTGTCTCCTTTCACTGGGGAATGGTGGCGACAGTACGATCTGGCTGTGAACAAAGATAACCATATGAAGTGTCAAATGGAACTAAGCAGGGATGTGTCCTTGCTCCGATATATTTGCTCTTTTCTTTTCGGTGATGCTTGAGACAGCTTTCAGGAACACCACAGGAGGCATAGGTGTTGAGTATCGATCAAGTGGAGGATTATTTAACCAGCAACGGTTCAAGGCCAAAACCAAGACTTCTGTGCAGACTGTTCTTGACCTCCTTTATGCTGATGACTGTGCTCTTGTCACCCATAGTCTTGATGACATGCAAAACATCCTCAATAGCTTTTCTGGTGCATTTAAGGCCTTCGGTCTTACAATTAGCATAAAAAAGACTGAACTTATTCACCAGACAAAACCAAACACTACGTCCTCTTCACAACCAGTGGTATATGTTGATGGTGAAGCTTTGAAAACAGTATCTTCTTTTACATACCTCGGCTTTATTATGTCTGATGATGCTAAATTTGAAAAGGACATCCAATGTAGAATTAATAAAGCTAGTGAGACATTTGGTGGGTTGCGACACAGACTCTGGAATAGCCACGATGTGTCTCTAAAAGTAAAGGTGGCAGTCTACAAATCTGTTGTTCTGTCTACTCTTTTGTATAGTGCCGAAACGTGGACCTTGTACCGCAAGCATATAAATCAGCTTGACTCCTTCCATATGAGATGACTACGTTTTATTTGCAATGTTGGATGGCAGGATTGTGTTTCGAATAGTGAATTACTGGAGAGATGTGAAATCACTGGTATTGAATCATTTTTGATCAGGATACAAATGCGGTGGTCGGTTCATCTTGTAAGAATGGATGACTCAAGAGTTCCTAAGAAATTTTTTATGGGCAACTGACAAATTCTTGCCGTCCAATAGGGCGTCCCCTGCTTCGTTACAAAGATAAACTAAAAGACAACCTGAAACGTTGTGGAATTTCTCTGAGTTCCTGGGAAAGTGCAGCAGGGGATCGCAGAAAATGGAGGAAGGTGTGTTTCCTGGGGATCAAAGAATTTGAACATAACCGCCTTTGACATAGGGACGCCCTTCGTGCAAATATGAATGCAAGACACAAGAAACATCCACCTAAAAATGAATATGTATGGCATTGTGGTTTCAGAGCACGCAGCAAAGTAGGGTTATCTGTTAACTCGAGAAGGCATCTTTGACCGACGAGCATATGAAAGTTCACCAACTGCGGAGGAGTGTGCCGGACGTCTACATGATTGCAATTACGCATGTGGTGCCACAGAGCTTGGGAGCTGCTGAAGATTGCATACTGAACCCTCGTTCATCGTCTTCGATGAGAGAATCTACCATATATATATATATATATATATATATATATATATATATATATATATATATATTTTCAAAAATCAACAGTAGGTTCTTTAGAGTGCTATGTAAACTACAATATGTTGTGGACTAAGTCACTGCGGGGAGACATCTGAAGCTTCCTCCCGTGGCACCACGGTGGGTCTCCAACTAGAGCATCTTCAACTAGAGCAGGCTATTAACCGATTTGATTGAAAAATGGGTGATTTCATCGATTTCGATAAAATATGGGAGGGTGAATCACTAGTTAATCGTCATTCAATCCCGGTCAACGTTGAGTCTCCATGCTAGTACAACTATATTTAGTGCAAATAGTCTTCAGTCTATGCCTGACTTTTCCACGAAGTTCCATAATGAATGTCCAACTGTTTTAGTATTATTCACTCTTCAACTAGAATACTACCCAGGGCCGGGATTAAATTTTATAGAAGCACAAAGCACTTAGATACTTCTGGTACATTTCAATTTTTCTGTCTGTGGATATTGTAAAGCTTGGCTTTTTAAAGATATTAATGTACTGTACTGAAGCGACATTCCTCGTAGGCGGGTTGAACCGGATTCCTCCGAAAGAAGAAATTCCATGGGATTATGAAATTCACAAGCGATCTCCAGTGGCATGTATATCCCCTTCAAAAGAGATGACAACGTTAGGTTTTTGAAGCTCTTGCAGCGAGATGTCGACCACCTATCAAATACAGCGCCTGCTATTCCTAAATGATCACTCATCTTGTATTGACCAGGCTCGAAGTTGCTTTACTGGTGATCCAAAGAGAGCCAACAAAGACATTTTTTAACAAGTTATTGCACTAAAAAGTAAATAAATCATCAATTTACTTCAAATATTTGTCTGATAATTTGAAATGAAGATGGAAAGGCATGTTTTATTCGTGTATTCTAACTTGATTTATATTTGAAAAAAAAAAAATAGCCATACATTTATATTGCAAGCTCTTTGATCAGCTCATTTAACTTGATCTTATGCGATGTATCTGCTTTTAGCAGAGATCGTTGTTCTGACTTGTAATTTCGGTGGTTCTGATTTTTTGTCCTTTTTTTCTCACACCCATTTATTGTATATAACAATCCCGTTCACTAAGTTTATATTTCAAAGGTGTTCTATCTATATATATATATATATATATATATATATATATATATATATATATATATATATATATATATATATATTGCTAACTCTTCAATTTGATCTTCTAATCTTATCTCATGCAACGCATATGCTTCCCTACATAGTAAATAATTCACTGAACTGGGCTGGTCTTAAGAATGTCCTCGTCTTTCCTCGATTCCCTAAAAAATAGATATGATATTTAATGATTAATGTTTACTTTAAACAAGGATTAATCCAGCCTTTCGATCGTTATTAGTAGACACATATTATAGAGAGAGGCAGTACGCACGCAAAAAGTAGAATCCATTTAAGTCCAAAACACTTCAGTGATTTTTGGTCACCCTGTATATATATATATATATATATATATATATATATATATATATATATATATATATATATATATATTTAAATATGTATGATAAAAAAGCAATACGAAAAATATATGAATGTTTATATCTTTTCTGTATTTATTTCCTGTGTGTTGACGTGTAGGAATTTTTGAAAAAAAAACAAGAATGTTTCCTTCAAAAGCACATATTTTCGACCGATCCTTCGATCTTCCTCAGTGTGAATGATAGAAAACATGAGTGAGCGGGCAGAGTTAGCAGTGGGGGGGAAGGGGCACGGGTATGGCCATTAAGGTAAAGATCTATCTGAATATGACCCTTCCAGCATTT
This sequence comes from Euprymna scolopes, assembly GCF_053919585.1. NCBI lineage: Eukaryota > Metazoa > Mollusca > Cephalopoda > Sepiida > Sepiolidae > Euprymna > Euprymna scolopes. The sequence continues at coordinate 64,999,564 of NC_136498.1, read as the reverse complement.
TCGACTTGGAATGGTCAGCAACTTGTGTGGCCTCTATTCAAAACCAAGTCCTTCCACGTCACCCCACGAACACACTCGTATACGTGAACATACATGTATATATACTTGCGCACTACCACAAATACTTCTTCACGTACATGTAAATACACAGGATACGCGCACTCACGTTTATGGACGTGTTCACGTATACAGCTGGAGATTGATGAGTAGATGTAGATGATAAGCAAAGTGGGTGCGAATAAGAATGTCTTTCCCAAAAGCTTGGACTTATGCATTTATTGTGGGTCTAGGGTGCCCGGATTGTCTGCACGTACGCACCCACCCGCCCACCCAGAATATATATATATATATATATATATATATATATATATATATATATATATATATATATATATTTGAAAAACTGTGAGGGGTGAACTCACTGTTGTAATACACTTTATATATATATATATATATATATATATATATATGCATATATATACACAGTGTACTCACTGTTGTAATACACTGTATATATATATATATATATATATATATATATATATATATATATATATATACAGTGTATCACAAGAGTGAGTACACCCCTCACATTTCTTCAAATATCTAAATATATCTCTTCATGGGACAACACTGTATAAATGATTTTTGACACAATAAAAATTAGTCTGTCTTCAGCATATATAACAGAGTTAATTTATTGTCAAGACATGTCAACAAAGCCCATAGATTACTGGAACCATGTCCTATGGTTTGATGAGACGAAATTTTACTTGTTTGGTTCTGATGGCCTTAAGCATGTGTGGCGGCAACAAGGTGGGGCATTATTAATTAAAAACGAAAAATGTTTGCCGGATTAAGTAATTTTTTAAAATGATCATTTGAAGGTTTAACTATATTTTTGATCAGAATACGAAACAATTACGTGCATTTTCTTGCACAATAAAAATATTATTCATGCAGCTTTCTGCAAGAAGCTATACCGGTAAATTAAACAGGGGAAAATCTAATGTTATTTACTTTTTACTAGCGAAATACATGCATGGTCAGTGAAATAAGAAAAATCTTAATTTACTTTATGTATTATATCCCCCTCAATCCATCCACTAAAGGACTAATATTTTGCATATGAATGTATGTCACACCCCTGATGGCTTTCCCCCCAAACCTCTTGACATAAATATTGAAGTAAAATTCAGCTTAGTGTTGCACGTGTTTCTCGCTGCCCACCGGTTAACTTTGATACGAACAATATAGGATAACGTCTGGTACAGCCTTAACCTAAAAAAAATAAAAAAAACACAATTATCTAGTAACTGAAAAACAAAATACACTACAAACATTAACCCTTTGTTCTCCCTGAAACCAATGGTTATATTCCCACGAAAGTGAAACGCTTTAATGAAACTTTAATGATACATGTTTTATATACTATAATCACTAAGTGCGACCGAAATCTAAACGATAAATGATGCACGACACCATATGATATAGACGTTGAAATTAACTCAAGATAATACATCTACTCCGGGTGGTTATATAACATATCAGCATATGGATTCGTGTGTATACATAGTCTTCTACGTGCATCGGATCCATGGGTTTTACTATTTACAAATAATTAATATAACCCCAAGTAAAGTGCTAATTAGTAGCAAATAACTAGTAGGAATTCCTAATCACCTTTATTGCTGAATAATCATTACCGCAGCAAAAAAAACTGCATTTAACCATCATAAGTTTAATAATGACATATATTCAAAGTTTTGCAATCACTATCGTTATGAAAAGTTTTAATAACATATTTACAAATACACCAACTAATAAACCAATATTAAATAAACAAATGAAATAAGAATAAATATTAAATTGGTCAAATAAAATAAAAATAAAAAATAAAGAATAAAAACCGATTTTGTTTAAATAAGAGAAAAGAAATCTACCACTATTAAACAAATGATGCCACCCCTTCTTCCACTTTCTCCCTTTTCTTCTCTTTTCCTTCTTCTTCGCCCTCTTTCCTTCTTCCCCATTCAATCTCCTGCCTAAACTTTTTTTTATTTTCTTTCCTTTGTTTCTTACGCCTCTCGCCCCCTTTCCCTCCCCATTCACCGTTCACTAGAAGCCGAGGGAATGGTCAACAGATCCGGGTAAATCCTAATCTTAGCAGAGACAAATAGGAATATTAAATTAAAGTGGCTAGGTAACATATTAATGTATGGATACGTGTGTATACATAGTCTTATACGTGCATAAGATCCGCGGGTATTACTATTTACAAAGAAATAGTATAACCTTCAGTAAAGTCATATCATTGCTAGTTGGTAGCAATCGCCCTTCTTTTTTAAGTAATCATTATCGCTATCATAAAAAAAGACTGCATTTGACTTTTTTTTTTTTTCTTCCTTTGAAGATTGTAATGCCGGGTATGGGGCAGCCAAACTAGCTGCCAACATTGCCCCGCTTTTTTATTGAAACCAACCGAGAGCTCTTTTTAGTATCCTCGTTGTTCCCTTAAGTGCAATTGTCTGAATCTCTTTTGCACGTGGTTCACCAGGAATATTAGTTAGGTAGGACTTCAGGCTCTTCTTCATAAGTCCTGTGGCACCTATGATAACTGGTATGATCGATATCCCCTTTAGGTTCCAGTTTCTTTTCATATCATACATGAGACCTTGGTATTTGGTCTGTTTCTCTCTTTTAGCTCTGTTTTTGGTAATGACATATATAACGAGTTCACAATTACTATCATCATGAAAAGTTTTAATAATAATTATACCAATTAATAAATCAACATTAAATGGACAAATGAAATGGTAATAATACAACCACTATTAAACAAGTTATGCCCCCCTTTTCCCTCCTTCCTCCTTCTCTCTTTCTTCTCTCTTCCCTCTACTTCCCCCTTTCCTTCTCCCCCATCTCCCTCTCCTTCCACTTCCCTCTTTCCTTTTCTTTCTTACGGCTCCTACTCCCCTGTCCATCCTCTTCATCGTTCCCTAGATGCCCAAGAAATAGTCAATCCGGGTAAATCCTAACCTTTTCGCAGAAAGAAATAGAAATACTAAAATAAAACAGATAATAAAAAGAATTAAAAAATACATTTGCTCTTATAAGTCTCAGAGTGGAGCGAGCAGTAGACAGGCGAAGCACATACTTGTTTAAGATAACATCAACCGACGCTTTAACCTTAAAACCTAACTCCTCAACCCCTCACTCCACCAACTCCATTTCCTAACACCAACATGAAAATGAATGAATAAGTAGATAGGAGAATAAGTAGATAAACAAATAGAAAATAAATAAACAAATCCGCGCCCAATCAACCCTGTTCTCCGCACGGCTGAACTTCATCCCACCTGATCCTTTTTACATAATTTTTTTTTTTTGCTGAGAGTTGGTTTCCGTTTTTCATTAAGAATTCCGCTTTTGAATATAAGCGTTTTTGCCTGAAGAGGTCTCTAGTTACTGAAAATTAGAAGACCGAAACATGCTCATGACTGTGTAGCAACAAATTACTGCTTACGTAAAGACAAAAACTTGCTCTACTTCCGTATTGAGCACTCTTGTATTAACCTCGTTATATTTCACTGGTGACCCTGCCTTTGAAAAATATCAATCTCATATTATATGTGTGTGTATGTGTGTGTGTGTGTCTGTCTGTCTGTGTGTGTGTGTGTGTGTGTATGTGTGTGTGTGTGTGTGTAAGGCTTTAAAATATACATGGCAATTAGGCTACGCAGAATTTTTCGTGAAAATTCGTCAGACACGCTGAAAACTCTTTGTAGCTAAATCGCTATATTTATTTTCAATGCTCACTTTCTAGCTCTACTTACGTATTGAGCACTGCTCACGTACATATTGATAATAAATACAAAAAAAGTTCATTCAGATACATACAATAATATATATGTGTGTGTGTGTGTGTGTGTGTGTGTGTGTGTGTGTGTGTGTGTGTGTGTGTGTGTGTGTGTGTTCCAGGTAGAAAGATATCCAAAAATTAAGAATAATTGAATTTCAAAAAGTGTTGTTGATAGTGCTCAATCAAAGAGAGCAAATTATATATTTTTTTATTCTTTATGTAAATACAGTCATATCTTGCTATGATGTGCAGACCATTTCAATCATAATTGATCTCATCAGGCAAGAAGATTTAAAAATCCCAAAATTGAAAGCATAATTATTAATCTTGCTTTACGCCAGTCATGGCGAAATATATTTTCTCTCGTTTTAAACTGAAAATGGTCTTGAACCCCTTTTCAATTTTTTGGATTTTTAAATCCTCCAGCCTGATGAGATCAATTATGATTGAAACGATCTGCACATCGTAGCAAGGTATGACTGTGTTTACATAAAAAATTATATATATATATATATATATATATATATATATATGTATGTATGTATGTATGTATGTATATATAAGCCTGATGAATCCTAGAGTGGATGAAACGTGGAATATTCTGTGTAGCTTAATTGCCATATATATTGTATAATTTACTACCTAGCTCTACCTACATATTGAGCACTATTGAAGTAAATACTTAAAGTTTACGCATAAATTTATACTTTCGTATATTAATTTATGTATATATATATATATGTATGTATGTATATATGCATACATACACACATACAATAATATATATAATGCACACTAATTATAAACCTCATTAAAATGCAATAAACAACCTAGTAAAACGATACACTAAACTCATCGATCAAAATAATAAAAAATTAACTAATAATATATTTCACAAAATTTATAACCATATTACTTAATAATTAAAAGCAATAATATTATTTACCTTACACTGAGCGAGATAACTGTATTATACGATTCTACTTTCCTATTCGAAGAATATCTTCCTAAGCAATCTGCAAATTCGTGTAGTACATATATAGGCAATACAACGACAACTCTTTCCAGACGTCCCACATATATCCTATCAGAAAATAGTGCCATATTATCTCGCATAATATAATACTAAAGTTAGCTGTAATAGAAAATAGACTAAGTACTATCACCAAAATTAAGTACGAAAATAAGTGCACACGTAGATTAAAATTACTAAAAGAAATACTAATGAAAAACTTTCGGCCTAATAGCAACAAAACATCATTTAATGCATGTACTAACATATTAAAAACATTTAACAATTAAACAAATTTCCGAATTTTGAGCAAATTAAAAAAAAACAAGATCACACGATTCTATTATAAACCATAATTTACCAGCATATTCCAAAAGAATTGTTCGTCATGTTGACAAAATTGTTAGAAAAATAAAGAAAAAAAATCTGTCATATTAAATCAGACATTCTTGAATAACAAGTTGTTGCCTAAATATGCGCATATATATATATATATATATATATATATATATATATATATATATATATATATATATATATATATATATATATAGCTGAACGTCTGTGTGTGTGTTTCTGTCACGAACAGGCTCCTATATGGTTGACTATTATAGAAAACTGATCTCATATAATGATAGAAGATGTATCGAGACACAGGAATTGGTACGTTTGATCTGGGAGAACGGTGGTTAATTAAAATTGTGGGGTCGGCGTTCGCGCTTGGTCCACAAAGTATGGAAATAAAAAATTTAAAATTTTTTTAAAAACCGTTTACAAGTGTTTTTGATGTAGATGTACATAATAATACTTTGATAAGTATGTTTTAACTTAAATAGGGATGGTATAATAAAATTGTGGGGTCTGCGTTCGCGCCTGGTCTTCATAGAATGGAAATAGGCACAAACTTTAATAAAGACTTTTCATATCTATCTGCGTAAGTATACTTTGATAATTACGTTTCAGTTTGAAGAAATATGCTATAGTAAAATTAGAATGGAAATATGCCACAAAGTTTAATACGGTTTTTAATATAGATCCACAGAATATTGTGATAAGTGTTTCAGTGTGAACAGGTATGGTATAATAAATTATGGAGTTTATCTATTTCATTTTTACTTTCATTATATTTTGCTTTGGTTTTGATACCCCCAAATTCGAAGCTATCTCTTTACAACTCTTCCTTTTCATAATCTATCATACTTTCATAAATCAGAGTCCATTTTCTGTAGGCTGTTTTTGAACCCAGTCAACGAAGGGTACTTTTGCTAGTATATATATATATATATATATATATATATATATATATATATATATATATATATATATGTCATTTGTTGAGGGTATAAAAGTAAACCACGTACTGTTTATATGAAAATAAAGGATTTGATGATATAAGTTAACCTAAAATATTTAATAATCCAATAATCATGCAATCGCTACCAAATAAATTAAAAATAAAGGAACAACATTCAATACTGTTTTATTCTTACAATAGAATCACCACCAGAAGATACATTCATAATATTTTATTCATCATTGTATGGAGTACTTATTATTGGCATTTTGTTGCACAATGGAATCCCACAAAACAACACATCAAAACCAAATGTATTCCCCTCAGAAAACAGTTAAAAAGATTTTTCTCTTGGATTAAACCTGAATATATATTTAACATGTGTTGGCTGATATCTGCTTCTACTTTATTTATCCTGGGTAATTTGGTCCTCCCACCCCTGCGGCCCGCTTTCAAAATAATATAAAGAGAAATTATGTTGATAATGAAAATAGTCCAAAATATCAAATGTCATATTGTAATTTACATTTATTGATCTGGAAACTCAGAGTAATATTTTTTTTTGTTATTCTCACTCACGAAATATAGAACTTCAAAAGAGAGAAAGTTACCTACCTTACACGTGTCCCCAGGTAATCACATTTCGGGTGTAAACAAACATAAGCATAATATATATATATATATATATATATATATATATAATATGCGGAAATTGCTCGGAAGCTCTTTCGGCTATCATCTCTTTAGGAGAAAATCGATAGCAAGGGAAAATAATATTATTTTTCCTCTTGTTGTGCCAATTTTTAGTCGCTTTTAAACGCCATATATACAGATTAAAATCTTTCTTTTAATCGTTTTTTTCTCCTTAATTCTTGGTATATCCGATTTCCCCATAGTACTCTTTAATTTCGTCAATAATATTTTCCCTTGCTATGGATTTTCTCCTGAAGAGATGATAGCTGAAAGAGCTCTCGAGAAATGTTCGCATTTTTTATTCAAATCTATATATAAGTTTTGTACCTCCAAACATATCTATATATGTGTGTGTGTATGTGTGTGTGTGTGTGTGTGTGTGTGTGTGTGTGTGTGTGTGTGTGTGTGTGTGTGTGTGTGTGTGTAGTCGGGTGTTTTTAAACGTTTAAAACTATATAAAACATAAACATAAATTAAACAAAAAACAATCAATACAAAAACTTCTTTTGAAATTTGTCATTCCTTACAAAATTAGTTTGCCAGTAAGTAAATAATTTCATACAATCGCTGAATTAATTTGCTTTCACAATTCTCCTAATGTTATTTCAGGGATAATCAGTTGTTTACTATAAAACACTGTTTCGAGGATTAAAAAAAAACAAAACAATATCTTAATCTCTCCAGCAGTGTCGAGCAAACACCACCTCCCTTAAATACGAGAACAGAAAAGTTCCGGATATTGGATTTAGTTTTTTGGCCCAGATTAATTAGGTTTACCTATCCACTTCATCAAAAATGTCTTCCTTACTTGCATTATCCTTCCTTGTCCTTCACCCCATCAAAAAAAAAAGTAAAGCTGCTGTATGTATAGTGTTCGGATGAATTAATTATACTATGTATCACTCCCCCTTCTTCAGTATTAATAATATTTTATCTATATACTAACAGATTTACCGGACGTTGTCCGGGATTAAACATAACGTTAAATTCCTTTAAAAAATGTAGTACAAAACGGAAAGAAACTGAGACATGTGCATGCGAGTGTTATGTTTTTTTTTCTAAACAGTTCAATTCTTGTAAGTAAAAAAAAATTACTCGAGATTAGATCCAGACAGTGAGTCAAGTACCATAACCATGATCTTTAAAAAGTCTTTTCAAACTTACTTATTCTTAACATAAGGAAGACGTAATGTGAACAATTCGCGCATGCGCAGTCGTGAAGCAGTTAACAGACAGATATAAATCCGTTGACTCCCAAGTACCAATTTTTCGATTTTAACTTTTTAGCAGCCGTTCCCCACCCGCCGGATGAAAACCGATTTAAACGTTTTGCCATGTCTGAATACCCTATATACCAAATTTTAAATCTGTAGATGAAAAATTCGTTGAGTATATAGATTGAGAATTGTCCTCGCGCACACACACACACACATATTCTCACTTTCATAGATATATAGATTTACATCATAGGGTCTGCATAGGTGTTAGTTTTCAAAAATATAGAAACATTTAAATTCTATAAGTATATATAGGAATGTTTATTTTTTGTTAAGTAAAAAATTATCCTATATGTAGTGTTCAGATAGTATTAATGTGGCTTTAGATTTCCTCTACTTTGATTAGTTAATTATAATAAAGTCGTATTCCTCTCCGTTGTTAAAAATTTACTTAATAGGTACAAAAAGTAGTTTCACAATTTAATTTTCATACTGAAAACAGAATTTTATATATAGAGTGGCCCACTTAAACATGGCTCAATCTTTTCTCTTAACGATCAACTGACATCACAAGACAAAATGCAATTCTTTTTTCAACAAGATGGCGCTATATGCCACACGTCTCAAAGAGTTCATGATATGTTTACGGAAGAGAGAACAATGAGCAAAGAGTTATGGCCATCACGTTCACCAAACTTGTCATCATGTGATTTTTATCTTTAGCAGACTTTAAAACAAAAAGTTTATGCAAATAATCCTCACAATCTAGACCAACTAAAAGAGAACACCACTAACGCTATAAGGAGAATCACCGCAGAAGATCTACAGGCAGTATCATTCAATCATTATTAATACCGACACCAGTTGTGTTTAAAAATGGGGGTTTATTTATTTACGTTATGAGAGTTATTTACCCGTAAAACTATTAAAGTTGTTTTCCGTTTCATGGCTGTGTTTTATGCTTCCAAAATAAATTCAGGAAAACCATCAGAAGTTAGGATATCTTAAATAGTACGTCACTAAAACATCCGCCCGGCAAGATGTTTTAATCTGGCAACGCCGCGTATATACAACTAGTTTGATATAATCTAAAAGCATCAGGATACCTAACAAATGCTTTATTTAACTTCCTACTTTTATTATCACCTTATTTAATTATTCTTTTACGAAGCTAAAGATTGGGGGTACAAAATCTATTAATTTTAAAGTAACGCAAGCTATTCTTTAAAACTCCGACATAATGCGCTCGTATAGCATACACATAGGTCATGTGCTATCTTCGTGCGGCATACAAACTGTTTGAGAGGGGAAGGAGTTTCTTTAATAAAATATTTTCTAAATAAATATGACATCCCAATTTTTATATTTAAATCCAGAAATGTACCTTGTGTTCCTATGTGTTCACAATTTAATTCTAACTCCTTTGGATATAACATGTTTATTTTTTATTCTGATTCCTCGTTATCATTTCTACATCGTCAATAAATCTCCTAAAACAATGATAATTATGTTTTAGATATATTATTTGTATTAATAGTGTTATATATATATATGTATATATATATATATATATATATATATATATATATATATATATATATATATATATATATATATATATATATAGTGCAAAATTTGGTGAAAATTCAAAGACTCGCGTTTTCTTTTTTTATAACCTTCGTTTATTTCCTGGATTTTTCCATTACAGCTGCTCGTTAGTGGGAAGGCAATTTTACGATTTATGTGTCCATAAAAATATCCTGTCCCCACCAACTACTTCAGATGTTTTTCATTAGATTTTAACAGCAAAAGGTATATTTTTAACATGTTAAACATCGTATTCGGGTAAAAAGACTTCCAAATTGTATATATATATATATATATATATATATATATATATATATATATATATAATTTTAATACCTACAGACACTAGTGTATATACATATATATATATATATATATATATATATATATATGTGTGTGTGTGTGTGTGTGTGTATATTAATACATACAGACACTAGTGTGTATATATATATTTAAATATATCTACAGACACTAGTGTGTATATATATATATATATTAATACTTACAGATACTAGTGTATATATATATTTTTTATACCTACAAACACTATTGTTTATATATATATATATATATATATATATATATATATATATATATATATATATATATATATATATATATAAACCCTAGTGTCTCTAGGCATTAAAATTATAATTTTTATAATTATGTCAGATCTTTTAAGAAACTCGGTTCTTATTGTTGAGCACTTTAAAGTTGAAATAGAAAGTCGGTCACTTAAGCTTGCATGCGTAGATCATGATGTTATAATCATTAGATCACAATGGCCGGATGTTATGACATTTAGAAAATAGATGTTAAAATTTCAACGATATTTCCTGCGGTTGAGATTGGCTGTGAGTCAGAGATGGCTTCGAGACCGGGTTCGTATCTCCCAACTGATAGTAATCGTGTCACTCTGCACTGATGATTCTCGAAAGGATGAAACATTAGTGTCAGTAGGTATTAAAAGATTATTATTGTAATAATTGTATTCTACCGTTTTTATAATTTAAAATCATATTTCGTATGGTTTACCCTAGTTTATATGCCCAACTCTCTTCCTTATCTCCATCAATGATATCCCAGATCACATTTTAGAAGAACTTGAATGCATACGGGAGAGAACTTGAATGCCTACTAGTATCTAAAGTATCTATGGACAGGTTTATTTTTTAGACAAAAAAAACTGGCTTGAGGACACTTTTCTCAAGAAGTAAACCCTGACCAAATATTTAAAATCACATAGTATTTGCTAGCCAAATAAGATCTCCTCACTGTGGCTAACTTACATCAGCTTGTATGAGGAATGGTGCACCAAGCGATGTTACCTCAAGTAACAGCAAGAAGCTGGGTACTCCACCAGACTAGATAAATTCTTGTCCTGATATCCAGTAAGACAAAGAGACCAAAACAAAAGAAATACTACAACGTATTAAAATGGTTAATTGGGGAGGGGAAAATTATGTTCTCAATTTCTTCAGTAATTCAGTGAGAGATAAAGAACTTTAATGGAACATTCGAATATCTATGTATCTCATATAGAGTTCAGGTGTTAGCCCAAGTAGTGGGGTCCTTGATTTCTGATAACTTTGACTGGAGTAAAATAAAACAAAAAGACAATTATGCAAACGACACTACTATCTATGGCAACACTTCAAAGGTCATCAATGACCAATATCTCTCTAATTCTCTTTCTTTTTATCTTGAGCACGTAATGCAATGAAGAAAAACGTGGTTGGTTATTTTCAATGCCTCTAAATCCAGGCTTCTCTCTTTCCGTCATGAAATATATCTCGGATAAGTTCATTTAAGTAGTAGTTTATGGACAGAAATCCGAAGCTCACAGTATTAATGCTAGCTTGTCTCAAGGATCCATCCTGGATCTAACTCTCTAATCTTCATAAACGTTCTCTCTAATCATGTTCTATGATTATTCGTCGACAATTATGCAGACGATACTGCCATCTATGAGAACACTTTAAAGGCCGGCAATGATGAAGACCTGTCTGACTTTCTCTCCTCCGACCTTGAGCGCGAAGTTCAATAGTGTAAACAATGACCCGTTACTTTTAATGCATCCAAACCCAAACTTCTGTCTATTCACCGCCAAGGCTCAATTCCCCATTTGACCCAAATTGAAATAAGAGCTTCCCGTTCTGAGGAAGCACTCTACTTTTACAAACTACTAGGACTGACCTTCACTCTTGGCCTAAAATGGAAGATTTACATTAAAATCGTTGCCATGATCTCGGGAAAATGCTTGAATTATTCTACTGTTTCAGTAGATATCTTACTGCCGAAGCAATTCTCTACTTGTATAAGAGCCAAGTACGTCCTACGATGGAGTACTGTTGCCACATCTGGGCAGGAGCTGCTCGGATCATCCTATTTTGCTTTAACAGTTAAAACCCGGCTTCCAAGCCTAGTCGGTTATGCTCTTTTCTCTTCCCTGTAGCATTCCCCACAGAAGAGACGTTGCGATCCTGCCTCTGCGTTATTTTTATGGCAAGTGTTTGTTGAAGCTCTAATCTACGGTCCCCCTTGCCAAACTTTCACAAAAACATTCGACTAGCTACAACGATTATCAACAATTTCCTCAACTCTCTATCTGTGTCTTAATCTAAACTCAGATTCCATGAACAAAGCTTCTTTCCTAGAACTACCCACCTGTGGAACTCTGTTTCGCTGGCTGCTTTCTAGCTGGCTACAATATCGTCGCTTTCAAGTTCAATATAAGCAAGGTTTTGTTTAGTCGGCCCCATAAATAATCAAATTATACACAATTTCTACAACTAATGATCATTTCGCTTTCAATGTACCATATAGTATACGTCATAATATCGTTGACACACCGGTTCCTGTCAGTTTATCGAAGTTAAGCAACGATGAGCCTGGTCATTACTAAAATGGAGTTCCGATTTGAGAATTCCAGGCGCTGTATGCAGGAGGACGTCGACACCACCCTGCTAGAGTAGCAAAACCTAACGTCGTTATCTCCCCTGGCGGGGCTATACATGCGATTGGGGACCGCTTGTTAATTTCATACTGCCATGGAAGATGATTAAACTCGATTAGGGGTAGTGCTGTTTCACACATCAACACATACACACACACACAAACACACACACACACACATAACCTACGCTGTTAATGGACCGATGACAACCGTACACTCTTTAACGCTTATCCTCTGAATGAGCTTATGGTTTTGATAGGTGGAGATTCTATTGTAAAAAAAACAGTAATGAATGTTGTTCCTTTATTTTTAATTCTTTTGGTAGTGATTGAATGATTATTGGATTATTAAATATTTTAGGTTAACTTATATCGTCAAATCCTTTATTTTCATATAAATAGTACGTGGTTTACTTTTATACCCTCAACGGGGGAGATATATATATATATATATATATATATATTTATATATATATATATGTTATTTCTTTGTTTTTATATATATTTATATATATATATTTTATATATATATATATATATATAATTATATATATACATATATAGATATATATATGAGTAAAAAAAGTAAGATCTATGTCGTTATGGGATGGGAAAGGAGAACTGATAAAGCCTATAGTATCTCTGAGGTGATGTCCTACATCGAAAATACATGGGCTAAGAAAAAAAACTCTGAATTGTATTCTTTGTCCAAACAATACATTTCTGTTTGAAAAAATATGTTTTTCTGAATGAAATTTAAATAAAACTATATATATATATATATTAATTAATAATTACTACGTGCATAAAAGTAAGTCATCTATATACATGCATGCTTCAGAGTTTACTCCTCATCAGTATAGCTAGACTTTATTGACAAGGATCGAACCTACAATGGCTCGATAAGTAGTCTGGTGTTTTACCACGGGACCACCGGGCCCTTGCCAATTTTTATGCACGATATTTATCGCTTGTAAGATTGTTGGATTTTTATTTATTTTTTTTATTAGCGATTAATTTCTTTCTTTTTTTTTTCGCTCCTTAAACGTTTTTATTATAAGAAAGGAGTTATTTGCCCTTTATTTACATTTTTCTCCGCCTACATTTTAGGGCGTATTTACTTTTTTTTATTTAAATATTTTTTATTAATTAATAAATACTACGTGCATAAAAGTATGTCATCTATATGTTTCAGAGTTTACTCCTCATCAGTATAGCTAGACTTTATTAACAAGGATCGAACCTACAACGGCTCAATAAGTAGTCTGGTGTTTTACCTTTGCCAATTTTATGCACGATTATATATATATATATATATATATATATATATATATATATATATATATATATATATATATAAAGAGAAAGATATATATATATATAAAGAGAAATATATATATATATATATATATATATAAAGAGAAAGAGAGAGAGAGAGTGAGTGAGAGAGAAAGAGACAGTTGAAGCTAATAAAGAAACAAAAAAATGAGAATATTAAATAGTCAATTATGATTTGTCCAGTTTATTGTGACTTATGGTTAATTGAAACAAATAAAACAGAATGTTTTCTAAATATAACTCAATCAAACAATTGAAGAAGATTTAAACAAGTATTTTCATACGGTTCAACGTGTCTAATTCGAAGTTTTCTATTGACCATATCTGTGGTGGGAATATATTTTTTTTTAATTTTGTACATCTTGCAGTAATTTTTTTTCTTCTGTAAAATTTCCATCTGTATTTTTATACTGTGTGGTAACACTGTTCTTGTCATCTTCATTTTTAGTGTTGACAAAATAGAGTTATCTCCTTTAGAACATAAATATATTACAAATGATAATGGTGAGGAAAATAAAAATAATTAAAATAAAATACTTAGATAATGATAAGAATTGAAAAGATAAATTTAAAATATAAATTATTGAAATAACCAGCATGGATTGAAGATAACTTTTAATTAATAATATTTAAGTTAACTATTTAATTACAGTTCATTCTTAAGAAATAATATGTTAAGCAAAATTAATTAGCAGATCGTAATATGTAAACAAAGTTTATACGAAACTATCGTAGATTGAGGAAGAAATAACAGAACATCTACATTTAAACTAAAATTTGATGGTGTAGATTAGTCGTTTTTTCTTATAAAAGGTACGAGAACTAACGATCTCTCGTGGGACTTGCTAGCTTGTTAAATTCCTCACAGTCTCGCCAACTGACTGGGTTGAGAATGACTGTTGCCTACTTGGTCTCATTAGGCCATACACCCAGGCAATACCTCCTACTTTAGGAGAAGTATTAATTTATTGCCAATCATCTGAGTCTCTTCCGCCGGGAAATGTAAACAGATTCATTCATAGTGACCCGTTTTGTGAAGGTGGACATCCCACTTTTAAACACGACGTTGTGCCACAATTACACTAATGAGAATTCTAGTAAAATCTGGGATTTGCTAGCTTTAATAATCTGTCTACCTTATAAACTGTTGCTTTGCAAACCTTTTTTTTTCATAAAAATTGACAAAATATTCATCTTCCCTAGAACGTCAAGATAATGGGGGGGGAGATAAAAAATTAACAGAATTGAAAAAATAAATTTAAAATATAAATTATTGAAATAACCAGCATGGATTGAAGATAACTTTTAATTAATAATATTTAAATTAACCATTTAATTACAGTTCATTCTTAAGAAATAACATGTTAAGCAAAATCAATTAGCGGATTTTATACGAAACTATCGTAGATTAAGAAAGTAATAGTGGAACATTTACATTTACACTAAAACTTTGAAGGCGTAGATTAGTATTTGGGAAATAAATCAATTGAATAAATAAATGGGGGAAGAACAAATTATTAAAATAAAAAACATAAAAAAATTAAATTAATATTAAAATTGAGAAATGGTTGAAATAGAGATTATGAGTGTATTAATCTTCTTCTCTATATAAATAAAATGAACTCATTTTTCCCCGTGTGATTTTGCCCTTAATAGGATTAAAAATCAAGATATTTCATGCAAATATAATATGCACAAACGACAGAACAATATCTGAGGTGTGTTATAGGCTTATTATTTCTCAAATTCCTCGATAATCTTAGATTTCTATACTTTTTCTGCTGAGAAGTCGCGGCCAAAATCGGTTAAGATCAATGGAAGTGGTAAAATATTTTCTCTCTAATAAATTCCTCCTCCCCCTGCCACCACTTAACACCGTTTGGGGATCGTTCACAAGGAACAGTTGAGAAGAGAACACTGGTTTGGCTTCGTAGTTCTTTCATGTGAAGTTATTTAAAATCACTAAACTAAGCTGCAGTGCTCTGTGGCGTAGTGATTAGCGTGCTGGACAATTCACATTATATTTTCACGTTCGCGCCGACCTACCGTAGTCGTTTTTTTTTTGTTTTTTTTTCCTAAACAACTGGAATGGACTTTTCTTGGTGGCCGAACTGTTAACGTTGCAGATGTTTTTTTTTGTTTTTTTTTTCACACTTTATTTTCCCACTTTTACTCATGACTCCGGGTTTGATCCTTCCTACTTACCTACCATAACATTTTTTAAAACTCCCCCCGCGTCCCGGAAACAAACACTCGGGCAACGCCGGGTACCCCCGCTAGTATATGCATAAAAATTTTATTTTGCCGTCGGAATATTTTAGAATATTTTTAAATGATATAATATTTAAAAGTGTTCAAATTGTTATGACACAATAATGTCGCATAAGAAAATACCCAATATGATGATATTTTATTTTTTGTAGTTTTGATTTTTGCGAATATATATATATATATATATATATATATATATATATATATATATATATATATATATATATACATATTTCATGATGTTGTTTAGAGATACAAAATTTAAATATTGCAATTAGGAAGGGAAGAATTTTATGATTCATGATTAAAAGTAAATTTGTATATATATAAATATATATACCTTCTCTCCAAAAAGGTGGGAATGAAGGGGGAACAGGAGATGAAAGAAAAAGGAATGGGGAGCCAGCTGACCGGTTTCGACCCTCGCTTCTCAAAGCTGTATCGAGTGAATTTTTAAAATAAAGAATGAAAGCGATTAAAATAGCGTTTTATTTAATTTACGGGGGAAAAAGTGGGAAAACGATTAAATACATATATATATATACGTGTGTGTGTGTATGCATATATATATAGGATGGAACAATAAAATTATTACCCTAGAAAAGATGACATAATTTCATATCCGCTTTATGAATACCGGATGTTTTTCCTTGTTGCAAAACATCTTTTAGTTGGCCAGTTGTATACAAATCCCAAGAGCTATAGGGGCATTCTATCATGTCTAAAAGTGACGCAGTGTTCATCGAGCGAGATTGGAGATGCGCCGCTGTACAAGTCTTGCTCTCTACTAATCCAAGTTATGACAACAGGACGCCGCTGTACAAGTCTTGCTCTCTACTGATCCAAGTTAGGACAACATCACCCTTAAAATCAAAATCCGGATGGTTTAACGCTTGATGGCACAGCTAAGTTTCCGGCCACGATTA
The DNA here is from genome assembly GCF_053919585.1 of Euprymna scolopes. NCBI lineage: Eukaryota > Metazoa > Mollusca > Cephalopoda > Sepiida > Sepiolidae > Euprymna > Euprymna scolopes. Next base: position 64,982,409 of record NC_136498.1, on the reverse strand, counting down.
TGGTCTTTGGTGTGGTTCCAAGTGGGGGCCACACATCTTCGAAGTCGGCTTAAAAGTCGACACCAACGTGTATCTGGATGTGCTGAAAAGTGTTGTGATCCCCTGGTTCAATCAGATGATTGCTGATAAACCCTGGGTATGGTACAGGACTCGATGCCAGCCTACAAGTTCAAAGAAACCAAGGCTTGGCTTCATGGGTGCTACGACTTTGTACCCTTCTCTCACTGGCCCCCATTCTCCCCTGATCTGAACCCGCTTAACTACTTCGTTTGGCCATACATCAAGAACATCACCAACATGACCTCCCACAACACCAAAGCCAGCCAGATCGCCGCCATCCGTCGGCGCATGTGGAAAAAGCATGCTTCTAGTTCAGGACGCATACCTAGGCAGTGATTGAGGTTGAAGGTGGTTACATTAAATAGATGTCAGCTCTACTACATAATCAAGTTACATGAATAAAAGTTTTAAAATATACTATGGTGTTGTTTTCGTTTGGGCGACAAATTTATCGTTCCACTCTGTGCATACGTGCATAGAATTCACTCTTAAAAGCAGTGACTAAAAATTTTCTCTTCGATAAATTCATTTATCCACTTTGGAATTAGTATTTTACTAGTATATCACATACAGATTAACACACACACTTTCTCTCCCCCCCAGCCCTCTCTCTCTTGCTCTTTTCTCTCTTTTTTACCACCTAAAACCATGCTGTTTTTTTTTCACATAATATGGTTTGATAGAAACGAAGAATAGTTAAGTTAAACTTTCATGCGTGCTAAAGTTTCTTTGACACGTTTGCATAAGTTATTATTCATACCTAAACCAAGCAGATGTTCTTTATTGCTAAAATTTACTTGCAAGAAATTGTACGTAAATATTCATAATAATGTTGTACCACACAGAGTCTTACATGTATATTTATTTACAATAAACGCTTCCGTGCACAGATTCGTGTCTGAAAGACGGTGGACACATTTAATGAACTAATTGTGACGGCAAAAAGAAAATAGCATACGTATTCAATTTTCATTTTTACTGAACTCGTTCAATGGGTCTATCAAACAGCTACGTGCTATTTTTACCACTAGTAAAACTTTATAACACACACACACACACACACACACACACACACATATATATATATATATATATATATATATATATATATATATATATATATATATATATAAATTCGTAACTATCTTCCACCGTTGCGAGAGCCTGGGCGAAGAAACTCGGGCGTTGCCCAAGTGGCACGAGTGGAACTTGGCGAGAGCCGGTAGAACCCAAGGAAAGACAAGGTCGATATTTTATATATATATATATATATATATATATATATATATATATATATATATATATATATCTTATATATATATATGCATACATTTCATCTATTGTGCATTAATTTTATATACGTGTGTATCATCTACATATTTTATGTATACCTTTTATATATTTGTGTGTACATTTCATATATTTATGCATACAGTTAATATATTTATGCATACAGTTAATATATTTATGCATACATTTCACATATTTTTGTATAAATGTCATGATAATGTCTGCATACATTTGATGAAAAAGCTTTTAAAATGCAGAAATAAGATAACTGTTTGTATGAAACAGTAACACTCTAAACTTAAAATGGCTAGATTTAAATTTATCAACGTTTTTTTCCTAAGGGTTGTTCTATAGATTTTGATAGAAAATGCACATCAAAATATACGTTGGGGTTTGTGTTCCTTGAATAGAAGCGCCGGTTGAGTTTAAATAAATTAAATACGTATTAGATACGTTTGAAGCCAAAACAACGCATTATTACAAAATAAGCAGATATTTATTTTGTTTGGAATTTATATTGAAATTTATAAATATATTTCGAAGTAAAACTTCATCTCCATGATGTCTTTCTTTCTTTTCTTTTTTTTTTTTACTTTGAAATACTTACTCAGTTATTGTTTTCTCCTAGAAGAGTGTTTCTTGTGAAAGTTTGGCGAGGGGGAACCATAGATTGAAGCTCAGTTGAACACCTTCCATGAAAATAACGATACACCAGAGACAAACTCGCAACATCTCTTCTGTGAGATAGAGGTTGCAATGAAGAGAAAAGGACATCTCCTACGAGGCTACGAAGTCTATTTTGAACTCTATCAAGGCAGGACAAGTCCTTTCTAGCAGCTCCTGCCCAGATGTGCCAACAATATTCCATCTTGTTTGGAAATGTGTAATCTTTGGTAATTCTGTTCACTGAGATGAATCGACATTTCTATTAAATAATCTAAAACAAATTCTTAAAATTTACTGAAAATAATTTTATTTAGTCATAATTTGACAGTTTGTTTTTATTTCACAATAAGGAAAGAAGGTCTCTTAAATGAGTTTCTGCGATGAATTACGATTGGCAAATAATTACATTGAAACATTCATTAAAAACTTTTTTTTTAAATGCGGTGCTTATGATTAGTTTCACTTTTAAAAAGTTAATCCACTGACACATTTAAAAGAATTATCATAATTTACGTATACATTGGATAAACAAGAATTTAAGACGCTAAAACCGCACATAGCCCGAAAAGTAGAAAAATACTCGTTTTTAATTTTAAAAAAAAACAAGGTTCGTACATATATTTTTCTTTATACTAAATAAATATTAGGTTTTACTCATTTTAAAGATTTTTTTTTTTCGAATATGACCGGTCTTTTTAAAATTATTATATATTTCATCTAACAATGTAATAAAAGAGATATCGTAAACATTGCATTCATCACTAAGTTAATATATATATATATATATATATATATATATATATATATATATATATATATATAGAGAGAGAGAGAGAGAGAGAGAGAGAGAGCTTTACTAACGTATTGAGCACTTCTATCCTTGTTTTTTTACCACATATAGCTCTTTATATATATATATACATATATATAAATGTAACTTTGTCTCTGTGAGTGCTTGAGTTCCTTATAGACTCCGAAACAGCTGAACAGATTTTCTTTAGAATTTACAAAACTTTAGTGTATAAGTCTGAGAGTTATCTTTAGTAAAGTTTTGTCTCAGAATACCCCCGATAATTACCGACATTCGATAATCGAAACCATTGTTCTAATTTATCTATCATCGGTAAAGCAATTTATTCCATATCGTCGCTTAGCAACAATGATAAAACAACGGGTCGTGAAAATTCTACGGTGGGTAAATTGATAGTGTGGGTTTATTGTTAGTTTTTTTTTATTGTTGTTATTTTTGTTTTTGTTTTTTTGCTTGACGTGGTATGTAGGTTCAAACTTCGCACGTAAATTTCTTTTTTATTTCAATTAATTTCAAAGAATTTTATAAGACTTGAAAGTTTACGTGTTTTTGTTTGTTTGTTTGTTTGTTTGATTTTTTTGTTTTTTGTTTGTTTTTTTTTGTGTTTTTCTGCATGACGTAGTTTGTAGGTTCAAAACCTGCATGTAAATTTCTTAATTTTATATATATATATATATATATATATATATATATATATATATATATAGGTAGGTAGGTTATCCATTAAAAGGCGTTGAATGAAATTGGAAAATGAAATAAGATACGTATTACATTGAACATTTTAAAGCCAAATAGCTGAAACGCGAATTTTGTTTTTCCTTTATAAAATAAACGAGTGTTTATTTTTTAAAGAGAGATATATTTCGGAGATATACGCTTTTTCAATATATATATATATATATATATATATATATATATATATATATATATATATATTCCGCTTATTCTTCGCCATGGTGTTGAATGGAAGAATTTGAGTTGAGTCCACGTGATGTTAGCTGTGGATTTATCTGTAGCCGGATAATTACGCGTGGTCGCGCGTGGAATGAAAATCTAAGTTATCCATTAAAAGGCGTTGAGTGAAATTTGAAACTTAAATAAGATACGTGTTGCATTGAACACTTTAAAGCCAAATAGCTGCAACGCGAATTTTGTTTTTCCTTTATAAAATAAAATATATTTATTTATTTATCTGCACAGTCAAACGACGTCGCAGATTACAAGAGCCATGATAGCAAAGAAACCATAAGTCCAATATGATCACGCAAAGAAATTAAATGGCTGCTATGCCTCTTGTGAGCTACGCTGTTGTTTGTTGAAATAATAATACAATCTCTCAAATTCCGAATAATATATATATATATATATATATATATATATATATATATATATATATATATATATATACTAGCATGGAGATTGAATGATGATTAACGAATATTCCACACTCCTATATTTTTATTGTCGTCGAAATCCGTAAAATAGCCCGGGGGGAAGCTTCACATGCCTCCGTGCAGTAATTTAGTCCAAAATATGTTATTCAATATTGCACTCTAGAGAACCTACTGTTTCTTTGATAAAATTATTTTATATAAACTTCTTTCTAGCTAACGAAAAAAAAACATTAAGAAATTTAGATGCGGGGTTTTAATCTACATACCACGTCATGCAAAACATAAAGAAATAATTAAAAAACAACACGCTATCAACTTACCCAAAATAGAATTTTCACAACCCATTGATCTATCATTGTTGCTAAGCAACGACATGGAATAAATGGCTTTACCGATGATAGATAAATTAGAATAATGGTTTCGATTATCGAATGTCGGTAATTATCGGGGGTATTCTGAGACAAAACTTAACTAAAGATCAGTCCCAGACGTATACACTAAAGTTTTGTAAATTTTAAAGAAAATCTGTTCAGCCGTTCTGGAGTCTATGAGGAATGAACTTACATACACACAAAGTTGCATTTATATATATATATATATATATATATATATATATATATATATATATATATATATATATATACTAGCAGGCCTCTTGGCATTGCCCGGTCGTAAAACACGCTGAAATATGATATTTTTATTAATACAAGTTTCGTATGAATTATTATATTATATTGGACACAATATATAGTAAAGATTTAAAAGTTTAAAAAAAAAAATAATAATAAATGACTCGTGCGACACCACTAAGAGTCGAAACCAAAACGTTTGGTTTACGATTTACTTTTTCCTTTGACGTTAATACCTGAGCTATGAAGACATGTTTTCTGCAGGCCTAAAAATTAAAACATCAATCAGTAGCTATTACTTTATGCATGCATATTGATAATGCTGTCGTTCGACTTCCACTTGGCAAATTCCATTTTTTCACACTTTTCGACTAATTTTCTCCGACTAAAACCCAAATATAAAGTTTCGCGAGGGTTTGATTACCCTATATATTAAGTTCCATGTCTGTAGACCAAAAACTGACAGAGGAGTTTGATAGGCAGATCTTTTAAACAAATATATACACGCATGAATAAATATATATAGAAAGGGGTTTGCGTTTACTATAAACTTTTACGCAAATATTACGTATGTAATGTAGAATATCTGCAAAATTATAATCACACATAATAGTTAACTAAAGATGATCATCCCATAAGAAAACCGAAAAAAACTAATAAGCAATTAATTAAAATGAATGTTTTAAAAAATATGCTAATTAGCTAAATCTTTTGCAGCTAAATATCATTCCACAAGTCATATATACAAATGTATATTTTCTTTTTAAATAAATAGACAAAAGGGTGTTAATATGAATGTAAATACCAAAACAAAACATTTATAGGAGTATAGGAGACAGCTGAAGCAGTAATACTGAAGTTGCCTGCCAGGACACTAAATTTACAAATGTAGGCAAATTTGGTCATATTTTATTGGCTTGAAAATATAGGTTCTTTTTTTACCAATTGTCATAAAATTTTAAACATAGAATAGTATTATAATCCTCAAAAAGCTTGCAAATTTTCATGTAGTTTCGTCTCATAAAATCAAAGATATGAGTATTTCAATATATATATATATATATATATATATATATATATATATATATATATATATATTAAGCCTTTTTGATAATTTTATAAGTTCGAAAGCTCAGCGACTATTGATCAAAATTTTACATATAAGGCTCGTTGGAAAGATAATGACCTAAATTGTGTAGTGGGTAATGTGGCATTTGTCTTAAAGGTCGAACATTAATAGGATTATCCATCATCCAGAGCATATTTTTGGCATATTTTTGGCACTTTTTACAGCCATAAAATGTTTCAATCATAGTCATTTGTTTTCCCAGTTTTGCATATGAATTACAAAATATCTTATATTTCCCCAAAACTTCTGGCCTTGGAGGAGGGTAGACTAAAACATGCTGCTATGGTTTCAAATGATCTGAAATAATAGCAACCGGAGACTTGATTCCAAATATTTCCATATGTTATATCTCCCCTCTTTGGTTTTCATACATGAAGTAAATCCCACAGTGTATAAGGATTATTTCATACTGGAGATATTCATAATCGTATCCTATTTCCAAAAGAGGGGAGATATAACATATGAGGAATTTTTAGAATCAAGTCTCCCCTTGCTGTTATTTCAGATCATTTGAAACCATAGCAACAAGTTTTAGTCTCCCTTCCATCTAAGCCAGAATTTTTTAGGAATATATATATATATATATATATATATATATATATATATATATATATATATATTGGGAGATGTGCTAGTCTAGCCGCACTGATGAGTTGTGATACGAAACAGTACTGTGAGTGACTACAATGATTAAATCACTCTGACTGTCGTATAAAACATTTAAAAATAAAATGTTGAAACTTCAACGTTATTTCACGCGGTTAACGATAGCCGAATGGATACGGTCCTTGCTAATGAAGCCAAAGATGGTTTCTGTCGCCGGGTTCGAATCTATCGAGTGGTGTTTATCGTGAGACCCTGCACTGAAGATTGCCAAAAGGATGAAACACTAATGTCTGTATGTATTTAACAATTATTATAGTAAATAATTATATATATATATACATATATATATATATTTATGTATATATATATATATATATATATATATATATATATATATATATATATATATATATATATATAGGCGATTGATGTCGTACAACGTAGTGTTGATGATGCTGCAGATGTGCAAATCTGTGAACGGGCTCAACAATTAAACTCGTGCCCCTTCGACTTTATGGAAAATTTTGCGTAAAGATCTTGGTTCGTGCGTTTACAATATTCAACATATACAGAATTTGGAGCCAAGTGATCATCGTCACGGTGTGCTTTTGGTGAATGGATCGAAGATAAGATTGCCATTAATCCAAAAATGTTCTTTCAATGATGAAGCACACCTTTGGTTAAATGGCTATATCATCAAACGGAATTACCGAATTTGGAACGATGATAATCTACTAGCAATGTTTAAAATACAATGAAATGAATTGAGGTCACTATTTAGTGCGCTTTATTATTTATGGTGGAATCATTGGTCCATATGTCTCCAAAGGTTATGAAGATAAGTACATAACACTCAGCTGTGAGTGATACATAAAAATGATAACCATCTACTTCGTGCCAAAACAAAAGCCATGATGTAGGTACATGTCACACAGCGCGCAATACGATCAATTCATTGAAAGAAACCTTTGATGAAAGAATGGTTTCACAAAATGAGCCTGTCGACTGGCTACCTTGTTCCTTAACATTAGATAATTTCCTTTGGGGAGATGTGAAATTCCGTGTCTATGCTGATAAACCAGACACAATAGACCTCTTGGAAGACAACATTCGACGTGTTATTGCCGAAATACCGTCTAATTTTATGCGTAGAGTTTGTGAAAACAGGACGTCTAAGATTACGCCGTATATATGCGCGAGGTCGGACGCCATATGCCAGAAATTGTAAATAAATAGACTTATATTTGCGTGTTCATATGCATGTATATATGGTATATGCTCATATATATGAATATGCTCATATATATGTATATGCTCATATATATGTATATACTCATATATATATACGCTCATATATATATGCTCATATATATATATGCATATATATATATGCTCATATATATATATGCATATATATATGCTCATATATATATGCTCATATATATATCCTCATATATATATATATATGCTCATATATATATATATATACATATATATATATATATATATATATATATATATATATATATATATATATATATAATGCACTCAGTTTTAACAAATTATTGCAATATCACGGAATTATTGAGAATAAAAAGTATTTCCGACTGGTATGAACCGAAAAAGTTTTACATTTTCTTGGTTTTGCCCCCACCATCACCACTTCACACATATACACGCATATACACAGAAAAACATATAGTATATATGTTTACATACGCATGTAGACCCATATACATAAATACTATATGTATATATATATATATATATGTATATATATATATGTATATATGTATATATATATAATGTATATGGGTCTACATGCTTATGTAAACATATATATATATATATATATATATATATATATATATATATATATAAGATAATATATATATAAATATATATAAGCGAGATAAGACACTGATAGAATTCAGATGAAAAATCCTGATAGATATTACTTGAAGTAATACTTTCAAGGAGATCCTAGCCAAAAAGGAAAAGCTCAATATTGAAGAATATAGCAATATATAAGTTTCGTGGTTCAATTTTAAATTCTGAAAAAAAAACAACATATAGAGACATATATTCGATTTAAAAATTTATTGTTGAAAATCCATGGATTAAGGAACTAAAAATAACCCTTTCTATATATTCCTTTGTCAAGCAATAAATTCTTAAATCAAATATATGTCTCTAGATGTTGTTTTTTTTTCAGAATTTAAAATTGAACCACAAAACTTATAAAGATATACATATATATATATATATATATATATATATATATATATATATAATTATATATATATATATATATCACGATATATGTATATATGTATGCATAATTATGAAAACGATACATAATTATGAAAACGCATATATAAATATATAATACAAATAAAATGAATAATTCATGCAATGTCATATAAACACACGTGTGTGTGTGTGTGTGTGTGTGTGTGTGTGTGTGTGTGTGTGTGTGTGTGTGTGTGTGTGTGTGTGTGTGTGTGTTTGGCTGGATGTTTAAATGTTTATATATATATATATATATATCACTGTTTCATATATAAGTAAGCTACACAAAAACATTGGTGTTTCATATTTGAATTCATTCGTCAGGCTACTGCCTTAATCTGATATATATATATATATATATATATATATATATACTAGTAAGTTATGAAAATATATATATGGCAATTAAGCTACACAGAATATTCTGTATTTCATTCACGTGAGAATCTGTCAGGTTTACACGAGAAAGAAAACGCGGAATATTCTGTGTAGCTTAATTGCCATATATATTTTTATAACTTACCACCTAGCTCTACCTATGTATTGATCACTTTGCAAGTAAATACTGAAAATATATGCATAAAATTATATTTTCGTATATCAATTCATGTGATTAAATAAAGTAAGTAAAGATTTATTTTTACTAACATAACATGAATACACCTTGAACCCCTGTTTTCGTCGTAAGCTTGATATTCTTACGTTAACAAATCTGTTCTTAGAATTTTTTAGTGTGATGTATAGGTTTGTGACAACCTCATATTCTTTTCGTTGTTTTGACTCTTTAGAATATATCCGTTAATACCTTATATGTGTTTTGTCTTACTGTTCCGTGTCTTGCTGTGTCAGATATATACGTGAGATCCACAAGAATGAAAAGAAAAGTGATATATAAATTAGATTAAGATCGGAGAGTGCTTGCAACACACGCACGCACACACGCGCGCGTGTTATTTTATTTGTCTTACATAAGAGTTAATAAGTTGCTACACATTTATGAGCATGTTTGGGTTTGCCATAGTAACTAGAGTCCTCTTCCGGCGATATTGCTCATACAAAAGCTTAGTCCGTAGTATTATTATTACGGACAAAAATTTATATAAACAATATCGCCTGAAGAAGTCTCTAGTTACTTACAACTGGCTGACCAAAACATGTTCATGAATGTGTAGTGACATATAAATGCTTATGTACAACAATTAAAAAGATTAATATATATATATATATATATATATATATATATATATAGCGTATGTATATATATATATATATAAATATATATATATATATATATATATAGCGTATGTATATATATATATATATAAATATATATATATATATATATATATATATATATATATGGTGTCGAGAAGAGGAAATCAATCAAATGCTCAATTATAAATTTAAGAGCTAAAATACAAATTACATACTTTAAAACATATTTTTCAACGCATTATATATATATACACACACGCGCATGCATATATATATATATATATATATATATATATATATATATATATATATATATATATATATTATTATTATTATTATTATTATTATTATTATTATTATTATTATTATTATTAATAGAACGTCGCATACAAGTAAGCAAAATAAATAACGAAGCATAATTATGAATTTTTCCTTACCGCAAAGCGTAGATCTCCGATGGGCGGTGCAGCGTATGGGACACCTAGGTAATACTCTACAAATTTGCCCGGTAATACCTCACCAACATAACCCTGTATCTCTCCATAGCTGGTGTTCCGCGACACCTTCTCTTTCTGCACCGCCAGCGCCCAAGTTGAGGCTGGTAATGCCCAGACGATAACGACTATCGAGCAGAACGTCGACGTGAACAACCGCCATCTAATCGTTCCCCAACGAAGGGGTCGCCATCTCAGTGTAGCAGCGGAGGTCGGATCATGGGGTAAGGAGAGACACGACCCCATGTTGCCGGGTCGGGCCAAACGCGCCATCGGAACGCGCGTGCACATGACGCGACTGCCAACAAAAGACTCGGTTTGTTTTTGCTCGTTACTTCGCTGCGTCCTGCCTGCTGTAATATCTCGACTTCAATAGCACGGCCGACTGTGACAGCTGCTAAGTTCTTCTTGCTACCCTTTTCTTCTTCTTCTTTTCCTTCTTCTTCTTTTCCTTCTTCTTCTCCTCATCTTCTTCTTCTCTTTGTACTTATCCTCTCCATCATCATCATCATCATCATCATCATCATAACTTTCTTCTTTTTCATTTTTCACTCCTTCCTCTCCTTTTTATCTTCTTTTTCCCCCTTTCTCATCATCATCAGTATCATCATACTTTTTCTTCATCTTTTTCTGTTTTCTTTCTCTTTTTCTTTTTCTTTCTCTTTTTCTCATTATGTTTTTCTTCTCATTCTTTTTCCTTTTTTAATCATCGTCATAATCAGCAGCATCACCTTTTTCTTCTTCTTCTTCTTCATCTTCTTACTATTATTATTATTATTATTATTATTATTATTGCTTACAATAAGTTTATATATGGTTTCTTCCGTCTCTCTTCCTCTCTCTCTCTCTCTCTCTCTCTCTCTCTCTCTCTCTCTCTCTGTACATATATATATATATATACACACTAGTACGTTATATATATATATATATAGCAATTAAGCTACACAATATTCCGCATTTCTCCACGTGAGATAGAAAACGCGGAATATTCTGTGTAGCTTTATTACCATATATACTTTTATAACTTACTATATAGCTCTATATATAGTTCTAGCTATGTATTGAGCACTTTGAAAGTAAATACTGAAAATCATTATTATTATTATTATTATTATTTGATTAATTTATTATTTCTTTTTATCTAAGTTAGTTTTCTGTTATTTTCTTCTACTTACTCTCCTCCGAAATTGGGTACTACAATCTCATAAAAGTAACACACACACACACACATACACGCACATGTTTGTGTGTGTGTGTGTGTGTGTGTGTGTGTGTGTGAATTACTATATATATATATACACACACATATAAATATATATTTGTATTACTCTAGTTCTGTGCATCCGCATTAAGTTATATATATATGTGTGTGTGTGTGTGTGTGTGTGTGTGTGTGTGCGCGCGTGCGTGCATGCGTGTGCGTGTGTACACGGTGTCCCAAAATGCTCAGACACATTTATGGGTCATAAATATTAAATAACAATTTAATAAAGAATTTTTTCTGTTCTGAATGTATGTTGAACGCCATTTTATTTAGCACAGTCTTAAATATTAAATCGGCAAAATGTTTCCCATCATTGCTAACCCACGATCGTAGACGTTCACGAAAGTTTTCAATAACTCGATGGATCTTTTCGGGTGGAATAGCAGCAATTTTAGAATGAATTGATACTGTTAATTCTTCAATGGATCAAGGGGGGGGGGCTGAATACTTTTGACTTCAAATATCCCCACAAGAAAAAATCGATCAGGTGATCTCGTGGGTCCACGAATATCCCCACGATATATAAAAAGAAAATGATTCGGGATTATTTCCTTTAAAAAATGAAGGAATACAAATATAAATGAATTTTCACTCCCCCACCCCCAAAAATGGCATTCTATGTCCATTAAAAAAAAGTAAAACGAAATTTTCTTTATGCTATTTAATGTTTTTACCTCTAAATTTTGGGATTCCTGTATATATATATATATATATATATATATATATATATATATATATATATATATATATATATATATATATATATATATTTACCAGTGGTGACAAAACCGGACTAAAGTGCTCAATGTGTAGTCAGAGCAGTATATAGGAAATTTATTACTGTGAGTCCAGAATGAGTTTACAAATTGTTTCAGCTAGAGGAAAATCCTCAAAGAGAGGAAAAAATCCAACTAGCATCGTCAGAATTCATAGATGGACTAAGTTATAAAGTCAAATAAGAATGGAAAAATTGTAGATAAAGGGGAGTTTGAAAAGAAGGGGGAGTGGTAGGGAGAGGACGTTGGAGTTTAAAGTAGTAGGAGTGTATGCATAAAGAGAGGGGTTTATAATTAAATATTAATTATGTGTAAATTCTTATATACGTTTTTTTTTCATTGTTGAAAACGCAAGCGGCCCAAAGTGCGAAGGCATTAAAAAGAACATCATCAGGGAACTGAAGAATATGGATCTAAAGATTGAAGTAACTTCCAACTTAAAAACAGTAAATTTTCTAGATGTTACCTTTAACCTCCCTAATAATACCTATGAACCATACACTAAAAATAATACATACCCCCTATATATGCACCCTATGTCCAACCACCCCAAACACATTATTAAACATATCCCTAAATCAATAGAAAAAAGGCTTAGCACAAACTCATCTAACTCCAGCATTTTTAACCTACACAAACCCTTCTTTGAAAATGCTTTAAAGGAATCTGGATATTCCAACCCTAATATCACATACTTGGACCCTAATAAACCCAACAATACAAATAGGAATGACAGATCCCGCAAAGTCCTCTGGTTTAACCCTCCCTATAATAATATGATAAAAACTAAATTAGGTAAAAAATTCTTCATGTTTCTTAATCACCACTTCCCCCTAGTAATATTCTACATAAAATTTTTAATAAGAACACTATTAAGCTTAGCTACAGTTGCACAAATAACCTAGAAAATAAAATTAAAAAACACAACAATAAAATACTAAATAACCACAGCTATAATAACAATGGTCAAAATAACTGTAATTACTTTAACAAACCCCAATGCCCGCTCCAGCAAAATTGTCTCTCAACAAATGTGGTTTACAAAGCAACTATTGCCCCTGCTGAATACCCACAAAATAAAAAAATTTACATTGGCCTCTCAAGCACCACGTTCAAAGACAGATTTAGAGTGCATAAATGCTCCCTAAATAACCCCAACCACCCCAATAGTACTTCATTAACTAACCACTATCTACTACTTACCCGAAACAACCTCACCCCAATTATTAGCTGGGAAATTCTGAATAGAGCTAGTACCTGTAAATCACTAAACTCCCCATGTTATTTATGCTTAACTGAAAAATTACTGATTACTAATTGTAGAGATAGAGATAAACTTCTAAATAAAAAAACTGAAACCTCACTTAATTGTAAACATTATAAATCCCACCTCTTAAGCAACTTCTCACCCTTCTAGTAATAACTATAACCCACCCCTAAAATCTAACACTATTACACACACCCTATTTACAACCGAAAATATATAGTCCCCCATTCATTCTAAAAGAACCCCTCCACAGAACCCCCACCATGTTTTAGCTGCATCTCTCTTTACCTAACTCATTTTTGTACCCCCCCCTTTGCCTTAATCACTCCTTATGTCATTATTTAAAGGTTCTCGCCTCATAGTTTCTTATTGGCTATTTCCATGGTTAGGTCTCGATTTCTAATATTTCTATTACGTACTTATCACAATTGGTATCCTTTGACTTGCCTCTCGGTCTATTATCTACTTGTTAACAACTAATTATTTACTTACCTTCTATTTTAATTAATTATTTAATTTACCATCTACATATAATATATACTATATATTTTTCTCTTATATTTACCTCTTACTAATTCTCTCAATAATAATTATCATATTTTTTAACACGAAGCTTATTTACATATATTTACGTATTTCTGTTTGTACATATACTCAAGCACAAGCTCCTCCCCCATTGATGTGTGTACATATTTTTACATGTGTACTAATGTGTATGTATTTGTGTGTTTTTGTTACAAACAACAACAAACAACAAAGGCCCTTAACGTCGAGGACGACGATTGGCAAGGCGCTTCAGTCTTCTACAGTTCAGGAAGTCTGTGTATTGCTGGCAGGATCTTTTGGCACCAGATCTTATAGCAGCTTGCCACTTTGCTCGGTTGCCGGCAGAGGTTTCCCAAGTGTTGTGAGGGATGCCGAAGACCTGGAGGTCACGTTTCAGGACATCCTTGTAGCGGAGGCGTGGCCTGCCAGCACAGCGAGGGGCATCAGCTATCTCTCCAAAGAGAAGTGCTTTTGGTAGCCGGCTGTCGTCCATGCGGCAGGTGTGACCAGCCCAACGTAAGCGACGGATGCGCAGCACTGTGTACATGTCAGTACTCTTGGTCGTGGAGAGGATAGCTGTGTTTGGTACATGATCCTTCCATGTGAATCCAAGAATTGTGCGCAGGCATCGGAAGTGGAAGGCGTTCAGACGGTGTTCGTGTCGGCGGTAGGTGCACCAAGTCTCACTGCCATACAGGAGAGTGCTGAGGATGCAGGCCTCGTAAACCTTGATCCTTAGGTGTAGCGAGAGGGACTTGTTCTTCCAGACTCTCTCACTAAGCCTGCCGAAAGTTGTTGATGCCTTTCCAATGCGGGAGTCCAGTTCACAATCAAGACTGTTGGTGTTATCAACTGTAGAACCCAAGTAAGTGAACTTGGTGACGTTTGACAGTACATGATTGTTTACGGTTATTATGGGTGAAAGCCCAGCAGGCTGGGCAAAGACCACCGTCTTGCCTAGGCTGATTTTGAGACCAAACTCCTCGCAGGCAGAAGCAAAGGAGGAGCACATTGCCTGAAGCTCAACCTCCGAGTTGGCGATGAAGGCAGCATCATCAGCGTACAGGAGTTCACGAATCTGTACGCGGTTAACCATAGTTTTTGAGCGTAGCCTGGCCAGGTTGAATAGGCCTCCAGTACTGCGAGTGTGAAGGAGCACTCCAGTTGGGTTTGGGAAGGCTCGGCGCAGAACAGCTGAGAAATATATTCCGAACAGAGTAGGAGCTAACACGCAGCCTTGCTTGACACCACAAGAGATGGGGAACTCTTTAGAACGAGAGCCCTCAAACTGTACTGTAGCCTTCATCTGATCGTGAAATTCTTGTATGGTTTTCAGGAGTTTGGGAGGGCAGCCCAGTAGACGGAGGACTAGAAATAGCCCTGATCTGCTAACATAATCAAAGGCCTTCGTCAAGTCAACGAAAACTGCATAGAGAGGACGGCCTTGCTCAATGCATTTCTCCTGGATCTGACGAACAGAAAAGATCATGTCAGTGGTAGAGCGGCCAGGTCGAAAGCCACATTGACTCTCAGGAAGAATTCTGTTGGCAATAATCTGGAGACGTGGCAGGACTAAGCGGGCATAGATCTTTCCAGGCTGGGAAAGTAGAGATATGCCACGGTAGTTGTTGCAGTCGCAGCGAAACCCTTTGTTCTTATACAGGGTAACTATGTTGGCGTTACGAAGTTCATCGGGAATAGTACCTTCATTCCAGCAGATTGAGAAGAGATGATGGAGTTCCTCAGTTAGTGAGTCACCACCGCATCTGAAGATTTCTGAAGGTAGCCCATCCACGCCGGGGGCTTTGTTGTTCCTCAGTAGCTTGATGGTCTTGTGTACTTCATCGATGGTGATGTCGTAATCTAGCTCATGGAGGACTGGTAGTTGGGGAACAGCAGCTATTATAGCAGCCTCACTAGCTGCTACAGGTTGAGCATACAGTGAGCTGTAGTGCTCCACCCAACGGTCAAGCTGATCATCAGGATTGGTGAGTAGTTCTCCGGTCAGAGATCGCAAAGGAGATGATTTCTTCACAGGAGGACCTAGAGCCTCTTTCAGAGCTTGGTACATGCCACCGGTGTTGCCGGTGGCAGAGCAGTCTTCAGCACGCTTGGAGATGTCACTCCAATAGTTGTGTTTAGCCTCTCGAGTTAGGCGCTGCACTTTTGAGCGGCTCTGCTTCCAGAGGCTAGTAGCTTGAGGAGAGGGGTCCTGCCTCACAGCCAGTCTTGCCGCTCGCTTTTCTGCTAGTGCTTGATGGAGTGTGTCCGCGTGGTGTCTGAACCAGTCCGGCTGCTTTACTGTACGTCTACCAAAACTGGAGAGTGCGCAAACTCCAACAGTGTCACGAATCCGCAGCCAGGCAGAGGCAGCATCCTGAGGGGGTGCAGACTGGCCAAAGGTGGATTGTATTGAAGCTTGAAAATGTTGGCATTTCTCCTTGGACTTAGTAGCAAGAACATTGAGCGTTGAAAGTGGTTTTGAGCAAGACAGGTGGATTTTCTTTGGCTTTAGTTTAAGCTTACAGCGCACAAGTGAGTGGTCTGTGTCACAGTCCGCAGAGTGCATTGTCCTGCAGTGGATGATATCCTGGAGGTGCTTCTTTTGAGTGATCACATGGTCCAGCTGGTGCCAGCGCTTAGAGCGTGGGTGTTGCCATGTCATCTTCGACCACGGTGAGCCCTTAAAGAAGGTTGATGGGATGCACAGCCTGTGTGTAGCACAGAGTTCCAGAAGACGCTGTCCATTTTCATTCATAGAGCCCACTCCGTGAGGACCCAGGACATCAGGCCAGGCATTGGTGTTACTGCCTACTCGAGCGTTGAGATCACCCAGGATGATTATGCGGTGACCGCGGTCGATTTTGGAGAGGGTCTCACTCAGCTGGAGATAGAAAGCATCTTTCTGGTCATCCGGCGAGGTGAGGGTTGGGGCGTAGGCAGACAATAGGGACACTGGACCAGAGGTGGTGTGTAGCTGTAGTGACATTAATCTGGGAGAGATGGCGACGGGAGTTTCGACAAAGCTGAGCAGCTTGTTGCAGATGGCAAAACCCACTCCATGTTTTGGTCTCTCCAAGTCAGGGTAGCCAGTCCAGTAAAATGTGAAGTTAGCTTCACGTATGGAGCCATTTCCAGTGAGTCATGTCTCGCCTAGTGCTGAGACATCCACCCCCAACCGGAGTAATTCCAGGTCGATAACAGCAGACTTCCGAGGATGAAAACTGTCAAGAGAGGAAGTCACCCCAAGGGAGCGGACATTCCAGCAGGCCAGGTGTAGTGGGGAGGCAGTAGCAGGATGTCGACCGGGGCGCGCCTGCCTAGAACGCGGGCCCTGCCGAGCAACGACAGCACCCCCGACTGCAGGGGGCTCCCGAATTGCCAGTCGCTGAGAATTTATTCTTGACATATCCATAGTAGTTGCCTGAAACGTCAAGCGCCGGGGCAGGGAAGTAGTGGATGAGTGCATGCCCAGAACAGAACATCCACCTCTGGACCCAACATTGCGGACCCCAGCGGAGCACAGGAGTGCGACAGCTGGAGCAGTGGTAGGTTGCCCCGCAGTACCCGCTAACTGGGTGTTGATCCCTGACCGTTGATCGTTCTTGATTCATCCGCTCAGTGATCCGCCATGGGAGACCGGTGGTTGAAAAATATATCAGCTGCGCTCATACCATGACTGCCAACTCCTGCTGCCGAGATGACATTTTGCTATTTGACCACATAGCTGGGGTCTGGATTGGTGTAAGCCAGGGCGTGTCCTCACGCCGGAGGGCCATGCACTCAACACCTCTGGGGATCCAGACTACTCCGAGATCCCACATACACTTAGCCTGGGGCCGCAAGGTACCCAGTTAAACCGTGATGTACCACGAGGAGGTGGCATGCGAGTCTTGACCAGTGAGACGCTCTAACCACCAGTGGGCAGGTGTTTTTGTTATCTACTTATTATTAACATTTTATTAATAATTATATTAATTTTTATTATTTAATTAACTTACTGATATCCTTACTTATTTTTACTTTATTAAATAACCCTATGGCGTATAATTCAACTATTTCCCCTTCTATTTCCCCTTTCTTTCTTTCAACTTAACGCCCGACAATTCAAAAATTATAAATAATAAATTAAAAACAAAAAATTAATTTTTTCAATCTTTCCCTGCCCAGCTAATTTATATATATATATATATATATATATATATATATATATATATGTGTGTGTGTGTGTGTGTGTGTGTGTGTGTGTACATATGTGTATGTGTGTATATGTATGTATATGTGTGTAGGTATGTATTTGTATGTATATATATATATGTATATTATATATATATATGTATTTGTATTTGTGTGCGTATCTTCTGCATGTGTCTATATGTATGTGTTTATATATATATGTATCTGTATTTGTTTGCGTATCTTCTACATGTGTATTTGTGTGTGTGTGTTTTTCTGTGTGTATGTGTTTTATTCACTTATTATAAATATCTCCCTAATAATTTTATGAATTTATTATTATTTGATTAACTTACTGATATTCTTACCTATTTCTATATTATTAAAATAAACTTATAACTTATTCATTAATTTATATTTTTTCCTTCTCTCTTTCCTTCAACGACAACGCCCGAAAATTTAAAAATTATTTATAAAATATTTTTCAATTTCTCCCCCCCTCCCAGCTAATTTATATATATATATATATATATATATATATATATATATGTATGTATATGTATATGTATATATATGTATATGTATGTGTAAGTGTGTGCATCTGGATGTATGTGTATTTATATATATGTTTATATATGTATATATGCGTGTATTTTTACGTATCTGTGTATGTGTGTGTATATATATGTGTGTTTGTGTATGTGTATGTATGTTTATATATATATATGCATATATATATATGTATGTGTAATCAGGCATGTGCTTTTCCCCCATTTACGTATGTGCATTTGCTGTACATATTTATGCGTGTGCTTGTATTTGTGTGTTACTTATTAAAAATGTTTTTTTTTCCTTAATTTTATTAATCTACTTACTTAAGCTTTCTCCTATTTTATTTTATTTTATTAAAATAAACCTGTAACGTATAATTTCTACCTGCCCGGCTAATTTATTTATATATATATTATATTTAATTATATATATATATCATTATACTATCTAAATAAACCTGTAAAGTATAATTCATTAACTTATTTTTCCTTTTCTTTTTCTTTCCATTTTATAAACAATAAATATCTTTCAATCTCTCCCCGCCCGGCTAAATCACTTTAAACCCATTTTCAACCTGTTCCTTCACTAACATTAACTCTCCAACCTGTTGCCATGGTGATCCTTTAAATTAACTGTTACTTATGCCGTTATCAATAAAAGTAACGTCTTTTACGTTTAAACCGTTATAAACTAAAAAAAAAAAAAGTATATAAGAATTTACACATAATTAATATTTAATTATAAACACATCTCTTTATGCATACACTCCTACTACTTTAAACTCCAACGTCCTCTCCCTACCACTCCCCCTTCTTTTATAACTCCCCTTTATCAACGATTTTTCCATTCTTATTTGACTTTATAACTTAGTCCATCTATGAATTCTGACGATGCTAGTTGGATTTTTTCCTCTCTTTGAGGATTTTCCTCTAGCTGAAACAATTTGTAAACTCATTCTGGACACACAGTAATAAATTTCCTATATATATATATATTGCAGGTGATTAAATGACTTACTGACTAGATGTTTTTTTTGATGAATGATAAAAAATAATTTTTTGTGTGGTTTCAAATGTTAAAAACTTCAAAGACTATATATATATATATATATATATATATATATATATATATATATATATATATATTTGTAGTCATCGGCAATATATATATACACACACATATATAAATATATGAGTGTGTGTATATATATGTATATATGTATATATATATTCAATATATATATGTATGTATATATATAATATATATAATATATATATTATATATATAATATATATGTATATATAATATATATAATATATATACTATATATAAAATATATATATGTATATATAATATATATATAATATATACAATATATGTATATATAATATATATATATAATATATACAATATATACAATATATATAATATATATAATATATAATATATAATATATATAAAATATATATTATATATAATATATATATAATATATAATATATAATATATAAAATATATAATATATATAATATATATATAATATATATATGTCTATATATATTTGTAGACATCGACAATATATATACATATATATGCATATATATACACACATATATAATGAGTGTGTGTATATATATGTATATATATATGTTTATATATATATATGTATATGTATGTATATATACAACATATATATAATATATATATATAATATATGTACTATATATATGTATATATATAATATATATATAATATATATAATATATACATAATATATATATGTATAATATATATAATATATACATAATACATATATAATATATATAATATATATAATATAATTTATAATATATATATAATATATATAATATATAATATATATAATATATAATATATAATATATATATATAATATATATAATATATAATATATATATATAATATATAATATATATAATATATATAATATATAATATATATAATATATATAATATATATGGTATATACAATATATATAATATATATATATAATATATATATAATATATAATATATATGATATATATAATATATATATAAAATATATATAACATATATAATATATATATATAATATATGTACATATATATAATATATATATATATATATATAATATATAATCCTAGGCTCAACTCTCTTCTTGATCTACATCAATGACTTCCCTAAACACATACTTATATCATTCGTAGACATCTATGCTGATGACACGACCATCTACGGCAACACATCAAAGGCTGTAAAAGTTCTCTCTGATTCTCTCTCCTCTCATCTCGAGCGCGTTGTTCAGTGGGGTAGGACGTGGCTGGTTACCTGCAATACCTCTGAAACCAAACTCCTATCCTTACATCATCAACGCTCTGATCCTCATCTGGCATCAATTGGGATGGATGGCTCTCGTCTGGAAGAGGCCCCGTGTTTTTACAAGCTTCTGAGTTTGACCTTTACTCCTTATCGGAAATGGAACACGTACATCAAGTCTGTTGCCAAGGTCACTGGAAAGATGGAGGGATTTTTCTACCGCTCAAGAAGATATCTCACTACTGATGACATTATCTATCTATAGAAAAGCCAAGTACGTCCAAGGATGGAATACTGCTGCCATATCTGGGCAGGAGCTGCTAAAAACAGCCTATCCTGCCTTGACAGAGTACAAAATAGACTTCGTGGCTTAGTGGGGGGTGCCCAATTCTCTACCCTGCCACCTCTTTCCCACAGAAGAGATGTTGCGAGCCTATCCTTGTTTTTATCGTTATTTCCATGGCAGTTGCTTGTCTGAACTCCAATCTCTGGTACCCCCTCGCCAATGTTTCACGAAAAACACCCGTCTAGCTGAATCCACTGTGAAAAATTTCCCCACTCTTTATCCGTGCCTAAATCAAAATGTGGATTCCATGAACAAAGCTTCTTTCTTAGCACTGCCCGCCTGTGGAACTCTGTTCCGTCTGCCTGCTTCCCTCCTGACAACAACTTGGATGTCTTCAAGTCCAATATTAACAAATTCCTAATGAACCGCCCCTAAAGTAAAAACATCATCAAATCTCCACACTAACCTAATGTACTTGCAATAACCCTCATCCCTGAGTGGCTTCCGGGCCTTGATAAGTGGTGACCACTGTGTAAAAATATATATATATATATATATAATATATATAATATATAATATATATAATATATATATAATATATATATAATATATATAATATATTTTTATAATATATATATAATATATTTATATAATATATATATAATATATTTATATAATATATATGTATAATATATATAATATATATATAATATATATAATATATATAATATATATATAATATATATGATATATAATATATATATATTGCAATTATAAACGGAAGACTTTTATTATTCATCACTAAAAGTAAAATACGTAAAACGTGTTTAAAAATGGGGAGAGAAGAAGAAAGAAATATATATATATAATATGTTTATATAATATATATATAATATATTTATATAATATATATAATATATATATATAATATATATGTATATAATATATGTATAATATATATGTATAATATATATAATATATATGTATAATATATATATATATAATATATATGCATAATATATATAATATATATAATATATGTATATAATATATATATATATATATAATATATATAATATATATAATATATATATAATATTTATATAATATATATATATAATATATGTATATATAATATATAATATATATATAATATATATATAATATGCATATAATATATATATAATATATGTATATATAATATATAATATATATATAATATTTATATAATATATATATAATATATGTATATATAATATATAATATATATATAATATATATATAATATTTATATAATATATATATATAATATATGTATATATAATATATAACATATATATATGTATATATATATATATATATATATATATATATATATATATTGCAATTATGAACGGAAGACTTTTATTATTCATCATTAAAAGTAAAATACGTAAAACGTGTTTAAAAATGGGGAGAGAAGAAGAATAAAGAAAAATAAAAGATGAAGTCAGCTGACCGGTTTCGCCCTCGCATTATCAAGGCGGTATCGAGGGGTTTAAAAAGGAAAAATCAAAAGTATGTACATTATTAAAATAAAATTAAGTTGCGTTCTGTTCCAGGGCGAAAAAAGAAAACAAAAAGATAGGGAAGCGATTAAAATAAAGCAATGTTTCCCAAACTTTTTTAGGCTGGCGCTTCCTTAGCTTCTAGAATAGACTCCCAGCGCCATCTACCCCATAAACACATGTAAGCTGCTTTTTATTTTCTATGTGAAAACAACGATATAGTACAGAAACTCGACTTCTTCGGCTTGGAAACATTTTATTTAATTTAGTTCCGGATGGGTTTGATTAAAAGAAGAGAATTACAAGATTAATAACAGGGGCGGTAACCCAATATCTAAAGGAGCCGCAGTAAGAGTGTTGAGTCCTTGGAAGTTCACCTACACCATTCGGACATACATTTTGCGTAATTATTATGTATAGATATAAACATACATATACACACACAACACTCAATTGCATCGTTGCCTTCTTATAAAATACGCACACACGCACTCCCACACACACACATATATATATATATATATATATATATATATATATATATATATATAATCTACATGCACACACATACCCACACTTTCATATATGTGTATTCTTTAGCATAAAAGTTTGTCTATTTTCTCTCTCTCTCTCTCTCTCTCTCTCTCTCTCTCTCTCTCTCTCTCTCTCTCTCTCTCTCTCTCTTGGATGGTATATGTGTGTGTGTATATATATGTGTATGTGTACATATGTGTGTATATATATATGTGAGTGTGTGTGTATATATATATATATATTTATATATATATATGGTGCACTTAGCATATATATATATATATATATATATATGCACCATATATATATATATATATATATATATATATATGGTGCATATATATATATATGGTGCATATATATATATATATATATGGTGCATATATATATATATATAAATATATATCTATATATATGCTAAGTGCACCATATATATATATAAATATATATATATAAATATATATATATATATAAATATATATATATATATATGCACCATATATATATATTTATATATATATATATATATATATATATATATATATATATATATATATATATATATATATATAGTTGGTGCACTTAGCATGCAACCACGATTTATCTTTACAAAATTAAGATTGCGGTCTACTATTTATATCAGTAACTATCATTTTATTCTTCTTATCTCGACCAAAACCTCCTACATACTCCGATCAAGGCTGACCTCTTAATCCTTAGGCGAAAGAGCAGCATATCTTTTTATTCGCTTTATTTTGACTGAAAACTATCTTTTACTTTCGACCGTGGCTGGCCCCTTAATCACCAAGTAAAAGAGCAACATATCTCTTGAAATTTTATATTCATAATTTTTTATCGTGTATTTTTTATGGTTACCGCAACCAGTTTGGGACGACGGTGTAAGTACTGTAGCAGCTACAGCTTCTATACTGTTGCCCCCAACCGCCTATGTTTGGATTACCGCCCCCAACTGCCAATTTATGTGTTACCGCCCCCCAACCGCCCCTTTTTGCGTTACAGACCCCGATATAAAAGCACCGCCCCTAAGGGGGGAAGGTACCGCCCACATTGGGAAACACTGAAATAAAGCAACGTTATGATATTTGTGAAAATATTAGAGGCTAATCACACTCAAACCTAAGAGATATTCCCTCTGTTTACAGGGAGAAGGCGTCCTCAACCGATCGTGAATAGTCTCCAATATCTTTAGATTGAATGCTGAGTGAACACGACTTAGAATTGAAAAGGAATTCGTGCTGAAGTTCGCTGCACATGACGTGTTTTTAATGAGATGGTCAATGATTGAAGACCCGTATTTATTTCTGATTTTGCTAGGTACGTGCTGTTGGACTCTCCCATCCAATCTCAATGTTGTTCGACCCACGTAGTTGGCATCGCAACTACACTTAAAATTGTAAATTATATTATTATTATAATGGGGGGGGGGGTAGAACATCTTTTCGAGAGGACCGCATAAAGGTTTTCGTAGAGAGCATAATGCACACATTTGAAGCAAAATAGCATTTTAACCGTTGAGCTGATTTGTTTCCCCCCCTCTTTTTTTAAATATGTTTTGCCTATTTTACGTTTAATCATGAATAAAAGTCTTCTCTTCATGATTGCAATATGTAAACTTTGTACTCCAAAAATTCATGGCATATATATATATATATATATATATATATATATATATATATATATATATATATATATATATATATAGTCTTTGAAGTTTTTAACCTTTAAAACTATACAAAAAAATATTATTTTTTATCATTCGTTAGAAAACCATTTAGTTAGTAAGTCATTTAATCGTCTGCAATCACTGTATCAGACTGCTCTAGAATTTACTATAGCACTAATAATTTTTTTTAATGGATCATCAGTTGCTTACCATGAAACACTGTTTCGGGGATTTAAAAACAAAACAGCATATTACATCATGGCTCCCCAGCAGTGTTGATCAAACACCACCTCCCTTAATCTTAGGAAGAAGACATGTTACAAATATTTAATCTAATTTCCTATTCTTAATTGCATTATCTAACCTTTTCATGCTAGAAAAATGAATTTCTTACCTATGTGATTCATCAGTTTCCAAATTTAAAAATGGATATATTTTTAAATTTTACCAGTCTTGTATTTATAAGATTAGGTTTAATCCATTTAACTACTTATCACCCCCACTATGATTAGTATTTTGTAATATTTACATTCATATTTATTTAAAATTAAATATATAAAGGTTAAAAATATTTATACATATATACATGTTTTTAATGTAATTATAAATACATTTTATACATTACTAGTGTAGTTTTGGATTTGCTTTATTAATATATTCTAGTTAATCTTAAACTATTCTAAAGCATCAGGATACCGAACAAATGCTTTCTTTAACTGTTTAAATGTTATAGTTTTATCCCCACATTGTTTTATCATCCTTATTACTAAGCTAGAAACTGGTGGCATAAAATCTATTAATTTTAAAGTAACGCGAGCTATTCTCAAAAACTTAGACATAATGGTTCCATAAAACATAAAGACAGGGCAGGTACTATCTTTGTGCGGCATACGTACTATTTGAAAGGGGGAAGCTCTTTTTTATCAAATATTTTATAAAGAAAAATCCCATCCTCAGTTTTTATATGTAAATCCAGAAATGTAGCCTGTTATCCTCTATGTTCACAATTTAATTCTAATTCCTTTGGATATATAAGATGCTTATTTTTTTTTATTCATCATTATCGTTTATACATATAAGATCATTTATAAATCTCCTACACCCATGAAAATTATGTGTTTTAGATATATCAGTTTTTATTAGTGATGACATATATATATATATATATATATATATATATATATATATACTCGAGTCTATGTAAATACAGATTTGACCAAAATAGTGCAGGATCCAATCCTATAGGGATACCCATCGTTTGGAGTAATATTTTATTTCCTATTTGAAAATAGCATTCTTTAATAAGATAACTTATAAGTATTTTTAAAATACCTTTAGTAACACTCGTTTTGCTATTTTTAATTTTACACCAGAAAGCTTTAGAGTTAGAAAAGTCTATATATTTACCTTTGTCACCTTCAAAAGCTAAATCTACAGTATCATTTAATTCTTTTATAAGTATTTCGTGCAGAATTTTAGTATATAGCGTACTGAAATCATAAGTAGCTATAGATTTTGCTTTTATTCTGGAATTTATTTTATCTCATTTTTCTTTCACTGGTTGGGAATTATTCACTACCCAAAATAGATTTATATTACTATAGAATTTTCTTTTCAGGTGAAAATTATTTATTTGATTTATAATTAATTGAAATATTTTAGTTATAGCTTTACTTAAAGGTTTAGTAATGCACGTCTTGGATCCTACAATAAATCTAGCACTAACTGGATTTTTGTGCATTTTAAGTATCCAATACATGGAAGATTTTTGTTTTTTTTTTATCTAACTTTAATCCTACTTTTTCACTAATAATACTATTTTTCATAACAATGCTATCTTAATTAATATTACTTACTTTATAGGTATCTGAAACTTTACCTATAATTCCTACTGCTATCAATAAACGTTGTATATAATATTTGTTACATATAAAAGCTATATTGTTTGCCGCTTTATCAATCGGAACTATTACAAACTTATCTTGAAGTAGTTTAAGTTCCTCCAGTATTTCTGAATTTTTTAAAAGAGGATTGGATTTTTCTCGGCTGTTTAAATTTGTTTATATGTTTAACCTTTTCATTTACGCATTCAAGTATACTATTTTTCCATGCTTCAAACGTAGACTGTGCTAATTTATATTTCTTTACCATAGCTAAACTAAAACCTTCTAGTGCTTTAGTTACTTCTTTAACGCATTTATATCCAGAATATAATCATATCATTGAATGAAATCGTCCTTCTTATATATCGTATCTGGTTTTAATAATATTTTCGATGCTATTTCCTTCAAAACCTTCTTTTTTGTTTGATTAAGTAGTTTTCTTATATAATTGAACAACTCAGAAATTTGATTAATCATAATATCTTTAGTTTTACTAAAAAGTCCTTGCATGAAATAGCTGACGATAATTAAAGAGATGATAATTAAAGCACATAATAACAAAATATTAAATAAAAACAATGTAAACAACAACAAAATAAACAATAAAAAAGTAAACACCATGACAAAAATAAAACTAACACAAAAGACACATATATAACTAACAGAAATAATAATAATAATAATAATAATAATAATAATAATAATAATAATAATAATAATAATAATAATAATAAACCAACTCCCGACAACAACAACCATACTAGAAATAAAAAATAAAAATACTAATAACGAACAAGATAAATGCAACTGTAGATACCGCACATTTTGCCCACTTCAACATAAATGTCTAACCAAAAGCATAGTTTACCAGGCCACAATATTTACGAAAGAAAATCCGAAGAACAAGAAGTATTATATAGGTATGACTTCCTTAGATTACAAAACTCGATATTATGACCACAAAAGTACATTCAATAATAAAAAAACACCGTATGAAAACAACGCTAGCAAATAAATACTGGAAACTCAAGGAAAGCGGCCATTCGCCTGTAGTCGAATGGAAAATAGTAAGACAAGCAAACACCTGTAGGGATCTAGACGACCCATGTAGATTATGCCTTCATGAAAAATGTGCTATCCTGTACTTTAAAGAACCCCAACATCTATTAAACTGTAGGAGAGAAATAGCGAACAACTGTGTTCATAGGATAAAATTTACTCTAGGATAGAGATACAAAATAACTTTAAAACTAACAAAAACAATTGAAAATAAACAAATAGATAAAAAATAAACATGCATATACAAAAACTATCATACATATATATGTATGTGTGTAAATATATGCATATATGTATATATTTATATATATATGTATATATATGTATATATATGTATATATATATATATATATATAAAATTAACAAAAAAACGTAACCTAGATTTAAAACAGATCAACACACTAGATATCCAGGCTAAATAGAACACACACAAAGAATCAGGTTAACTAGAGGTCAAATGGGCCTTTATCCTATAAGTGGATGTCCATTGGCTGATAGGAAGGGCGCGGTGGATACTAGAAAGCTGATTGGCTAACTAAAATCTCAATAGAAGGTGCGTATATAAAGACGACAGACAACCACAAAATTCGCGCATAAGCCTGAATAATCCTAGAGTGGATGAAACGCGGAATATTCAGTGTAGCTTAATCACCATATATATTTTATAAATTACTATAATATATATATATATATATATATATATATATATATATATATATATATATATATAGTTTTTATATCTTCATTTTCTCTTTTTGCTGATTCCTATATAAGCTCACCGAAATGTTGTTGAGTTTTATATTCTCCCGATAAATCTCCTCTTAAATAATTGAGTTTATTCTCTTCCTTTAACTCCCCATTTATTATATACTAGATTATCTGTGACCCGTTGGGTCAATATGTTATATATGTATGAGCGTGACACTTGTGACGTAAAGAAAATAGTTTTTTGTGACATAACAGAATCATTTCTATGAAAGTACACTAAAATGAAAAAAGAATATAGATAGATTTCTATGAGTTGTTCTGTTTATAATTGTTTTTTTTGGGGGGGGGTAAACTTACAGTCATTGAATTATAAGTGGTTTACTATACTTATAGATAAATGTGCACTGAACAGATACCGTAATACTTTAAGTTAAATTCTAATTTCGATATATCTTTTTTAAATGAAATTGTTAGTTGAAAGTACAGAATAGTTAAAAACACTCTGACCATGTTAAGAATGGCTTTTTAAATAGAAAATGATAATAGAATGTAACTTTTTTCATTTATTTAAAACAAACATTGGGTCAAATATTTAATTTATATATTAATAATAAGGTCAATAAAATTAATTAAGATGTAGAAAAAAAGGCAGAAAGTATTAACAATTGTTTATTTGGATAATTCAAACGCGAAAAAAACAATTGGGGTTGAAAACGTACACAGTAAAACAAATTTGCAAAAGTAGCGATTTGTGCTTATTTGTTTACCTTGTTGTGGGAATTTGTTTATGTACTCATGCGCAGCCGGAAGTCGTTTAACTTGTTACTGGTTATTTTGCTCTTCCTTGTTGCTGGATCTCAACATTTTGATAAAAAGAACTTTTATATCTTAACAAAATTTGTCATATATTTTTATAACAATTTAATGATCAAACGATATCATAATAATTACTTTTCACTTTCAAAAGAACATTTAAAAATTATAATTTACTAAAACAAACGGTTTATTTAAAACAAAAAAGAAGCAAAACAAAACTAAAACCACACCGGTACAGATAATTGTTAATATGACTGAATAAGATGCAATTAGTGTTTTATCACTGAACATAATTGCTGATATCATATCATATCCTTAAATGTGAATTAATTATAAAAGTTTTTGTCTAGTTCTATGAAAAAAAATGATGCAAAAAGACAATCTGCATCAGAAAATTATAAGATATTAGATGCTCTCAGCAACAAGTTAATTGATTTGTAGAACCCGGTAAAAACAAAACAAATAAATAATAAATAAAATATAAATAAATAAATAATCTGATGCAGCTTTGGGGAACACATAACGATGCGTAACCATTTTTAAGAAAAAAGTACAAAGGAACCTAAGTCTCTTGCACACATAAATTTCTATGTTTCAACAAAACGGATCTTCAGAAACTAAATCGAATTTTAAAACAGAATTTTATTGCATCTTATTCTGTTAAAATATCGTCACGTACAGATTGAATTTTTAAAATTCACCAGCTTATCCAAGAGACTTAGCTGTCATACAAAGCTCTGTAACATCATCTGTGTATAGATACTCCCTCAGGCATTTGTCTATAAAAGTGGTCCTGTGGCGATGGAAAAGTTGTGACGAGTGGAGGCTTGAAATGCTGGAAGAATGTAATAATTGATCTAAATGACCATCTTCAATGTCATGCCTGCTTGAGCGTTTGAATTCACTAGTAGGACTAAAAAAAGGTCATTTTTGGGCACATGGACTTTAAGTGTCTGAGGGAGTGGCACTCGTCTGACAAGACGTTGAAATCATCATTTATATATATATATATATATATATTATAAAAGGTAATAGACCAGAATCTATTAGCGCATAGCCTCAGTTAAATATATTTAAAGGTGCTGTGTATGATAAACTCAATCGGCGTAATTACCTAGAACTATATTAATAGAAAGGTTGAAAGATTAATAATTATGAAATTATTAATCAAGTTTTCATAGAAGGAAACAACAAAATCAAATCAAAATCAAATTAAAATCAAATTTTGATTTGATTTTGATTCCGTTATGTTTCCCACTTTGAAAACTTGATTAGTAATTTCACAATTATATATATATATATATATATATATATATATATATATATATATATATATATATATATATATACTGGCAGAGAAACACAACATTCTCCAGGATTGAATGATGATAAACGAATAACTGCATTCGTCCATATTTTTATTACCATCGAAACTGGTGAAATCACCCATTTTAAGACATTCCGAAACAAAACCTATCTCAGAACACTGCTAGATGCATAAAGTACATTTGTGTGAAATTTCATAGAGATCGCACCAGTCATTGCGAATTTTATAGGGAACGAACTCACACACAGAGACACACATTGACAAAGTTCCTTTTATAGAATAGATAGATAGATAGATAGATACATCATCATGATGATTGCAATGTCTTGTCAGACGAGTGCCACTCCCTCACACACTTAAAGTCAATGAGACCAAAAATGACTTCCATCGCCACAGGACCATTTAAATATACAAATGCCTGAGGGAGTATCTATACACAGATGATGTTACAGAGTCTTAGCTATGTACGACAGCTAAGTCTCTCTCTTGGTTCAAAATGTTGAGATCCAGCAACAAGCAAGAGCAAGATAACCAGCAACAAGTTAGACCAGCTTAATACATACATACATACATGTGTGTGTGTGTGTGTGTATGTGTGTGTGTGTGTGTGTGCGTGCGTGTACGTGGTGCAATCTATGAATTCTAGCTTCGTTTTCACTTCGGAAAAGTTAGGTCACGTGTTACTAACTGATTGATGTCACATCAAATAAAATATTGAATTAACATAGATATAAATAATCTGATGCAGCTTTGGGGAACACATAACGATGCGTAACCATTTTTAAGAAAAAAGTACAAAGGAACCTAAGTCTCTTGCACACATAAATTTCTATGTTTCAACAAAACGGATCTTCAGAAACTAAATCGAATTTTAAAACAGAATTTTATTGCATCTTATTCTGTTAAAATATCGTCACGTACAGATTGAATTTTTGAAATTCACCAGCTTATCCAATCAGGCTTTAGTAGAGTGTATTCCAGTCTATGTTGTTGCTGTTCATTTGAAACTGGAATAATAAATATTGGTCAGTCATCTCATAAGATGTAGAGTAGTAACATATTGAATTTTCAAGAGTCTACAACAATTTTAAATATATGCACAAAAATCTCTTGAAACTTATTGAAGGCACCTCGTATGTATGCGTGTGTATAGCCTTACTTCGCACACACGTATGTGGATTAGTTAACTTACAAGTGCCTCTTTTGAGATGAGTAATAATAACCAAAAGAAGATTTCTCCTTAATCAGCAATCCTTTTTCAGTAGAAATGGATTTCATTCCATTAAGGTCATCTCAATAACAGGCCGAGAGTTTTAATATTTAAGGCATTTTTTTAACCAATGCAATATTTCCGGTCTGTCAGCAGATATCTTTTTAGTTGCTAACACTCAACTCCTATTTCTCCGATAAAATTCTATTCTGTAATGAAATTCTAACCCATCAAATTGTAAAACAAAAAAAAAATTGATAATCTGTCGAGAAAAAAAAAACTGTTTCGTTTTTCGAACATACTATAGTTTTCAACAACGAGTTTTTTTTTGGGGGGGGGGTTAATTTTTAAAAAAAAGATAAACTGAATGAAGAAATGCTCTCATTATGAAATGAAACTATTAAAAAAAAGATAGTGACGTGAAATATTTTGCAAAATATATAATACGAGCAAGCCGCTTGGCGTTACACGATCGAAAAATACGCATAAATATCATATTTTAATTAACAGAATTCTTAGTTATAAAAAGAAATACGTACCGTCGTTATTAAACGTAACGTTAAAATTCCTTTTTAAAAAGATGAAGTAAAAACGGAAAGAAACTGAAACATGTGCATGCGAGTATTCGATACCTCCGTTCAGTCTCAAAAGACAAAGGATATCTATGTAAGGGCAGCTGCACGCGTAATTGTTTGGCAAAGGGTTTTGTAATTCCCAACCACACTTCTCCTGAATCGGCACTGCTAAAGTCCAGTGGCAAGGAGAAGTCCATGATGGAAACAATGTCGAGATAAGAGTATTATGTTTTTGTTTTTTTTCTAAACAATTCACTTCTTGTAAGTAAAAATAATATACTCGAGCTGAGATCGAATCCCAAACCTAAATACAGTGGATCAACTACGATAACCATTAGGCCAGCTTGACACGATCTTTAAAGATGTTTTCAAAAATACTTATTCTTAACATAAGAAATCTGTCATATGAACGATTCAGGCAATCGCATTTATGAAACAGTTGACAATTTTGAATCCTAAGCAGCCCTTTTTTCGGGTGAAAACCAATTAAAAAGTTTTCAAATGCCTGAATACCCTTTATACCAAATTTCAAGTCTGTAAATAAAAATCGTTGAATAAATAGGTTGAGAAGTATCCACACACACACACACACACACACACACACACACACATACGTTCTCACTTTTAAAAATACATAGACTAGCTGCCCCGTGTCAAAGCGTTGTCCAGGAAAGTATAAACGATCTGGTTAGAACACAGATTTCATAA
Source organism: Euprymna scolopes (assembly GCF_053919585.1). Lineage (NCBI taxonomy): Eukaryota > Metazoa > Mollusca > Cephalopoda > Sepiida > Sepiolidae > Euprymna > Euprymna scolopes. Next base: position 64,948,571 of record NC_136498.1, on the reverse strand, counting down.
TCTCATAATTTCAGCAGATCCTCATACTTTCCTTTGATTTTTTTATCGATGTTACGAATTATTAATTATAGTATTTTCACTGCGATACTATAGGCGTCCCTCTCCCAAGTGTTGGTAAGTAAAAGAGACAAAAACATAACAAAAAAATAAGAAATAGGGTTTATCAGTAGACAATTAATAGGAAGCTGTTCGCTGTGGTAGACAAAAAAAAAGTTGACATGGGATTGTTGTTCAGGGTCTAGTCATGGTGGTAACAAAAGAGCAGAACAATGGATGCAGATATATTTAGATTTAGTTTGCGGGCACTTTGGGGAGTGGATTACGAACGATAAAGTCCTGTTTACGACAGTACAGTTGACGGGAGTTTAGTTAGACTTTACTAGGGGCAAGCGAATGCAGATCGTGGCTTGTACCAGAGCTTTGGGAGATCAAGATGAACTGACAGAAAGTGACGAATACAGCCTCGATTATAGAACCTACGCGTGGGCCTTAGTATTTAGAGAGTCCGTATGTCACTCACGTACCCAGGGCCCAAGGATTATGTACAGAAAGCAACGAAGTCTGTGTTTTCCCTTGTTTCTCTATGTTTTATTTATTTTTATATTTGTGAACCCGTGCGCACCTTCTTTGCAACCGCTAAATAGTAAAAGACGACAGCGCGACCATAATAAGAAGAATATACAAAGGAAAACAGATCTGGTTAGAACATAGACCTCATAATGTTAAAGCAGATTCTCAGACTTTTCAGACATGTTTTTGCCGATGTCACGTATCGCTAGTAATAGTATTTTCACTGTTATACTATAGGCGCCTCTACGCCAAGTGTTGGTAAGTAACAGAAAAAAAAGGAAAAATATAACAAAATATAACACGGTCTGTGGGCTGGCGGACAGTCGAACAGGATACGCGTGGCCTCATACACAGATGACGTAGTTGTTAATCAGAGAGAATTCAGTTATCTCTTGTAGATGCCATCCTCGTCCATGAGATTCCTCTTTTGTGCACTGATCTACGGTCGTAATTCGAATAGAAGAAAATTCATACGCTAAATCAGATACAGTTACAGTATATCTGTGAAACACCAACTGTAATATAAAAATTAAATGAAAGTGAAGCTTTAGAAGTTAAAAAGATTGCTGATGCCTCCCACATACATCAGCAATCTTTTTAACTTCTAAAGCTTCACTTTCATCAAATTTTTATATTACGGTTGGTGTTTCACAGATATACTGTAACTATCTGATTTAGCGTATGAATTTTCTTCTAATAGAGAAGGCTTACCGCAAAAACACGGTCGTGTCTGTCTGTTGTGCGGGCTGAGAAGGAAAAATGAAAAGATCAAAGATGGCGACCGTGGTCTTTTAATGACCATGGTCTCGAACAGTTCTCGAAACGTCGCGTCTCACACATGAATTTGAGGTGCACCCGGGCACCATAAAAGCAGGTTGCTGGTGGAGAGTAGACAGACGCGTTTAGACCTGTGTAGAGTGCACATCGTCAGACTTTTCCGAACTTGTTTACATTGGACTTGAAGGCAACGATATTGTAGTCGGTCAAGAAGTAAGCTAGCAGAACAGTGTTCCATGGGCGGGCAGTTCTAAGAAAAAAGTGTTCAGACCTGTGTAGAGTGAACATGGTCGTTCGATTCAGACTTTTCCGATTCAATGACTAAAAATATTGCCTCGAGTGGAGGAAAACAAAAACTCGCTCGGTTTGTTATAGGGATAAACTTGCATTGTACCAATTTCTCTCAAGAGAAAACGTTTTATTTAGACAATCGACAACAAAGATATCTTGGGGGGGGCATTAAACACGTTTTTCATGACATTTTATGATTTATGGTGTATATGCTAGATTTCCTTTGCCTGCTGTCATTTGAGTTGGCAGAATAGTTTCTTTTAGCGCTCTTTCAACGGTCTCTTAATCTATGGCCAAACAGTCACTTTAAGCGTTGTGCTTTCGATATAAGATAAGAATGTGGGCTGGTAAGCAAGGGAAAAGTTTTTCAAGACTGATAAAGTTGTTGATTATGTGATACAGCGCCATGAATTCTGGAAAACATCGAAACATTTATTTTTGTTTGTTTTTGTTGTTTGTTTTTGTTGTTTTTTGCTTTGGTTTTTTGGTTTTTTGTTCTTTTTTTTTGCTATTAAATTATATATAGTTTGGGTTTTTATGACGACGTCGTTTTAAACATTAGAATACAGAATCAAGACGCGAACAAAATTAACGAAAAGAATGTAATTCCAAACCTGTTTTACTTAGCAAACTATTTTTTTTTAATTTTCGCGGCACACCTATCACAAAATATAAATATTTTCTACTCATAAAACCTTTTGACAATAGAATGATAAAAGCCAAAAGCAAATTATACAAGAAGCGTTCAAAAATTAATGCCCCTATTTTTTATTCCGCCCGAATGGATCAGAGACTATTGCAAATTGCATTGTTATGACCATTAAACTTATGCATTCATGACTTGAGGAAAGCAGCACCTGTCATGGATGTGCACAGAGTTGCGTCATTGAATTTCTCCGTGCAGAAAAAATTGAACCGATTAACATTCACTGACACCTGGTTAATGTTTGCGAAACCGATGCAGTTAATGTCAGCACAGTTAGGAGATGAATTCGTCGATTTCAGAGTGGTGAACGAGATGTAAGTGACAAAGCGCGCTCCAGACTCCCATGAACAGACACAACTCGTTGCTGTCAGAAGTGCATTGAAAATGGTGATGACTATGTAGAAAAATAAATTTCAGGGCAAGAAAGTTACTCGTTTTAATGGCACCACTCCCGTCTTCGTCGCTCTTCAAATTTTTAAATTAAAAAATAGAATGCATTACATTTGGAATTACCAAATACATTTTGAATGCATAGTGAGAATTTTATTCATATAAATCAGTATTTCCTGTATTCAAATGTATTACATAGTATAATAATGGTAAATGTTAGTGAGGCAGTTTTGCCTGGTGTTTCTTAACTAGTGCTGCCATAATGGACGAATGTGAGAAGCACATTCGTAACTTTTCTTTAATATGTTTGTCTTCCATGTTTTTTTTTTTGTTTTTTTTTATGTTGTTTAGGTAAGAAAATCCCAGTTCACATAGGTACGAGGTTGACAATTGCGGTATGGTTTTGATGGCTTTTCTTTTACTTACGTTTTGAATACGTTTTGATGACAGAAATCGAAAAGTTATGATTATTTCAATTTCAAGATCACAATCACTGAAAAGGCTTCCTGGTTTTGTTTCTCTACATAACTCAAAATTGGAAACATTGATGACTTATACATCTAGTCATACCATTATGATTAAGAAATTAAATGTTTCTATTAAACAAAATGAAATTGAATGGCTTTTCAATACTAAGACAAATAAACATCTTTTCTATTTGCTATAACCATCTATTACATTACATGCCATATCATTACAAGCTACACACGTGACCTTTTCTATTTGCTATCATAATTGCGAAACTTAAGTTGACTTTCGGCTGTTGATAAAAAGCACTTGGATGCGAACACTTAGTTTTTTTTAACAATATTTATTTGAAGCAGAAATAGAAAACATTAACTTCTTATGTGTTACAGAGATAGATAGATAGATGGATAGATAGATAGATAGATAGATAGATCGCTTGTCCTGTTACATGTAGCTACACGAGAGCAGCATATTTCGGTTCCGCTTGCTTCAGTCGTCAGTAAAACAAGAGACTGAAGACTCCATCATTCGAAATACCCGTGGTTTTATCAACTTCCGCTTTTAGGTTACCACTGACTTTTGGGATGTCACTATCCAAACACTCCCTTCAATATTTAATAAATACATTAGTTTGGATATCTCATATTACGATTAAGACATGCTGGATTGGAACTTTTGGCCACAATGAATGAGCGAGCATCGTGGTGCAACTGTTTGTTCTAAAACCACAAAACAAAAACGGAAGGTGGCGATGACTCAGTGGTTAACGACACGAACTGACAACCTGGGTATGCCAAGTTCGAATCCAGGTCGTTCCACAAAAATACTTTTATTTAAGAAACGTTGAGAACCTTCGCGTGGCCCCTCCTTAAGTACCCGATATCCTTCTAGTAATAATCTATAATCTTCTATAATATAAATATCACCTGTCTGTTTAAATGTATGTATGTATATATGTATGCCTAAAACTTTCGACAGAGGCGACGGATTTTTACAAGATCGGTATCATCTTGATGACAAATATCACAAATTGGCTACAAACAGTAATTCCTTCACTATCAACTGGCCATTTTTCTACAAAGAGGGGATCACTTTTTTCGCCGATATTTTCGAAAGTCATTGACTGATGCGCAACAAAAACAACACTAACAATATAAGACTATTCTTTATGGCCATGAAAACAAGTTTAACGTTGGGATATATGGACAGCAGTGTAGCAAAGAGAACAGGATGAGATGATAGTTTCTCTTTGGCCTTTTTTTTTTCGTAAATTTACGCTGTTTTAGTTTATTTTCATTATTCTTTAGTTCATTTACGTTAAAAGTTGAATCGTTGTTTCTGTTAACTTGTTGATCACGTTCTTTGGGAATAACTTTTGCATTTTATTATAAAGACCATGATTATATGGGGCAAGCGAATAACCTGAAGTCGAAATTTTATGAATTTTGAGATAAAGATTGAATTATTTGTATTATTCAAACATTTTTATTATGCATCGTGAGTGTTATTTTCACAATGTTTTGGACGATACAACCTTCGACCTTCTTCGGGTGTATCTTGTTGAACTCGGGAATATTTATGTCTAACTCAGGAATCTTCATGGACCTGTGGCGTAACGAATAAAGTACTAGGTAAAAATTAGTTTTAAGTCGCACTCATCTGGAGGTTAAGGGTTCAATCCTCGGTGCGGGCGATACTAAAACTACAATTGCGAATTAATGAAAATTTTTATCAGACCATGGCTGACAGAACGAGGAATGCTATCCCCGTGGATTAAATAGATGACCCCATTCGAAGCTCCGTGCAGATTCCGAATTCGACAGAGAGATTCCCGAGTTCGACTAGAAACACCTGAAGAAAGTCGGGGATTACATCGGTCAAAACGCTGTGAGAATTACTATGAAAATGCTAATAGTATTACGATTAATCTAAATAATATAAATTATCAATCCTGGTCTAAAAAAAATCACAATCTTTCGACTTTAGATTACACGCCGTCTGTCCTCACGCCTTGTATGTTCATCTCGTTCATAATAAACCATAAAAGTTATTCTTAATCAATGCGATGAACAAATTAACAGTAAAATGATTAAACGTGAACTAAAGAATAACAAGTGAAGCATGCATGGTCCCACGTGAGTATACAGTGAACGAGGCATAAAAAAATGACTGCGTTCAGCATTCCCCCCCCCCTCCCATTTATCCCCAAAATCCCAGGGGGACGTACAAATCCTGGTGAAAATGAACAAACGGTGCAGTTCTAGGCCTTAACATATGTAAATTTGATTTCTGCACCATGCAAAAAGGAAATGACTATGTCTATCATCTGCCCCCCACCACCACCACCATTTAGCCTTAAAAGTTCCCAAGGCCTTAACATATTTAAATTTAAGTTCAGCACCATGCAAAACTGCTAAATAGATATACACAGAAAAGTTTGGACGAATATGGTAAAATACTCCCAAAAATGGAGGGGTTTTATTAACCCTAAGAGGCCCCCTGGGACACACCCAAGAATTATTGCGAAGTATAGACAAACAAAATTATATAGAAATCAGTTAGTTACAACTTTTCAGAAAGTTTTATAAAAATCCAAGGCATCAAAGTTTTTTTACTAAACACAAAAGTGTCAATTTTAGCCATTTTAACCCGAAAGGCATCTAGAGAGGGTGGGAGGGGGGCAACCATAGTTTTCCCGGAAAATCCGTTCTGTTACTTTTTATTCATATTATGTTTAATGTTTGTGCAAATCTCAAAAAATTCCAAGGCGTAGTTATTGAAAAAAGTGCGGACAGACGAAAGGACAAACGGACAAGGGTGAATTTACAAGTCCACCCTCCTTTTGTCAGGGGACCAATAAAAGTTAACTAAAAAGAAGTAAATTCATGAAAAATAACATGTTAAGAAGCTTGCCTCATCCTTTTCTCTTCCTTGCTACGCCAATGCTCATATATCCCAACATTAAACGTTAGTTTTATGTCACGATAATCTTGCGTTGCTTGTGTAGCAATCTTGATGAGATCAGTCGTGTGAATATATATATATATATATATATATATATATATATATATATTTTTTTTTTTTTTTTTTTTACAAAGGCATCACCACATTATCAAGGCCCAGAGGCCACTCAAGGATAAGGGTTAAAGAGTGTACAGTAGAAATTGGTCAATATAGTAATCATTAGTAATGAAAATTTGGTAAATTTAATAACTTATATGGAACGGCTCATCAAGAACTTATTTACTTTAGACTTGAACACAACCATATTGTAGTCAGCCGGAAAGCAGGAAAACGGAAGACAATTCCACAGGCGTGCAGTTCTAAGAAAGAAGCTTTGTTCATGGAATCTACGTTTAGGTTTAGCCACAGATAAAGAGTGGGGGAAATTATTGATAGTGTTTACAGCTAGACGAGTGTTTCTTGTGAAAGTTTGGCGAGGGGGGACCAAAGATTGAAGCTCAGTTGAACACTTTCCATGAAAATAACGATACATCAGAGACAAACTCGCAACATCTCTTCTGTGAGATAGAGGTTGCAAGGAGGAGAAAAGGACATCTCCTACGAGGCTACGAAGTCTATTTTGAACTCTATCAAGGCAGGACAAGTCCTTTCTAGCAGCTCCTGCCCAGATGTGGCAACAGTATTCCATCCTTGGACGTACCTGGCTCTTATATAGGTAGAGAATAGCATCAGCAGTGAGATATCTACTGGATCGATAGAAAGATCCCACCATTTTTCCAGCGGCCTTGGCAACAGATTTGATATACGTGTTCCATTTAAGATCAGGAGTAATGGTCAAGCCCAGAAGCTTGTCAAAACTTGAGGCCTCCTGAAGACGAGAGCCATTCATTTCAATTGATGACAAATGTGGATTAGAATGTTGATGATGTAAAGAGAGAAGCTTGGTTTTAGATGCATTAAAAGTAACCAGCCACTCCTTTCCCCATTCTACTACGTGCTCAAGATCAGAGGAGAGAGAATTGGAGAGAACTTGCTCGTTTACTGTCTTAGATGTGGTACCATAAATGGTAGTGTCGTCAGCATAAATGTCTACAAATGATGTAAGGATATGATTTGGAAGATCATTAATGTAGATCAGGAAAAGAGTTGGGCCCAGGATGGATCCCTGAGGGACACCGGCATTAATACTGTGAGCTTCTGATTTTTGCCCCTCAACTACTACTCTTATGAACCTATCAGAAAGAAATGATTTAATAATTGAGAAGACTTTTCCAGCTATACCATAGCTAGCGATCTTATGAAGTAAACCTTTATGCCATACCCTATCAAAGGCTTTAGATATGTCAAGAGCAATTGCTCTAGAAAGATTGCCACCGTCGAGAGATTTGCTAATCCTATGCGATATAACTGTAATGACATCTGCTGTAGATCTAGCAGAACGGAAACCATATTGAGTGTCACTAAGAAGGTTATTTTTGTTGAGATGTTTGATTACTTCTGTATTTAACACAGATTCTAGCAACTTACTCATGACGCACAGGAGACTTATTGGCCTGTACTGAGAGGGGGATGAGCGATCACCTGAATTCTTAAATACAGGGCATACTGATGAGGTTTTCCAGGGAGATGGGAAACTATTCTCCTTAAGACAACGTTTAAACAGTTTTGTAAGTATGGGCGCTAATTCAGGTTGAAGTTTTTTGAGTACTATAATTGGAATACCATCAGGGCCAGTTGCTTTACTCGAATCAAGGTTTTTGATTAGCTTCGCATAATACACAAGTCGAATGTTTTGTGATGTTAAGCCCCCGCATTAATACACTTTTGAAAACAATTTCTTGAGTACAGTATCCTTTATATTCTACCTCGCGACATGACTTTAGCATGGTCGAGATAAATTCCAACATCTCAACATAACTGCGACAAAATATTCCAATGATGCGGAATAAGAATGGAAAGAAAGGATACCAGCAATCCTACATGCTCCAAATTGAACAGCACCAAAAGAATGCCTTACCCCGAACCATTCTCCTCCCCTTCCTCTTTTTCCTCCTATTTACCAACCATTAGCGCGCTAGATTACATTTACATAAAACGAAGAGTGATCGCACACGCTGGTTCTTGCTCGTGAGCGATCAAATAATCGGATAAACCAAATAAAGTCTCGTTATACATAAGTTGCACAAGGAGTTTAGACGTTCTGCTCTTTCTTTCATAGTTGCTTCTTGCCTTCGCTTCATATCTGGCCGTGATTGTCTTTTTAACTTGTGCAAAATAAAATTTTCGTTCACTGAAGGACACAAGAAGCTTTACTAAATTTTCAAGGTTTATTTGCGGAGAGAATTTCATTTTGAGGAGAGAGACCGCGTAATTAATTAATTATTTACTCGCTGTCTATCTTAACTTACTGTAAAGAATGAACGACGCACGGACAGAATCTCTAGGTAATATTCAGTTTAGATTCAGCTTCTACATCATTTGTGTTTTCTGTCCGTTTTCGGGCCAAGACCAAAGTGTAGTATTTGTTCTGATGCCACACGTCATTTTTTTTTTTTTTGTTCTCGTTTAGTGGAGGAGAAATCCTTCACGACTGAGACAATTTTTATTTTTGTTCCTTTTCTCCACATTAAAAAAAAACGACCCTGGTAGGGAGGCAAAGTAAACAGGAACTTCCAGCTGGATGATGAACTAGAGACCCTTTTTCTTTTGATCGAAAACATGATGCCATATATTGCAATATCGTTTGATATCTGCTTTTTTAGCGTGTTTAACCTGTTTACCTTGCTTTGCCACCTATTTTCTATTCACCTCTGATCCCCGAAAGCTTTACACATCTGGGTTATGCTGACATGTGCTGACCTCGTCAAACTTCGCCATAGCTAACTTAATCAATACTTTCTGACGTAGGGTCCCGATATATAGCAGCGAAAAAGACAAGATTTTCACTCTCACGCTCATATCTACTATTACTGACACCACTTACACCGTGAAAATGTAATTATTTACGAACCATTGAAAGAAAGTAGGTTATTTTTGTTTTATTTTTAAATTTTGATTTGTGTTATGTTTTTATTTTAAACAATAAGTGTATGCGATTTGCAAAGTTCATGCTTGAATTTCTTTTCTAATTTTCTGATTTCTGTTTTAAATAGTAGTCTGCATTCAAGCCAGACAATCATGAACGGCAACTTTTTTATTATTACATTTTCACCCCAAACAAGGCACAGTGCCACTTTTATGTAGGACGCTATTCTCAGGAACTTAAGTTGCAGGGATACTATGTAGGGAGTTGCGCAACAAGATGCCTGTTCACATTACACTTGAACTTCTGCATGTCAGTACAGAGTTGATGCAGTGATTGCAGGTGATTAAATGACTTACTGACTAGATGGTTTTCTAACGAACGATAAAAAAGTTTTTTTTGTATAGTTTTAAAGGTTAAAAACTTAAATACATATACGAAACTATGAATTTATGCGTAAACTTTAAGTATTTACTTCAATAGTGCTCAGTATGTAGGTAGAGTTAGGTAGTAAGTTATAAAATATATATGGCGATTAAGCTACACTGAGTAATCCACGTTTCATCCACGCTAGGATTCATCAGGCTTATGCGAGAATTTTGTGGTTGTCTCGCGTTTACGTATTGAGCACTTACTATATATGTATATGTGTGTGTGTGTGTGTGTGTGTGTGTGTGTGTGTGTGTGTGTGTGTGTGTGTTAATCGTGACACCCTGCACTGAAGATTCCCGAAAGGATGAAACACTAGTGTCTGTAGGTATTTAATTATTATAGCAAAAAAATAATTATGACAGCCCCTTTAAGAAATTCATTTCTTATCGTTGAGTACTTTCAGTTGAATTAAACTTAGTCAACTTAGCTCTTATGCATAGATCATCGTATAACGATTAGATCACTGTCTGACTGACGTAAATGAACATTTAAAATTAAAATGTTTAAATTCAACGTTATTTGACGCGGTTAATGGTAGCCGAATTGATACGGTCTTTACTAATCGGGCCAGAGATGTCTCGTGTTGCGGGGTTCGAATCGTTCGACTATTGTTAATCGGGACAAACTGCGCTAAAGATTCCCGAAAGGATGAAACACTAGTGTCTGTAAGTATTTAATTATTATAGCAAAAAATAATTATATATATATATATATATATATATATATATATATATATATATATATATAAGAGAGAGAAAGAGTTTGACTGAAAGAAAGGTGGATTAAAACTGTTATCAATGATTTGAACTGTGTTGGCTATGTTATCAACATCAAATGTCCCAAAGGAACGATACATACGCTAATAAGCGTTACAGGTAACAAAAGATTTTGGAGAGATGTGATTGTGGTTCGTCCGTATATATATGTCCTGATATTCTTATGCTATGCTAATTTGTCCAAAAATTATAAATCACGTATCTAGTTTTAAAAAGTTCTAAAACCTTTCAAAGAGACGCAAGAAAATGAAGACATTAATTCATGAAAACAGTAGGTGGAAAAGAACGACAAAAAAAAATATGAAAATTATTACATAGCAAACAATAGACAAATACGTCTACTTCAACGCTCTTCATATTTAGCCTATTTGTTCTAGATTTAATGATGTCAATAACTTCAGGTGTTAATTTTCAACACTTACTAAACGCAAACATTTTTGTTTACAAACTCCTTTTAAACAAATATGGAAGTCTTATTTGTTGTTCAATTAACAAGAATTCCTTTAAGTTTGTATGTTATTCTTTGTTTTGTTTATTAAACGAATTCATTTGTACAAAGAGCGTGAAAACGCGGTCATCATTCGGACTATTACGAAAGTTGTTGTCGGCCATTTTTATTTTATTATTTTATTTTTTTTTCGCTGATGTTTAAAAGAAAATGTTTTTCTTTCACACCAATTATTTTCCTTCTGCAAAAAAAAAAATGGATTCTCCAATTTCAATTAAATTAAATTCCAACAATACGTGTTCGATCTTACGTTAATCAATTTGGACTTCATAACTGTATACAATTGTGATTACTATCGTAGAATATGTTTAAACCACTCTTTATACTCGACTAACCTAAAGAGAGACGGTAATGCCTGGAACGATGGTTTTTATGACAATAGAATCGATAAAATACTACCCCATTCTCTAAAGGGGAAAATATAATTCCTGGGGGGATGGTATTATAGCAACAAAGTAGATACTACCCAACCCCCTTCAAAGCAGGAGAGGGTAATGCTTGGCATTAAAGATGCTTCATTATTCTCATTCCCTCGAAGAGAAGAAAATAATTGGGAGAATAGTATCGTGACGAACGATCATATCTCACATTGCACTCATAAAAAAGAGCTAATACCTAGAAGTATAGGTTCATAAAAACACAACAGATACTACATTTCACCCCCTCCCCCGAATTAAATATTAAAAGATAGTATATCAGTTTGGAATACTATCGTAAACTGAATATGAGATTGAACGATAGTAAGAGTATAATTTCGGTTTCAGACAGGCAGATACCTAATCTCCTTTAGTAATTGATATGACCCAAATGCGGCACTAGCTATTACAGGAACACGACTTAAAAGAAATTAACTAGGTTATACTCGCTCCTTTGTTTAGTATTTGTGTTATATCTGATACTAGCGGGGGTGCCCGGCGTTTCCCGGGTGTTTGTAGGTGTGTGAGGAGAAAAAAAGTGTTAGTAGGCAGGTAGGCTCAAACCCGAAGCCTTGACGCGAAGGCGGAAAAGAAAATGAAAGAAAACGTGAAATTTTACCGCTGCACTATGACGCAGGAGGAAGTGAAAAAGCGTTTAAATTAGCGATCAAAAAGTTTACATGCAAATATGAAAGTTAAGTGAATGAGTTCACGCAGGAACAGAAATGAAATCATGCTGTTAGCCAGTTAAGTTTTCAGCTTTCCGACCACCGTATTTGTTTCCCCAGGATGTTGGGAAAAACCAGCTCCCCACAAAAAAGGGAGAGTCCAAATAAACAACAATTGTCTGATATGAGGGGTCCCCTCTCCACAGTATTCAAAGCTAATTGCTTCTGGACGCCCCTGGAACGAAAGCTAGGAATCTGCCTTCGCTTTTGATTAGTTTCACGAACAAACACAGGAGAGGATGGAATAGCATGATTTTTGTAAAAGTCGCTCAAATAAAAGATAGACATTCGTTCGCAAATCGTAGATATTATAATCTAGGGAGTATATAAAAAATTCTAAAAAAATAGCACCCTCCCCCCCCCCGAGAATACCAGCGAAAAAAGCCTTTGCTGGACTTACAAAAACGTGCGCGTTTTTGCCTTTTATATATATAGATGTCAATTACCATCTTTACTTATTGGGGGGGGGGTATCAATCAATTAAAGCTTTTGTAAAAGTTTCAATTTTCGTACCAGTTTGAAGCTTAGGGTTTAAGGGACAATTATAGTCCGAGTGGGTAACGATCACCTTGAGTCTTCAAACATTTCCGCTATTTTACAAGATGGCTGCCAACCAAATCTAGTAATATCTTGGAAAGTATTCAACCTAGAAACATGAATCTGGTGACTATTCCTAGGTTTTCATGATCAAAGAATCCAATACAACCATTTCTGACTAGATATGAGTATTTATTTGTCTCGAAATGGCAAATTATACAACAAAAGTTATAGTGCAGTGTAATAGAGTAATGCATGTTAACAATTAAACACATAGGAATGTAAATTCTATAAAATAACACGAATACCAGATGAATAGTCTATTTTCATTGTTCTTAGTTATACCTTATAGATTAAGTAAATGTAAAAACATCATTACTCATTATCACTAAAATCAGGGTCATTTTAGAATGTTTGACTTGCATAAGTGTGAGCACTTTAACGTAGCCTTTTTGCAATTGTATAGGGCTATGATAACAGCGTGTTCTTTTCCTTGTTTTGATTCTCAGATATATATCCATTGATATCTGATATGTCTTTATGAAGAGTAATGTTTTTTTACATGGAAGTCACCATTTATCAAGGCCCAAAGGCCATTCGGGGATAAGGGTTATTGCGTGTACAGTAATCAATGGGACAGTATCGTAATAATCGTTAATAATGGAGATGTGATAGACTGTCTTACTTAAGAGGGCGATTTATCAGGAACTTTTTATGTTGGACTTGAAGGCATCCAAGTTGTAGTCAGGTGGGAAACAGGCAAACGGAAGAGAGTTCCACAGGCGTGCACTTCTAAGAAACAAGATTTGTTCATGGAATCTACGTTTTGATTTAAGCACAGATAAAGAGTGGGAAAAATTACTGACAGTGGTTTCAGCTAGACGGCTGTTTTTCGTGAAAGTTTGGCGAAGGGCGACCAAGAAATTGGAGCTCAGACGAGCACTTCTCATGGAAATAACGATCAAATAAAGACAGGCTCGCAACATCCCTTCTGTGGGAGAGAGGTTGCAGGGATGAGAAAAGGGCATCCCCACTAAGCTACGAAATCTATTTTGAACTCTGTCAAGACAGAGTAGGCTTTTTTTATCAGCTCCTGCCCAGATGTGGCAGCAGTACTCTATCCTGGGACGTACTTGGCTTTTATTAGATAGAAAATTGCATCAGCAGTGAGATATCCACTGGAGCGATAGAAGGATCCCACCATTTTTCCAGCGACCTTAGCAACAGATTTGATGTATGTGTTCCATTTCAGATCAGGAGTAAAGGTCAATCCCAGAAGCTTGTCAAAACATGGAGCCTCCCAAAGACGAGATTCATCGATTTCAATTGATGCCAGATGGGGATCAGAGCGTTGATGATAGAAGATAGAAGCTTGGATGTGGTTCTCTGTTGATTAATTATGTCTGTGTCGAATATATACTCAAGAGTCAAAACAATGAAAAGAATATTTCGTTGTCCTAGCCCTAATGATGAGCAGTTTTGTGCGCGTGCATATTACGTCCATATTAGACCTCATCCCTGGCAAGGTGCAATGTGGTTCACACAAGAACTAATTAGTAATTTTTTTTCCATTCATCCATGACTACTGGTGTGCTTGAAACTAGTGTCAGTGGCTTGTGTGCTGTAGTCCAGACACTTCTTTTGTGATTTTGTTCCAGCATATTTTTTTTACAAATGAATCACCACTTGTCAAGGCCCGGAAGCAACTCGAGGATTAGGGTTAATTGGTATACATTAGTCAATGTGATTATAGCATAGTAAACATAAGTAGTGGGAATTTTGTAAATTGGATTACTTAGGGGGAAGGTTTATCAAGAACTTGTTTATGTTGGACTTGAAGACAATCAGATTGTAGTCAGCTGAAAAGTAGGCACTCGGAAGAGAGTTCCACGGGCGTGCAGTTCTAAGAAAGAAGCTTTGTTCGTGGAATCTACATTTAGGTCTAGGCACAGACAAAGAGTGTGGGAAATTATTGATAGTGGTTTTGTTCCAGACGAGTGTTTTTCGTGAAGGTTTGGTGAGGAGCGACCAGAGATTGGAGCTCAGCTGAGCACTTGTCATGAAAATAACGATAAAGCAGAGATGGGTTCGCAACATCTCTTTTGTGGGAAAAGAAAAGGGCATCCCTCACTAAGCTACGAAGTCTATTTTGAACTCTATCAAGGCAGGATAATTTGCTTCTAGCAGCTCCTGTCCAGATGTGGTAACAGTACTCAATCGTTAGCCGTACTTGGCTTTTATATAAGTAGAGAATTGCATCAGGGGTGAGATATCTACTGGGGCGATAGAAGGATCCCACCATTTTTCCAGCGACTTTGGCAATTGTAACAGAAACTCTCATTAAAACAAGATCAACATTGGCGTCATCAGCAATAGATTTGTTGGAGTGCATTTTGCAAACAAAGTAACTCACCACTTCACGTAACTTAGGCGATATAAGAAACGGGGCGCTAGAAATCGTCAAAAACTCAATCAACAGGGATAGAACCTCATCTTTCCGCTTGAAGCAGTATCACTTACCTTTGTATTTCAAAACTGACGTGCTGTCTGACCCAGTAAACGCGTACAAGAGAGCCAAGATTTTGCATGTTGTCACGCCCAGATATGAGACAATGTTCCTATTTTGAAAGAAATCCAGATTTCTTACTCTAGATTCATCGCCTTCATATCGTGGAAGTTACACACAAGTATTGCGCCAACGCCTGTATCGCCAGTATCGATCATTCCCTGTGATAAATATTGAAGGGTACGAAGAAGATGTACCAGAACATGGGTACCTGCATTCTCGTGATTACATCGGCATATGAACGATCTATTCCATGCATTGAGGACTGGTCACTAAAAGTTACATAAAAATTTTGCTATCTTGCAATGGCGTTTGCACAATATTTATTGACACGGACAAAAAGAGCTATTTTTATTTTCAGTATTAGACAAAACATTTTGGCAATTTCCAGACACTTTATCGAAACCAGATACACTCTATCGTGTGCCTTTTCCTTGTTTTTCTCTTGTCGTAGCTTTGATTGACATTGAGCGATACTTGTCCCATAAAATATCCATTCTCGCTGCTCTTTTCAACTCATGCTGGACAGAAAACTTTGGTGAAATCCTTGAACATGTGTCAGGAAAAGAATGGATCGGTGCACCGCCATCAATAACGATGACCCCATAATCATCTGGTGGGACGATCTCCACATCTGCGGGTAGTCCGGAACATGCACCTGCTTTCATGATGCACCAACAAATTTGACTTGATACAGAGGTTGATAGACCCTTCAGAACTCAGTGCAGATGGTGATGAGGAGAATTCACGACGGAAAAATTCCTCCAAACTCCCATCCCAGCTATCATCTGTAAAGAATGCTTGTTCATGCAGATTAGTATGTTGTTCGAAGTGTTTCATCTTCATCTGAACTGTTGTCTTGTTTTATGTTTTCGCTGTACGGAAGAGCAGGAAATTATTTTCTTGATTGTAGCTTGCAGCGGTACATTATTTGTATTCCAGCACATTCTTCCGAAAGTGATCATACTGCTCTTCTCCTCTTGATTCTAAGGCGCAGACAAATATGGCAGCAGACTTGTCAACACATACTTTATTGTCTAAGTTAACTATATCTGTAAATGGATTCCCTCTGCTTTGCAGCATGTCCATGATTTGTGACATGACGCCTAAATCGGTGCTTGGATGTGCTTCCTCCTTCGTTGTGAAGGAGTTCTTGATCTTCGTCATCATGTACATCAGTGAATTATTGTTGAACACGGTTAATTTCTGGGCCAGTTGCAATCCAGCGATCTTGTGTTTCAGGATTCTCTGTGATCTTGATCACTCCCACACCAACCACCCCCTTCCACCTTCTTTCACATGTCTATTGGCCTGTTCGTGTGCATGATCAATGTGAATTGAAGAGTAACGATGTTTGTTTCGATTTATTGTCCAATGACCTGCTTCAAACTCCTCTTGGATGCTCGATGGAAGACTTTCAAGGTCTCTGATGAATACGGAACCCCACCTAGCATAATTTTGGTGATCAAGTTAAAAAAAAACAAAAGCACAATTTTTTTAGAGTAGCCAACTGTTCGTACTTGTGAATGATTAACTAGAACTGAACTATTGGTTTCTCTTTGCAAGCCACAGAAAACCAGACTCGTTCCAGTAGATTATCAAGCACTGCTACAGTAATCTGGTGAACATATCCTATTCTCATTGGATCATTTGCACTCAGGTAAGGTGTCGCTTCATATACTGTCAAGACAATTCCAGCTTTAGCTAAGGCTTCAGGTCATTCAGACCCTCGGAAGAAATTTTCCATAGTCGCCCACAAAGCCATTTCAATGTGGAGTTCTCCCAATATCACCAGAAACCTATCCTCTCATAAAAATACAGACAATTACTCTCATAAAGAGTTCATAACATTTTCTTGGAATATCGAAGAGTTACTGTTCCACTACTATGATTGGAATTTGCTGTGAGTTGAGGAACTCATTTGTTTTGGTTTGTTTGTTTATTTATTTATTTATTTTTTTATTTATTGACTAGGTATATACCATGTCGAATCGTTTTCAGGATAGCTAATTTATTAAGGAATAGTGGTAGCATGGTTTCAATACATGTTTTTGTTGATCCGACAGCATCCGATCGACATGCATGATATGCCGACAACATAATTGGAAGATCATATAGATTTGCATATTTTCCTGTACCATTTTTATCCAGACCTTTTCATTTTGCGTCTCCTTGTCAAACGACGTCATGGAATTGGCTGCACGTCTTTAACCGTAGGTTGAGAGACAAGATTCCGCTTAATATGCAAAACAAATGTGTACAGAGGAGGCAGCATTGTTGCCTTGCTTGATGCTAGTCGATGGAATTTGATTTTCATAGGTTCTTGGTCCGGTTGATTTTCTACTGAAGGAAACCAACATTGAGATACTTGTTCCATGAAAAGAGAATGTAGCTGTTCTGAATGTTGAATTATGATCTAGATTGTCCAATGCTGTAACCGTAAAAATCTTATGATGTAGATTGCTAGGGCAGACTATATAAGCGTTGACAGGTGCTCTTTTAGCAGTATCTTGTACATAGCCAATTTCAATAGTAAGCACTCTCTTATATGACACGTTGAGACAATACTGGTGCAGCAGTTCTACCAGTTTATTGCTTCTTGTTTGGGAATGTAGTTGTAAGACCAAAAACGCGATCAGAGGAGGATCAAAGTTATGGTTTGCAAGAAGGGAAGTAGTGTTAAACATAGTCAGTTGACTCATGGAGAGAACTGTCCTGGAATTGTCTTTCATTGGGAGATGTTTTCGGACCATGAAGCAGTTGTCGAAAAAATATTTTAGCCTCATTGGAAAAGCAGATTCCTCACACGCTTTAGGAAACAATCCCTCGAAATTGAACGCAGTATCATGACCCAAAATTGCTTCACTTAGAATTGATGCTGCAATGATACATGATTCTTCCTTTGGTCTCTATTCGTGACAGAGATGATTTTGCAAGCCGTCTATGA
The DNA here is from genome assembly GCF_053919585.1 of Euprymna scolopes. Taxonomy (NCBI): domain Eukaryota; kingdom Metazoa; phylum Mollusca; class Cephalopoda; order Sepiida; family Sepiolidae; genus Euprymna; species Euprymna scolopes. Next base: position 64,930,473 of record NC_136498.1, on the reverse strand, counting down.
GTATACAATGAATGCCCGATTTCTGATCCCTTTTTCTTGTCAGAGGTGGGAAATGGTCAAGCAAACTCTCTTTTACAGGCGTGTGTCGTTTAACTTGTTTTGATCCCATGCTTTCCCAACCTTTCTGTCAGCATTTCTTTATAATCTTGGAGAGTACATATTTTACAACCTCCAGCAATTGTTTCACTCACGAATTATAGCAGCTCATTTTCTACTTTGATCTCAGTGTTTTAACCTTGTTTTGTGCTAATTAGCATTTCATAATGTTTTGTACTAATTAGCATTTCATAATGCCGACATTTCATAATGACGACATTTCATAATGCCAACATTTCATAATGACGACATTTCATAATGACGACATTTCATAATGACGACATTTCATAATGCCAACATTTCATAATGACGACATTTCATAATGCCGACATTTCATAATGCCGACATTTCATAATGCCGACATTTCATAATGCCGACATTTCATAATGAGGACATTTCATAATGCCAACATTTCATAATGACGACATTTCATAATGCCGACATTTCATAATGCCGACATTTCATAATGCCGACATTTCATAATGCTGACATTTCATAATGAGGACATTTCATAATGCCAACATTTCATAATGACGACATTTCATAATGCCGACATTTCATAATGCCGACATTTCATAATACCGACATTTCATAATGAGGACATTTCATAATGCCAACATTTCATAATGACGACATTTCATAATGCCGACATTTCATAATGCCGACATTTCATAATGCCGACATTTCATAATGACGACATTTCATAATGACGACATTTCATAATGACGACATTTCATAATGTTTTGTACTAATTAGCATTTCATAATGTTTTGTACTAATTAGCATTTCATAATGACGACATTTCATAATGACGACATTTCATAATGCCGACATTTCATAATGCCGACATTTCATAATGAGGACATTTCATAATGCCAACATTTCATAATGACGACATTTCATAATGACGACATTTCATAATGCCGACATTTCATAATGCCGACATTTCATAATGCCGACATTTCATAATGAGGACATTTCATAATGCCAACATTTCATAATGACGACATTTCATAATGCCGACATTTCATAATGCCGACTTCATAATGCCGACATTTCATAATGCCGACATTTCATAATGACGACATTTCATAATGACGACATTTCATAATGCCGACATTTCATAATGCCGACATTTCGTAATGCCGACATTTCATAATGAGGACATTTCATAATGCCGACAGTTGAATTTAATGTAGCAATTTCGATACTACTTAGCTGCAATAGTTACCAGTTTCCTTCTGCAAGCCGTGCTACAATGCAACAATAAAAATGCTTTGTCATGGATGTCATCAGTGAGGGGACTTTTGGGGATGAATGGCCATCTTTACTCGCTGTTTCATTGCAGAAAAGACATAAATTTCGATTAGTTTATCTGCTAAATCTTCTTAGTCGTTTTCGTAGAGGTTCAAGACTTTGGAATAACGTATCCTTGCACGATAAAGTGACGATGGCTTGTGCAACTGACGACATGCTTTATGCTGGGATGCTCGATTTGCTTGGATAGTTGTTTCATTTAGAAGTTACAAGTTTGGGCGAGATGCGGCATGAACATCTCAGAATTGATTTACAAGGCTGATAATATCTTGGTAGACTTCTGCCCCACGTACACAAGCTGGGTTATCAAGAGGTTCCTAGTTTGTGTGTGTTTTAGTAGAGGATGCACAATTCACATTCCATTGTCTGAACCATCACATTAGCATATAAAGAACAGAAAATACATCTAAGTATATATTAATCACACATAACCAATGTACATGAAGATAAACATAACACAGGGATCTAATTCTGCTATAACGTTCGTTGTGTGATTTACCATTTCTAGACAAATAAATACTCTAATCTAGTCAGAAATGGTTTTATTGGAAAACCTAGGAATAGAAACCAAATTCATGTTTCTAGGTTTAATAGTTTTGAAGATATTGACGTTATCAGATTTGGTTGGCAGCCATCTTGTAAAATGTCGGAAATGTATGAAGATTCAATGTGCTCGTTGTCCACTCAAACTAAAATTGTTACTAAGACCAAAAATTAAACGTTTACAAAAACCTGAACTGAAAATGAAACTCCCACTACCAACTTCGACCGCTATATAGCTAGTACGAAACAATTATTTGTGAAATTTCATGGAAAATGACCCCCATCTATCAACAATTGAAATAGAAGTCTCTCGTCTTGGGGAGGCTCCATGTTTCGACAAGCTTCTGGGCTTGACCTTTACTCCTGATCTAAAATGGAACACGTACATCAAATCTGTTGGTAAGGTCGCTGGAAAAATGATGGGGGTCCTTCTACCGCTCCAACAGATATCCCTCTGCTGATTCAATTCTCTATCTATATAAAAGCCATGTATGTCCAAGGATGGAATACTGCTGCCACATCTGGCCAGGAGCTGCTAGTAGAAGCTTATCCTGCCTTGACAGAGTACAAAATAGACTTCGTAGCTTAGTGGGGGATGCTCTTTTCTCTTCCCTGCAATCTCTTTCCCACAGAAGAGACTTTGAAAGCCTGTCTTTGTTTTATCATTATTTCCATGGCAAGTGCTCGTCTGAGCTCCAATCTATGGTCTCCTTTCGCGAATCTTTCACGAAAAACACCCGTCTAGCTGAAAGCACTATCAATAATTTCCTTAGATGTGCCTAAATCAAAACGTAGATTCCATGAACAAAGCTTCTTTCTTAGAACTGCACGCCTGTGAAACTCTTTTCCGTTTGCCTGTTTTCTAGCTGTCTACAACTTGGTTGTCTTCAAGTCCAACATAAGCAAATTCTTGACGAACTGCTCCTTAAAGTAATCCAATTTACCAAATTTCCATTACTAACGATTACTAAGATATTATCCCATTTATTACTGAACACTCAATAACCTTTTATCCTCGAGTGGCCTTGATAAGTGGTGACGCCTGTTTAAAAAAACAAATTACGCTACTCTTAGTATTTTCACAAAAGAGTAAGTAACTACGGTGAGTATTTCGTTTTTTTAGTAAAAATGATTCGCATTAGTAGTAATATTGAAAGGCATTTATGTTTACTTTTTTGCAGATTATCAAACAAAATGGCCACTTTGTTTAAAAAATGCATGTAATGTTTCAATGCACCTATTTTATATTCATTTATATAAAATTATAGATCAGCTATCCAGTTTTAAAAAAATTCTCCGTGTGAAAAACAAAAGACAAAAACATTGGTAAATAATTCACGAAAAAAATATGAAAATTATTACAATAGCAAACAATGAACGTATATCGTCCAGTTCAGCAATTTTTATATTTAGAATATTTCTTTTAGGTTTTAATGATGTCATTAACTTCAGCTGTTAATTTTCAACATATTTTTTTACAAGCTCCTTTTAAACAAATATGGAAGTATATTTTTTGTTTGTTGTCCAATTACCAAGAATTCCTGTACGTTTGTGTGTTATTTATCTGTTATTTTTTTGTTTTGTTTCTCAAACGAATTCATTTGTAAGAACGTGAAAACGCGGTCATCATTTGGACTATTACGAAAGTTGTTGTCGGCCATTTTTATTTTATTAATTTTTTTTTTTGAGCTGATGTTTATAAAAAAAATGTTTTTCTTTCACACCAATTATTTTCCTTCCGCAAAAATAAATTTGGATTCTCCAATTTCAATTAAATTAAATTCCAACAATACTTGTTCGGTCTTTCGTTAATCAATTTGGACTTCATAATTGTGTACTTTATGGTCTTCATCGTCCAACTAGAAGAATACCCGTCTCAGTACGGGTAAAATTAATACTCTGAGCAAGACAACTTTGCGCCACTTTTATCTATGTTTGGTTCCAATTTTGTATAAGTTTCTGTTTGGTTGGTTGTTTTTGTTTTACGGCATATCAACCCTTTTCAGGTTATTTAATGCCGAATCCAAAGATTTTGAAGAAAAATTTTTTAATAGAATATATTTGTTGTTTTCAAGTCGGTTTCTATTTAACCCATAGTTGGAACCCTAACAGATACTACCACTACGGGTCAGAGTGGACCTGGGAACAATGGCAATTAAAGGGTGGCTCTCCACTCCCCAAATCCCGCAAGCTGGGGCCTCGCCACTGGATATAGTTTAAGGTCATATCTAGGACCATGACTTCCTACAAAGTTAAATATAAATATACAAATCTATATAATAAAGTTAAGCTGTTTTTCCACTTTATCATCCGTCAATCCAGGTATGTAAACACAAGCAATATATAATTTCTGTTATTGTCACGATTTATATCAAGAATTCCAGAAAATATGCGTTTGTTCCGTCAGCTTTTAGTAATTTTTACATTTTTTCCGGCTTGGCTGTCGCTCCCTTAGACATACATACAGGAAATCATATTTCTTTTTACTCCACATAAAAATCCACCATCATCATCAGCATCATAATCATTATCATCATCATCATCATCATCATCAATTTACATAAGAAAATAGTATTTATAGGATACTTTTTTCTTGGATAAAACGGGGATAGAATCTCATCTTTTTACCCTAAAACTGATGATATATTCCTTGCATGTTGGTAAGAGTACAATCTGAAAGCGCACAACACAATTTTTTTATTTATAGCGGTTTTTTTTTTCAATATTAGATTTTTAGAAAAATAATTATATTATCTACAAATATTTGTTTGAATAACTATTTTGCGGTAAAAATTTTATATAGAGCTTTAAAAAATAATGAACGAACCCCCCCCCCCCCGCAGATCCCTTTCAACAACAAATTCATCAGGAGTTAATCGTGGGATAAATTACAAAGAATAAAAATTATCACATAAACAG